>NC_063434.1:4931963-5302041 GCF_020379485.1 Brassica napus | reverse complement strand
ACTATTTGAATCATGTAATAAATATGATGAATTTCATTCAAGAGTTTTGAACCTTTGTTGTCCTCTGTTTCTCTAGGAATATCAATTTTATAGTGGTTATGCAATGATTTAGGAAGTATTACAGTTTTCTACAATTAATGGATAAACAATTAAGAACGATGTCCATAGCCATGAAAAGGGGTTTTATCATACTGAATACAACTGTAGAATGTGGTTTCATTTTAGCCCACCGATTTAAAAATTATAGGCTTCATATATAGAGCTATTACCGAACCTCACTATTTTCGTAGAGGGGTACACAATAGATTTGGAAGAAAAATTCAACAACGTTGACAATACTGTTTTATGCTAGTTGAATCATGTAATAACAGTTGAATAGTTCAAGAGGTTTGGAACCTTTGTTGTCTCCGTTCTCGGTGGAGATAGCAGTTTAAGTGGTTCGTCCAATGATTTAGAGAGTATTTGCAGTTTTGCTAAATTAATGGATAAAAAATTTGAACGGTCCCATTACCATGAAAGAGTTTATCAGACACTAATACAAGGTATAATGTGGTTTTAAATTTTAAAACAAATTTAAAGATTATAGGCTTCATATATAGAGCATTACCGAAACCCTCACTATTTTCGTAGGGGGTTAACACATAGATTTTGAAAAAAAAACAAAAAAATTTGAAATACTGTTTTAATACATATTTGAATCATGTATAAATATGATGAATTTCAAAGAGTTTTGGAACCTTTGTTGTCTCCGTTTCTCTAGAGAATAGCAATTTTATGGTGGTAAGTCCAATGATTATAGGAAGTATGCAGTTTGCTAATTAATGTATAAAAATTAGAACGATGTCCATGTACCATGAAAAGAATTTTATCATACATTAATACAAAGGTATAATTGGTTTTAAAAATTAAAACAAATTAAAAGATTATAGGCTTCATATATAGAGCATTTACCGAAAACTCACTATTTTCGTAGGGGTAACACATAGATTTTGAGAAAATTTAAAAATTTGACATACTGTTTTAATACATATTGAATCATGTAATAAATATGATGAAGTTCAAAGAGGTTTGGAACCTTTGTTGTCTCCGTTTCTCTAGGGAATAGCAATTTTATAGTGGTTAGTCTAATGATTTAGGGAGTAGTTGCAGTTTTGCTAAATTAATTGATAAAAATTAGAACGATGTCCATGTACCATAAAAGAAGTTTATCATAATTAATACAAATGTATAATGTGGTTATAAATTTTAAACGAATTAAAAGATTATAGGCTTCATATATAGAGCATTTACCGAAAACTCACTATTTTCGTAGGGGGTACACATAGATTTTGAGAAAATTCAAAAAATTTGACAATACTGTTTTAATGCATATTTGAATCATGTAATAACATATGATGAAGTTCAAAGAGGTTTGGAACCTTTGTTGTCTCCGTTTCTCTAGGGAATAGCAATTTTATAGTGGTTAGTCCAATGATTTAGGAGTATTTGCAGTTTTGCTAAATTAATGGATAAAAATTAGAACGATGTCCATGTACCATGAAAAGAATTTATCATACATTAATACAAAGTATAATGTGGTTTTAAATTTTAAAACAAATTTAAAGATTATAGGCTTCATATATAGAGCATTTACCGAAAACTCACTATTTTCGTAGGGGGTTACACATAGATTTTGAGAAAAATTTAAAAAATTTAAAATACTGTTTTAATACATATTTGAATCATTTAATAAAATATGATGAAGTTCAAAGAGTTTGGAACCTTTGTTGTCTCCGTTTCTCTAAGGAATAACAATTTTATAGTGGTTAGTCCAATGATTTAGGGAGTATTTACAGTTTTGCTAAACTAATTGATAAAAAAATTAGAAAGATGTCCATGTACCATGAAAAGAAGTTTATCATACTTAATACAAAGGTAAATGTGGTTTTAAATTTAAAACGAATTAAAGATTATAGCTTCATATATAGAGCATTTACCGAAAACTCACTATTTTCGTAGGGGGTAACACATAGATTTTGAGAAAAATTCAAAAATTTTGACATACTGTTTTAATACATTTTGAATCATGTAATAAAATATGATGAAGTTCAAAGAGGTTTGGAACCTTTGTTGTCTCCGTTTCTCTAGGGAATAGCAATTTTATAGTGGTTAGTCAATGATTTAGGGAGTATTTGCAGTTTTGCTAAATTAATGATAAAAAATTAGAACGATGTCCATGTACCATGAAAAGAATTTTATCATACATTAATACAAAGGTATAATGTGGTTTTAAATTTTATAACAAATTTAAAGATTATAGGCTTCATATATAGAGCATTTACCGAAAACTCAATATTTTCGTAGGGGGTACACATAGATTTTGAAAAAATTCAAAAAAATTGAAAATACTGTTTTAAACATATTTGAATCATGTAATAAAATATGATGAAGTTCAAAGAGGTTTGGAACCTTTGTTGTCTCCGTTTCTCTAGGAATAGCAATTTTATAGTGGTTAGTCCAATGATTTAGGGAGTATTTGCAGTTTTGCTAAATTAATGATAAAAATTAGAACGATGTCCATGTACCATGAAAAGAAGTTTATCATACATTAATACAATGTATAATGTGGTTTTAAATTTTAAAACAAATTTAAAGATTATAGGCTTCATATATAGAACATTTACCGAAAACTCACTATTTTCGTAGGGGTTAATACATAGATTTTGAGAAAATTCAAAAAAAAATTGAGAATACTGTTTAATACATATTTGAATCATGTAATAAAATATGATGAAGTTCAAAGAGGTTTGGAACCTTTGTTGTCTCTGTTTCTCTAAGGAATATCAATTTTATAGTGGTTAGTCCAATGATTTAGGGAGTATTTACAGTTTTGCTAAATTAATGGATAAAAAATTAGAACGATGTCCATATACCATGAAAAGAGTTTATCATAAATTAATACAAATGTATAATGTGGTTATAAATTTTAAAACGATTTAAAAGATTATAGGCTTCATATAGAGCATTTACCGAAACACTCACTATTTCGTAGGGGGTACACATAGATTTTGAGAAAAATTCAAAAAATTGAGAATACTGTTTTAATACATATATGAATCATGTAATAAATATGATGAAGTTCAAAGAGGTTTGGAACCTTTGTTGTCTCCGTTTCTCTAGGGAATAGCAATTTTATAGTGGTTAGTCCAATGATTTAGGGAGTATTTGCAGTTTTGCTAAATTAATGGATAAAATTTAGAACGATGTCCATGTACCATGAAAAGAAGTTTATCATACATTAATACAAAGTATAATGTGGTTTTAAATTTTAAAACAAATTTAAAGATTATAGGCTTCATATATAGAGCATTTACCGAAAACTCACTATTTTCGTAGGGGGTACTACACATAGATTTTGAAAAAATTCAAAAATTTGAGAATACTGTTTTAATACATATTTGAATCATTAATAAATATGATGAAGTTCAAAGAGGTTTGGAACCTTTTTTGTCTCTGTTTCTCTAGGGAATAGCAATTTTATAGTGGTTAGTCCAATGATTTAGGGAGTATTTGCAGTTTTGCTAAATTAATTGATAAAAAATTAGAACGATTTCCATGTACCATGAAAAGGAGTTTATCATAATTAATACAAATGTATAATGTGGTTATAAATTTTAAAACGAATTAAAAGATTATAGGCTTCATATATAGAGCATTTACCGAAAACTCACTATTTTCGTAGGGGGGTACACATAGATTTTGAGAAAAATTCAAAAAATTTGACAACACTGTTTTAATACATATTTGAATCATGTAATAATATATGATGAAGTTCAAAGAGGTTTGGAACCTTTGTTGTCTCCGTTTCTCTAGGAATAGCAATTTTATAGTGGTTAGTCCAATGATTTAGGGAGTATTTACAGTTTTGCTAAATTAATGATAAAAATTAGAACGATGTCCATGTACCATGAAAAGGATTTATCATAAATTAATACAAATGTATAATGTGGTTATAAATTTTAAAACGAATTAAAAGATTATAGGCTTCATATATAGAGCATTTACCGAAAACTCACTATTTTCGTAGGGGGGTACACATAGATTTTGAGAAAAATTCAAAAAATTTGAGAATACTGTTTTAATACATATTTGAATCATGTAATAAATATGATGAAGTTCAAAGAGGTTTGGAACCTTTGTTGTCTCCGTTTCTCTAAGGAATAGCAATTTTATAGTGGTTAGTCCAATGATTTAGGGAGTATTTGCAGTTTTGCTAAATTAATGGATAAAATTAGAACGATGTCCATGTACCATGAAAAGAAGTTTTCATACATTAATACAAAGTATAATGTGGTTTAATTTTTAGAACAAATTAAATATTATTTTGGCTTCATATATCGTAGGGTTCACATAGATTTTGAGAAAATTCAAAAAATTTAAGAATACTGTTTTAATACATATTTGAATCATGTAATAAAATGATGAAGTTCAAAGAGGTTTGGAACCTTTGTTGTCTCCGTTTCTCTAAGGAATAGCAATTTTATAGTGGTTAGTCCAATGATTTAGGGAGTATTTACAGTTTTGCTAAATTAATTGATAAAAATTAGAACGATGTCCATGTACCATGAAAAGGAGTTTATCATAATTAATACAAATGTATAATGTGGTTATAAATTTTAAAACGAATTAAAAGATTATAGGCTTCATATATAGAGCATTTAAAAAACTCACTATTTTCGTAGGGGGTAGGGGTACACATAGATTTTGAGAAAATTCAAAATTTGACAATACTGTTTTAATACATATTTGAATCATTAATAACATATGATGAAGTTCAAAGAGGTTTGGAACCTTTGTTGTCTCCGTTTCTCTAGGGAATAGCAATTTTATAGTGGTTAGTCCAATGATTTAGGGAGTATTTGCAGTTTTGCTAAATTAATGATAAAAAATTAGAACGATGTCCATGTACCATGAAAAGAAGTTTATCATACATTAATACAAATGTATAATGTGGTTATAAATTTTAAAACGAATTAAAAGATTATAGGCTTCATATATAGAGCATTTACCGAAAACTCACTATTTTCGTAGGGGGTACACATAGATTTTGAGAAAAATTCAAAAAATTTGACAATACTGTTTTAATACATATTTGAATCATGTAATAAATATGATGAAGTTCAAAGAGGTTTGGAACCTTTGTTGTTTCCGTTTCTCTAAGGAATAGCAATTTTATAGTGGTTAGTCCAATGATTTAGGAAGTATTTACAGTTTTGCTAAATAATTGATAAAAAATTAGAACGATGTCCATGTACCATGAAAAGGAGTTTATCATAAATTAATACAAATGTATAATGTGGTTATAAATTTTAAAACGAATTAAAAGATTATAAACTTCATATATAGAGCATTTACCGAAAACTCACTATTTTCGTAGGGGGGGGTACACATAGATTTCGAGAAAAATTCAAAAAATTTGAGAATACAGTTTTAATAAATATATGAGTCATGGAATAACATATGATGAAGTTCAAAGAGGTTTGGAACCTTTGTTGTTTCCGTTTCTCTAAGGAATAGCAATATTATAGTGGTTAGTCCAATGATTTAAGGAGTATTTGCAGTTTTGCTAAATTAATGGATAAAAAATTAGAACAGTGTCCATGTACCATGTAAAGAAGTTTATCATACATTAATACAAAGATATAATGTGGTTTTAAATTTTAGAACAAATTTAAATATTATTGGCTTCATATATAGAGCATTTACACATAGATTTTGAGAAAAATTCAAAAAATTTAAGAATACTGTTTTAATACATATTTGAATCATGTAATAAAATATGATGAAATTCAAAGAGGTTTGGAACCTTTGTTGTCTCCGTTTCTCTAAGGAATAACAATTTTATAGTGGTTAGTCCAATGATTTAGGGAGTATTTACAGTTTTGCTAAATTAATTGATAAAAAATTAGAACAATGTCCATTTACCATGAAAAGGACTTTATCATAAATTAATACAAATGTATAATGTGGTTATAAATTTTAAAACGAATTAAAAGATTATAGGCTTCATATATAGATCATTTAACAAAAACTCACTATTTTCGTAGGGGGGTACACATAGATTTTGAGAAAAATTCAAAAAATTTGACAATACTGTTTTAATGCATAGTTGAATCATGTAATAACATATGATGAATTTCAAAGAGGTTTGGAACCTTTGTTGTCTCCGTTTCTCTAGGGAATAACAATTTTATAGTGGTTAGTCCAATGATTTAGGGAGTATTTGTAGTTTTGCTAAATTAATGGATAAAAAATTAGAACGATGTCCATGTACCATGAAAAGAAGTTCATCATACATTAATACAAATGTATAATGTGGTTTTAAATTTTAGAACAAATTTAAATACTATTGGCTTTATATATAGAGCATTTACACATAGATTTTGAGAAAAATTCAAAAAATTTAAGAATACTGTTTTAATACATATTTGAATCATGTAATAAAATATGATGAAGTTCAAAGAGGTTTGGAACTTTTGTTGTCTCCGTTTCTCTAAGGAATAACAATTTTATAGTGGTTAGTCCAATGATTTAGGGAGTATTTACAGTTTTGCTAAATTAATTGATAAAAAATTAGAATAATGTCCATTTACCATGAAAAGAAGTTTATCATAAATTAATACAAATGTATAATGTGGTTATAAATTTTAAAACGAATTAAAAGATTATAGGCTTCATATACAGAGCATTTACCGAAAACTCACTATTTTCGTAGGGGGGTACACATAGATTTTGAGAAAAATTCAAAAAATTTGAGAATAATGTTTTAATACATATTTGAATCATGTAATAAAATATGATGAAGTTCAAAGAGGTTTGGAACTTTTGTTTTTTCCGTTTCTCTAAGGAATAGCAATTTTATTGTGGTTAGTCCAATGATTTAGGGAGTATTTACAGTTTTGTTAAATTAATTGATAAAAAGTTAGAACGATGTCCATGTACCATGAAAAGGAGTTTATCGTAAATTAATACAAATGTATAATATGGTTATAAATTTTAAAATGAATTAAAAGATTATAGGGTTCATATATAGATTATTTATCGAAAACTCACTATTTTCGTAGGGGGGTACACATAGATTTTGAGAAAAATTCAAAAAATTTGACAATACTGTTTTAATGCATAGTTGAATCATGTAATAACATATGATGAATTTCAAAGAGGTTTGGAACCTTTGTTGTCTCCGTTTCTCTAGGGAATAACATTTTTATAGTGGTTAGTCCAATGATTTAGGGAGTATTTGCAGTTTTGCTAAATTAATGGATAAAAAATTAGAACGATGTCCATGTACCATGAAAAGAAGTTTATCATACATTAATACAAAGGTATAATGTGGTTTTAAATTTTAAAACAAATTTAAAGATTATAGGCTTAATCTATAGAGCATTTACCCAAAACTCACTATTTTCGTAGGGGGGTACACATAGATTTTGAGAAAAATTCAAAATATTTGAGAATACTGTTTTAATACATATTTGAATCATGTAATAAAATATGATGATGTTCAAAGAGGTTTGGAACATTTGTTGTCTCTGTTTCTCTAGGGAATAGCAATTTTATAGTGGTTAGTCCATTGATTTAGGGAGTATTTACAGTTTTGCTAAATTAATTGATAAAAAATTAGAACAATGTCCATATACCATGAAAAGAAGTTTATCATAAATTAATACAAATGTATAATGTGGTTATAAACTTTAAAACAAATTTAAAGATTATAGGCTTCATATATAGAGCATTTACCGAAAACTCACTATTTTCGTAGGGGTGTACACATAGATTTTGAGAAAATTTCAAAAAAATTGAAAATACTGTTTTAATACATATTTGAATCATTTAATAAAATATGATGAAATTCAAAGAGGTTTGGAACCTTTGTTGTCTCCGTTTCTCTAAGGATTAGCAATTTTATAGTGGTTAGTCTAATGATTTAGGGAGTATTTGCAGTTTTACTAAATTAATTGATAAAAAATTAGAACGATGTCCATGTACCATGAAAAGGAGTTTATCATAAATTAATACAAATGTATAATGTGGTTATAAATTTTAAAACTAATTAAAAGATTATAGGCTTCATATATAAAACACATAGATTTCGAGAAAAATTCAAAAAATTTGTGAATACTGTTTTAATACATATTTGAGTCATGGAATAACAAATGATGAAGTTCAAAGAGGTTTGGAACCTTTGTTATCTCCGTTTCTCTAGGGAATAGCAATTTTATAGTGGTTAGTCCAATGATTTAGGGAGTATTTGCAGTTTTGCTAAATTAATGGATAAAAAATTAGAACGATGTCCATGTACCATGTAAAAAAGTTTATCATACATTAATACAAAGGTATAATGTGGTTTTAAATTTTAAAACAAATTTAAATATTATTGGCTTCATATGTAGAGCATTTACCGAAAACTCACTATTTTCGTAAGGGGGTACACATAGATTTTGAGAAAAATTCAAAAAATTTAAAAACACTGTTTTAATACATATTTGGATCATGTAATATAATATGATGAAGTTCAAAGAGATTTGGAACATTTGTTGTCTCCGTTTCTCTAGGGAATAACAATTTTATAGTGGTTAGTCCAATGATTTAGGGAGTATTTACAGTTTTGCTAAATTAATTGATAAGAAATTAGAACAATGTCCATGTACCATGAAAAGAAGTTTATCATAAATTAATACAAATGTATAATGTGGTTATAAATTTTAAAACAAATTTAAAGATTATAGGCTTCATATATAGAGCATTTACTGAAAACTCACTATTTTCGTAGGGGGTACACATAGATTTTGAGAAAAATTCAAAAAAATTGAAAATACTGTTATAATACATATTTGAATCATTTAATAAAATATGATAAAATTCAAAGAGGGTTGGAACTTTTGTTGTCTCCGTTTCTCTAAGGAATAGCAATTTTATAGTGGTTAGTCTAATGATTTAGGGAGTATTTGCAGTTTTGCTAAATTAATTGATAAAAAATTAGAACGATGTCCATGTACCATGAAAAGGAGTTTATCATAAATTAATACAAATGTATAATGTGGTTATAAATTTTAAAACGAATTAAAAGATTATAGGCTTCATATATAGAGCATTTACCGAAAACTCACTATTTTCGTAAGGGGGTACACATAGATTTTGAGAAAAATTCAAAAAATTTGTGAATACTGTTTTAATACATATTTGAGTCATGGAATAACATATGATGAAGTTCAAAGAGGTTTGGAACCTTTGTTATCTCCGTTTCACTAGGGAATAGCAATTTTATAGTGGTTAGTCCAATGATTTAGGGAATATTTGCAGTTTTGCTAAATTAATGGATAAAAAATTAGAACGATGTCCATGTACCATGTAAAGAAGTTTATCATACATTAATACAAAGGTATAATGTGGTTTTAAATTTTAAAACAAATTTAAATATTATTGGCTTCATATGTAGAGCATTTACCGAAAACTCACTATTTTCGTAGGGGGGTACACATAGATTTTGAGAAAAATTCAAAAAATTTAAGAACACTGTTTTAATACATATTTTGATCATATAATATAATATGATGAAGTTGAAAGAGATTTGGAACATTTGTTGTCTCCGTTTCTCTAGGGAATAACAATTTTATAGTGGTTAGTCCAATGATTTAGGGAGTATTTACAGTTTTGCTAAATTAATTGATAAGAAATTAGAACAATGTCCATGTACCATGAAAAGAAGTTTATCATAAATTAATACAAATGTATAATGTGGTTATAAATTTTAAAACAAATTTAAAGATTATAGGCTTCATATATAGAGCATTTACTGAAAACTCACTATTTTCGTAGGGGGGTACACATAGATTTTGAGAAAAATTCAAAAAAATTGAAAATACTGTTATAATACATATTTGAATCATTTAATAAAATATGATAAAATTCAAAGAGGGTTGGAACCTTTGTTGTCTCCGTTTCTCTAAGGAATAGCAATTTTATAGTGGTTAGTCTAATGATTTAGGGAGTATTTGCAGTTTTGCTAAATTAATTGATAAAAAATTAGAACGATGTCCATGTACTATGAAAAGGAGTTTATCATAAATTAATAAAAATGTATAATGTGGTTATAAATTTTAAAACGAATTAAAAGATTATAGGCTTCATATATAGAGCATTTACCGAAAATTCACTATTTTTCGTAGGGGGGTACACATAGATTTCGAGAAAAATTCAAAAAAACTGTGAATACTGTTTTAATACATATTTGAGTCATGGAATAACATATGATGAAGTTCAAAGAGGTTTGGAACCTTTGTTATCTCCGTTTCTCTAGGGAATAGCAATTTTATAGTGGTTAGTCCAATGATTTAGGGAGTATTTGCAGTTTTGCTAAATTAATGGATAAAAAATTAGAACGATGTCCATGTACCATGTAAAGAAGTTTATCATACATTAATACAAAGGTATAATGTGGTTTTAAATTTTAAAACAAATTTAAATATTATTGGCTTCATATGTAGAGCATTTACCGAAAACTCACTATTTTCGTAGGGGGGTACACATAGATTTAGAGAAAAATTTAAAAAATTTAAGAACACTGTTTTAATACATATTTTAATCATGTAATAAAATATGGTGAAGTTCAAAGAGATTTGGAACATTTGTTGTCTCCGTTTCTCTAGGGAATAACAATTTTATAGTGGTTAGTCCAATGATTTAGGAAGTATTTACAGTTTTGCTAAATTAATTGATAAAAAATTAGAACAATGTCCATGTACCATGAAAAGAAGTTTATCATAAATTAATACAAATGTATAATGTGGTTATAAATTTTAAAACAAATTTAAAGATTATAGGCTTCAAATATAGAGCATTTACTGAAAATTCACTATTTTCGTAGGGGGGTACACATAGATTTTGAGAAAAATTCAAAAAAAATTGAAAATACTGTTTTAATACATATTTGAATCATTTAATAAAATATGATGAAGTTCAAAGAGGTTTGGATCCTTTGTTGTCTCCGTTTCTCTAAGGAATAACAATTTTATAGTGGTTAGTCTAATGATTTAGGGAGTATTTGCAGTTTTGCTAAATTAATTGATAAAAAATTAGAACGATGTCCATGTACCATGAAAAGAAGTTTATCATAAATTAATACAAATGTATAATGTGGTTATAAATTTTAAAACGAATTAAAAGATTATAGGCTTCATATATAGAGCATTTACTGAAAACTCAATATTTTCGTAGGGGGGGTTACACATAGATTTCGAGAAAATTCAAAAAATTTGACAATACTGTTTTAATGCATAGTTGAGTCATGGAATAACATATGATGAAGTTCAAAGAGGTTTGGAACCTTTGTTGTCTTCTTTTCTCTAGGGAATAGCAATTTTATAGTGGTTAGTCCAATGATTTATGGAGTATTTAGAGTTTTACTAAATTAATTGATAAAAAACTAGAACAATGTCCATTTACCATGAAAAGAAATTTATCATAAATTAATACAAATGTATAATGTGGTTATAAATTTTAAAACGAATTAAAAGATTATAGGCTTCATATATAGAGCATTTACCGAAAACTCACTATTTTCGTAGGGGGGTACACATAGATTTTGAGAAAAATTCAAAAAATTTAAGAATACTGTTTTAATACATATTTGAATCATGTAATAAAATATGATGAAGTTCAAAGAGGTTTGGAACCTTTGTTGTCTCCGTTTCTCTAAGGAATAGCAGTTTTATAGTGGTTAGTCCAATGATTTAAAGAGTATTTACAGTTTTGCTAAATTAATTGATAAAAAATTAGAACAATGTCAATTTACCATGAAAAGGAGTTTATCATAAATTAATACAAATGTATAATGTGGTTATAAATTTTAAAACGAATTAAAAGATTATACGCTTCATATATAGAACATTTACCGAAAACTCACTATTTTCATAGGGGGGTACACATAGATTTTGAGAAAAATTCAAAAAACTTGAGAATACAGTTTTAATACATATTTGAATCATGTAATAAAATATGATGAAGTTCAAAGAGGTTTGGAACCTTTGTTGTTTTCGTTTCTCTAAGGAATAACAATTTTATAGTAGTTAGTCCAATGATTTAGGAAGTATTTACAGTTTTACTAAATTAATTGATAAAAAAATTAGAACAATGTTCATGTACCATGAAAAGAAGTTTATCATAAATTAATACAAATGTATAATGTGGTTATAAATTTTAAAACGAATTAAAAGATTATAGGCAACACAGCAGAAAAAGAACAAACTTGTGATCAGTAACTAGACAAAAATAAAATCTACCTTGATGTTGCAATGGGAGCTGTCAGTGAAAGAAACTTCATAGTAGATCTAACCGGCGGTGATGATCAGAACATAACAATTCTATTGGCAGTTTTATTTCTCGTTGATTGTTACTTACATAAACATAATATGATCTTTAGGAAATGTTTCAACGACAAATAACGGAGGATTTACTTTTGTTAGAACCAAGGTAAAGGGTAGTGTCATTCACAAACAACATAAAACGACTCATAACAACAAGATTTTAAATTAAACTACAAAACATCTAAAATACAAGAAAATAAAAGTTTTCCATGATAAAAAGAAATCTCTTAAAGCTAATGTTGACCATTCTGGGCTTGAACCACCGTATCCTGCAAATTTAACTACCACTAGGATGAGTGTTACAAAAAAGAGAATTTGTACACCCTACACACCACTTTTCCCCTATTTGCACTCCATACTCTATATCCCTCCAATTTTCTTCCCCCCAACATTACCATTTTCCCCCCATTCAATGATATCCCACATTTGTTAGTATATTTAGCTAATTTACTCTACAAAAAATGTGGGGGTTTTTGCCAAAACTAACCCACAACTTGATTTTAATCCCAAATCTATACCCAAACTTGAATCAAATGCAAAACTAACCTAAAAGCCTAGTGAAATTACAGCTCAGCCCCTTGTGACCAAACAAAAAAACAGAAGCCATTTTTACGAGTATAGCCCCAGTAAATCGTCTGAGTCGTCTGAGATGTTGGAAGTCGTCTGGACGACTGAAGTGTAAGTCGTCTGGTACCAGTTTATTTTAAAAATAATTTATAAATCTTGTAAAAAAATATTTTGATGCGTAAAAAATAAAAATCAAGTAATTATAAATAGTTTTAACTGATATAAATTAAGATATGATAAAATTGATTTGTTTTGAAGATAGATGAGTGGAAGTAGTGAATCATGAAATACTTTAGTTTAGGAGTTTGGCAAACATATGTTGTAGTATTGTATGTATTGTTAGGGTTAGATTTTGGAAAACTAAAATGTTTTTTTCAAAAATTAGTTTTCACCTATATGTGTTTATTTCTGTGTATAGTAAATACTTTCCAAGTTTGATTTGGTTTTATGACGTGTTTAATTAGATAATTAAGTTTAGGGGTTATGTTTAGGGTGTGGACGACATATATTTCAGTCGTCTGTTGAATAATTTACCCGGACGACGTATATTTCAGTCGTCCAGACGACTTACTTGTAAGTCGTCTGGAAAGTCTTCTATTTTAGTTTCCCGCTAAAAATATTTAATTTCCCGCTAAAAATATTAAACTCTTCTGGACGACTTACATGTAAGTCGTCTGTTTTAATTTCTTCACCAGACGACTGAAATGTAAGTCGTCCAGGAAGTCGTCTGAGTCAAAAATATTTAATCTAATTGGATTTTTTGTCTCCCTATATAAAGAAAAATTTACACATTCTCTCTCCTCCTCTCAAATGGCTGCAACAAAAATGTAATGTTCATCATTTTAAAACTCTCCAACCTCTCTCTAATCTCTTTGACTTGAAAACACCAAACTTTATATGAATTTTTCAGTTTTGTCTCATGTATTTCTTACTAATCTATCTCTTTTGCAGGTTTTTAATCAAATGGTACTCATCTTCCACTAATTTAGAGGTAGATCTATTAATTTTAGATATGTATTTTTGTGTGTTCTATAAATGTAGATTTATCTAATCTTCCACTCATTTTCTCTATTTTTAAGTCATTTGAACGTTTTTGGATATGCAGGTTTTTCAGATCTGGATTTGATGTGCAGGTTTTTCAGATCTGGAAGACTTCTGGGACGACTTACCTGTTAGTCGTCTGGAAGTCGTCTGGACTTCTTGGAAGTCTTCTGACAAAGTCGTCTGGACTTTCAGGAAGTCGTCTGGACTTCCAGGAAGTCGTCTGGACTTCCAGGAAGTCGTCTGGACTTCCAGGAAGTCGTCTGGACTTCTAGGAAGTCGTCTGGATTTTTCTGAGCGTTTTGGTAAGTTCTTATGTCTGATTTTTCTTCATTTGGTAACTTCTTGTTGTATAAAGTTCTTACTTTTTTCCCAAACTAAAACTTTACAAACCCACTCTAATCTCTTTGACTTGAAAACACCAAACTTTATATGATTTTTTCAATTTTGTCTCATGTCTTTGTTACTAATCTATTTTTTTTTTGCAGGTTTTTAATTAGATGGTACTCATCTTCCACTAATTTAAAGGTAGATCTATTATTTTTAGATATGTATTTTTGTGTGTTCTGTAAAGGTAGATTTATCTAATCTTCCATTCATTTTTTCTGTTTTTAAGCCATTTGAACGTTTTTGAATATGCAGGTTTTTCAGATCTGGATTTAATATGCAGGTTTTTCAGATCTGGAAGACTTCTGGGACGACTTACTTGTT
Organism: Brassica napus; assembly: GCF_020379485.1. Classification (NCBI taxonomy): domain Eukaryota; kingdom Viridiplantae; phylum Streptophyta; class Magnoliopsida; order Brassicales; family Brassicaceae; genus Brassica; species Brassica napus. Next base: position 5,287,318 of record NC_063434.1, on the reverse strand, counting down.
AGTCGTCTGGAAGTCGTCTGGACTTCCTGTAAAGTCGTCTGGAAGTCGTCTGAACTTCCTAAAAGTCTTCTGGCAAAGTCGTCTGAACTTCCTGGAAGTCGTCTGGACTTCTTAAAAGTTGTCTGGTCTTGTCTACTCAAGTGGAATCCAAGCTTGTCTTTGTAGATGAATGATCTATAATAGTTTTGTTTGTGGTCTGTTTTGTGAATTGCATGTATACTCTTTTAGTTGTGAATTTTTTTGTAAATCAGTAATAATGTTTTTCAAGATGTATTAAATGTGCTAACAATGTGTTTACACATTTACAAATCAATGAAATACTAGACTTCAGTAGCCTTTTTCTTATCTTTGGATCTCTCATATGCAATAATAAACTCCAATGGCCTTTTTCTCATCTTAATAAACAAGAATTTTGGTAAGAGATGGAAACAAACAATAGTAACTAGTCAAAGCATATCATATTTTTTATAAGTTTGCATTGAAAAACTTAGTCAAATTTAGTAAAACTAAGGGAGAGAACATATTTTGTAAATATGAGTTTTACATATCTTGAAGTTACTTATCACTCTTAAAAATACAAGTTATTCAAAAACTAACGTAGAAGACTTAAAAACTAGTGGAGAAGACGCGGATGACTTCAATCTAAGTTGTCTAGACGACTAAACTATATGTCGTCTGGTCAACGCAGAGGTTATTTTTGCAATTGACTTTGAAATCTGTTATTTCGGACGACTGAAAGTTAAGTCGTCTACTATTGTTTGGTTAAAAAAAAACTCCAAAAAAGCTAGACGACTTACATTTCAGTCGTCAGAGGTTAGTTTTGCATTTGACTGGATTATTTCAGAAGTTTGACTTTTTGGACGACTTACATTTCAGTCGTCTAGTGAAAATTAAAATAATAATATTTTTTTAAAAGTAGACGACTTACAGTTAAGTCGTCATAGGTTAGTTTTGCAATTGAAAAAAAAAACTTCAAGATTTAATTATATACAGACGACTTATAATTCAGTCGTCCACGAGACGACTGAAATGTAAGTCGTCCAGGATTTACGAGGTTTGACCAGAATCTCGGAAAAAAGTCCTGGACGACTTACAATTAAGTCGTCTGGTGGACGACTGAATTATAAGTCGTCTGTGTATAATTAAATCTTGAAGTTTTTTTTTTCAATTGCAAAACTAACCTATGACTACTTAATTGTAAGTCGTTTACTTTAAAAAAATATTATTATTTTAATTTTCGCCAGACGACTGAAATGTAAGTCGTCTGGAGAATTCAAACTTCTGAAATTATCCAGTCAAATGCAAAACTAACCTATGACGACTGAAATTTAAGTCGTCTAGGTTCTTTGGAATTTTTTTTGAAACCAAACAATAGTAGACGACTTAACTTTCAGTCGTCTCAGGTTACAGATTTCAAAGTCAATTGCAAAAATAACCTCTGCGTTGACCAGACGACTTCCAGGTAAGTCGTCTACAGCCAGACGACTGAAAGGTAAGTCGTCTACAGCCAGACGACTTCCCAAGTAAGTCGTCTGACGAACAGATCTGGAAAAAAACTCGATGTCATACCTTAAATTGGTGAGATAAGTTCCTTAGCATACATAAGGCTTTTCCAAGCACACAGAATCACAAACGAAAGTCACCCACCCATAATCGTTAGCTTCTATGACTCTATGAACCATAAAAATTTTAGAATCAAAATCTTGGGTTTTTTAGCTCATTGTGGAGAGAAAGTGAGAGATATGTTATGTTTAGTTCACAAGAATGGAAAAAGAAGAAGGGTAAATCGATTTTGGGAGCATTAAGAGCTTCAAATTGGTTGTTCATGGTGGTTGTGGTATTGATGACAATGGCAATCTTGTAATTACTTGAAGATGATGAGGGTGAGAGAGTAAAAATGTCATTTTCGAAAAAAAAAAAAAATTTGATGGCATTTTCGTAAATTATATGAACTTGTGGGGTGAATAGGGCAAAACCAATTTTCAAAAAAAAGGGAGGTTAGTTTTGTGTTTGACTTTAAGTTGTAGGTCAATTTTGCAAAAATCCCAAAAATGTGTTAATGTATTACTATTTATAAAAGCAACATGATATCATTTGATTTCTATAATAAAATTGAATTCCATCCGATAAAAGTAAAGTTTATTTAAATTATAGTTTGAACAAATCCTATCATCTATTCTGCGGCTATAAGACTTTCTGCATACCTAAATGATATATCATGGTAAGTGTTTTATAAGAAATAAATTGTTATCGATATCTACATATGAATTTAATCTAGGCCTAATTTAATCAAGTTGATACAAAAACTGGGTTTAGTTAAAAGATGAAACTATTTTTTTATTTGATCATAAGAATCTGATTAGATGAAAATGTGATATGCAAACTTTGCAGTTATATTGTTAATATTTGTTCTAGATACAGAACATACGATTCATTCTTTTTGTTACATAAATATTTTTTTTTGTCCATGAGATGGTTTTTAATTCACGTCAGAAATTGTTTTTCAAAATAATTGGTTTTGGTTTAATAAAAACTGTTTACAAAAATCTGAAGATAAGAGATGAGAATTTGATTGATATATTTTACCCATGGAATGTTATCCAAATTCATTTAAACTCCTACAAGTCAAATGGGTTGTGAAGATCTACCAAACATGAATAACACAAGATTTTAAAGGTTGTATTCACATACTGAATTGAATAAGAATGGATTTTTAGTTCCTTTAATGAAGAAATTGTAATTATAACCAATATTATTAGATTTCAAAATATTTTAATAAAAATATTTAAAATACAATAATCAATGACACTACATTTTTAATAAATGATGTTAAAATCAATTATTAAATAACACTATATCATTAAATCTAAAGAGGTAACTTTAAATTCACTATCCAATTAGAATATTAGATATTCCTTTTTAATCTAGTTTTGCCAAAAAAAAGTTAGTTTGCATGCCCTACGCTTATAAATATAGCAATTCTGCTTGTTGAAAAATAAAACCATAATTTCTAGTTTTGTTGGGGGAGGTTAACGAGAAGATGACTATTATGATATCCGATCTACCCTATGATTTGGTATCAGAAATACTCGCTAGGGTTCCGTCCAAGTCTCTAGCAAAACTGCAAACTACTTGCAAACGATGGTACGCCTTATTCAAAGATCCAAAGTTCGTGAAGATGAACAACAACTTGCGTAAAGCATCGAAAGAGGTGATGTTCCTTATAGACTATAGGGTTTATTCGATTAGCGTTAACAGATTCCACAACAGCTTCCGTGACACATGCATTGAGTATGCATCCATCGAGTTTACAGGTAAACTTACCCGTCTTGAAGATTCAAAAGAGGTAAAGTTATCTCGAATCTTTCACTGCAACGGATTGATATTATGCTGCATGGAGGATTTCGAAAGTCTTGTGGTTTGGAACCCTTGTACTGGTGAAACCATGAGTATCAAACCCAAAAGTTTTTACCAGTGGAATGATAGTTATGCTTTTGGATGTGGAAACAGCGAATCTTCTTGCCCCAACTACAAAATTTTGAGGTGTAGCAGTTATTATTGCAAAAACAGTGAGCAACGTATTTTTAACTGTGAAATTTATGACTTCAGCTCTGATTCATGGAGGGTTCTTGCTGGTGTGACCTGGAGGATACATTGTTCTGACAATGTTGTGTCGCTGAAAGGAAATGCTTACTGGATTCATTTTGATAGAGAAGCTGGCCATAATGTCCTACTCAGTTTTAATTTCACAACGGAGGTATTTGTGTCTATGACTCTTCCGGATCAGAGTGATTATAGACATTTGGGTATATCGGTTGTTAGAGAAGAACGCCTAGCAGTTTTACATCACAATATTGGTACATCCTTGACAGAGATGAATGTATGGTTGAGCAATAAGATTGATGAAGCCAAAGAGGTGTCATGGAGCAAATTCTTAGTAGTGAGCTTTGATAACTTTAAGTATCCAAGTTACGTGAAAGAGATTACTTTTTGGGTGGACGATGAGGATAAAGTGGTAGTAACTTGTATTAGAGACAGAGACAATTATGATTACGTTTACATTGTAGGAGAACGTTTGCATAAACAAGTTTTTGGTAAATCTTGGATTTGGCCATGTCTCCTGAGTTATGTTCCAAGTTTGAATCACATCCCCAAGGCGAAAAAAGAAGAAACATTGTAAATGGATAATTAAGCTAGCTTTTGTTTATTTGTCTCGTGTAACTCTTGTTTTGGTATATTAATTATCCATTTTATTTTGATATATACCATATTTGTGTAATTTACATATTTTAAAGCATAATTTGAAAAATATTTTAATGCTAATTTTCAAAGAATTAGCATGTGTATCAAATTAATTCCTATTTATTGATTTCTCTTTGTTTATTTACCTTAATGAAATATTAAATTATAATGCTGATTTATCTATTTTTGTTGGTGTATTAAATTAGTTTTGAACATTTTCAATAACACATGACTTCTATCGTAAGAAAAACTTGTGCACAACTTTTTTTTTGTGAAACTCTTCAATGCTAATTCTTCAAATGAGTTAGTAAATCTAATTTTGAACTTTATTTTTTATTTTTGTTAGCATAACTTTTATATTTAATTTTAAAATTGGTATATATTTCAATTTATTTTACTAGATAGAACATGAATAACAAAGACGCCAGCAAGAACCCTCCATAAAATTGGTAGCAGTTATTATTGCAAAAACAGTGAGCAACGTATTTTTAACTGTGAAATTTATGACTTCAGCTCTGATTCATGGAGGGTTCTTGCTGGTGTGACCTGGAGGATACATTGTTCTGACAATGTTGTGTCGCTGAAAGGAAATGCTTACTGGATTCATTTTGATAGAGAAGCTGGCCATAATGTCCTACTCAGTTTTAATTTCACAACGGAGGTATTTGTGTCTATGACTCTTCCGGATCAGAGTGATTATAGACATTTGGGTATATCGGTTGTTAGAGAAGAACGCCTAGCAGTTTTACATCACAATATTGGTACATCCTTGACAGAGATGAATGTATGGTTGAGCAATAAGATTGATGAAGCCAAAGAGGTGTCATGGAGCAAATTCTTAGTAGTGAGCTTTGATAACTTTAAGTATCCAAGTTACGTGAAAGAGATTACTTTTTGGGTGGACGATGAGGATAAAGTGGTAGTAACTTGTATTAGAGACAGAGACAATTATGATTACGTTTACATTGTAGGAGAACGTTTGCATAAACAAGTTTTTGGTAAATCTTGGATTTGGCCATGTCTCCTGAGTTATGTTCCAAGTTTGAATCACATCCCCAAGGCGAAAAAAGAAGAAACATTGTAAATGGATAATTAAGCTAGCTTTTGTTTATTTGTCTCGTGTAACTCTTGTTTTGGTATATTAATTATCCATTTTATTTTGATATATACCATATTTGTGTAATTTACATATTTTAAAGCATAATTTGAAAAATATTTTAATGCTAATTTTCAAAGAATTAGCATGTGTATCAAATTAATTCCTATTTATTGATTTCTCTTTGTTTATTTACCTTAATGAAATATTAAATTATAATGCTGATTTATCTATTTTTGTTGGTGTATTAAATTAGTTTTGAACATTTTCAATAACACATGACTTCTATCGTAAGAAAAACTTGTGCACAACTTTTTTTTTGTGAAACTCTTCAATGCTAATTCTTCAAATGAGTTAGTAAATCTAATTTTGAACTTTATTTTTTATTTTTGTTAGCATAACTTTTATATTTAATTTTAAAATTGGTATATATTTCAATTTATTTTACTAGATAGAACATGAATAACAAAGACGCCAGCAAGAACCCTCCATAAAATTGGTAGCAGTTATTATTGCAAAAACAGTGAGCAACGTATTTTTAACTGTGAAATTTATGACTTCAGCTCTGATTCATGGAGGGTTCTTGCTGGTGTGACCTGGAGGATACATTGTTCTGACAATGTTGTGTCGCTGAAAGGAAATGCTTACTGGATTCATTTTGATAGAGAAGCTGGCCATAATGTCCTACTCAGTTTTAATTTCACAACGGAGGTATTTGTGTCTATGACTCTTCCGGATCAGAGTGATTATAGACATTTGGGTATATCGGTTGTTAGAGAAGAACGCCTAGCAGTTTTACATCACAATATTGGTACATCCTTGACAGAGATGAATGTATGGTTGAGCAATAAGATTGATGAAGCCAAAGAGGTGTCATGGAGCAAATTCTTAGTAGTGAGCTTTGATAACTTTAAGTATCCAAGTTACGTGAAAGAGATTACTTTTTGGGTGGACGATGAGGATAAAGTGGTAGTAACTTGTATTAGAGACAGAGACAATTATGATTACGTTTACATTGTAGGAGAACGTTTGCATAAACAAGTTTTTGGTAAATCTTGGATTTGGCCATGTCTCCTGAGTTATGTTCCAAGTTTGAATCACATCCCCAAGGCGAAAAAAGAAGAAACATTGTAAATGGATAATTAAGCTAGCTTTTGTTTATTTGTCTCGTGTAACTCTTGTTTTGGTATATTAATTATCCATTTTATTTTGATATATACCATATTTGTGTAATTTACATATTTTAAAGCATAATTTGAAAAATATTTTAATGCTAATTTTCAAAGAATTAGCATGTGTATCAAATTAATTCCTATTTATTGATTTCTCTTTGTTTATTTACCTTAATGAAATATTAAATTATAATGCTGATTTATCTATTTTTGTTGGTGTATTAAATTAGTTTTGAACATTTTCAATAACACATGACTTCTATCGTAAGAAAAACTTGTGCACAACTTTTTTTTTGTGAAACTCTTCAATGCTAATTCTTCAAATGAGTTAGTAAATCTAATTTTGAACTTTATTTTTTATTTTTGTTAGCATAACTTTTATATTTAATTTTAAAATTGGTATATATTTCAATTTATTTTACTAGATAGAACATGAATAACAATATAAAAAAAAGATAGTGGTTTTTTTAGTAATTTTATTAATTATATTACCTTAACAATACATCACTTCATTAGTTATATTTACATTAACAATACATCATATTAATAATTATATTACCAGAAAATTAATAGTGCAAAATTTTATTTATTAGTAAATCAACATTAACCTTTTGCAAATTATAAAAATAAAAAGGTGATAACCGGGTTTTATATATGGTTAATAGTTCGGTTTAATCTATTTTACTAAAACGTTCTTTTAGCTTAGTTCCAGTCAGTGAAAAATTACGTAACTAAACACATACTTCAAAAGCATAGTTTACTTGAACAAATTAATAATTAAAATTAAAATAATTAAAATGTATTACATTTATTGTCATTTAATGTTTCACTCTATATAACTATTTTACTAAATAAAAAATTCTTTCTATTTTCTTTATTTTAGCCAAAAATATAGAAAGAGTTTTTTTTTTAATTTATTTGCAAAATCAGTTAGCTATTGACATTCGGGTACTCATCCGAGTATAAGTTGTTGTTTTTTCAGGATCATTTTTTGGGTTTTGAAATTATGCTCCACTTGGATATTATACATTTTTGCGTGGGGTTCTATGGGTCCTCCTGGGTCTGAATGATTTTGATTCTGATATATAGGAACATAAGAATATCTAAATAACCAATGTATCTGAAACGGGTTCGGATATTTGTACCAAAAATAATCTTATTACCTGATTCAGTCTGAGACTTTTGAATACAATTAATTATATGGTGACACATCTAAAATATATAACACTAGTTATAAAAAAATGAATATCAATGTATAAAAACGTAAAAATCGTTTGTGCGGATCAAGCTCTAGTTTCAAGTTATGTTCACACTTCCTTTGTTTATTTATCATATCTTCTATTAATTTTCATTTTATTTGTAATAATAATTGTTTAAAAAACTTCTCATTTTTTAAAATAAGTTAAGATTGTGATTTGATCTATATTATTGATATATTTTAAATTGCAGCTGAATATTTTCAATATTATATAGTCTCAACGTTTAAAACCATATGTGTGTTAATTCATGTAGCCATTGATCATTTAAAAAATTTGTATTGTTTTAATTTTTATTTCCTTTTTTTGTTGGTTAATTTAATATTTATTTTCAATTATTTAAGTATTGAAATCAATTTATTTATTTCAGTAATTTTCTATTTTGTAGTTTAACTTATTTTATATTAATTTCTTTTTTGTTTTGAAAGAATCAGTTTTGTAGAATTATTGACATTTTAAAAATCCATAGCCTTTTTGTAAGCAACACTAATGAGCTTAAATCACAAAAGATCGTTTGGATGCCCTATGAATCGCTTATAAATAAAGCAATCCGGCTTGTTAAAAAAGAAAACACAAATTTCTAGTTGCCGTGTCGTTTAAGAAATCAGAAGCAGACTATTATGATATCCGATCTTCCCCATGATCTCGAAATAGAAATACTCGCTAGGGTTCTACCCAAATCCCTAGCAAAACTACAAACTACTTGCAAACGATGGTATGCGTTATTCAAAGATCCAAAGTTCGTGATGAAGAACAACAACTTGCGTAAATCATCATCGAAAGAGGTAATGCTACTTCTAGACTATAGCGTCGACAGAGTCAACAACAGCATCGATGCATCCATGGAGTTTACAGGTAGACTTAAGCGCCTTCAAGATTCAAAAGACGTAAAGTTATCTCGAATCTGGCACTGCAACGGATTGATATTATGCTGCAGGAAGGATATCAAAAGTCTTGTGGTTTGGAACCCCTGTACTGGTGAAACCAGGTGTATCATAAATTTTACTGGAGGACTGATAATTATGCTTTTGGATGTGGAAACAGTTCTTGCCACGACTACAAAATCTTGAGGTGTAGCAGTTATGGCACTTATGTCGATTTTCATCAAGTTTTTCTTAATTTTGAGATGTATGAGTTTAGCACTGATTCATGGAGGGTTCTTGACGGTGTCACTGATAGATGGAGGTTACATTGTTCTGACGATGTTGTCTCGTTGAAAGGAAATGCTTACTGGATTCATTTCGATAATAAAGCTGACGATGGTCATTGGATTGTCCTACTGAGTTTTAATTTCACAACGGAGGTATTTGTGTCTTTGCCGCTTCCGGATTACAAGAAGGATTGTGAGTATGGAGATTTGCTTATATCGGTTGTTAGAGAAGAACACCTCGCGGTGTTACATCACGTTGTTGGAACAGAGATGAATGTATGGTTGAGCAATAAGATCACTGAAGCCAAAGAGGTGTCTTGGAGAAAATTCTTAGTAGTGAGTTTTGATAAACTTAAGTTACCGCTTTATTCGAGAGAGATGACATTCTGGGTGGACGTGGAGAATAAAGTGGTAGTCTCTTGTGTTAGAGACATGGCAGGAGGTGGTGATCACTTTTACATTGGTGGAGAGGGTTTACATAAACAAGTTTATGAAGTTACAGAGGCATCTTGGATTTGGCCATGTCTCATGGGTTATGTACCAAGTTTGTGTCATATCCCCAAAGAAAAAAGAAGAAGAAAACCGAACCGGGCACATAACCAAGGCATACGAAGAAGAAACATAATCAATGGGTAAAGGCTTGCTTTTTGTTGTCCCTCTGCTTTTGTTTTTTTAATTGGTCATCTAAATAATCTTTACGCAAATAACATATTTATGCTTATAGCCACGACTTATAACCATAGCTATACATATACGACAAAAAAAGAAAGAATTTTAATGGAGAATCACTTCAAATGGTTGATATCTATATGCTTACAACTAATCTATTCCAAGTCTTGCAGAGCAACTCTCATCTATCTTCTTAAAGTTCTTGAGTTCTCAGAATGGTGCATACTGTATATATCAATAAACTATTAGTGACCGACCACCATCAAGTTCATTTGTGTAAAGAACATACTTGATAGTCATATGCGCTTTGAAATAGCACGTATTCAACCTTCTAACCGATTGGGTTTCTACAATAACCAAGTCCATAAAGCTACAAACATGTCATCTTTTTATCAGATCATCAGTCTCACAATTGACAAATACAAAAAGTCCATAGAGCTACAAATATTTCATCTTTTTATCAGATCATCAATCTCACAATTGACAAAAGTTACATTTTTTCGGCAATGCCAATTTTTTTTTCCAAATTAAAGAGATCATTTTTTTGTCGGCTAAAAGAGATTATTTTGGTTATGTTTATGTTTGTTCGTATGTTACTCCAACGATGAAATTTTGTTCATTTGTCTATGCCAATATTCTGCGATTAATAGCATCGATCGATCAGTTGCAGATAGTAAAAAATAATAATTTAAAAATGTGAAAATTTTCATCGACATATTAACGAACATGGTCATTATCGCCGTTTACCAATGTAAACATGACTACCACCACTTTTATGACCTTTCCAAAAAAATGGAAAAAAAAACATTAAGCTGTAAATGTCGGATATACCCCTAGTTTCAGAGAGTAAAAATCCGCGAATCAGACGAACAATCAGGTATTTTGGTAATTTCCTTAATATATTTTCACACAGATCATAACAGTGATTGGTGTAATTCGACCAGCTAGAAAGACACAAGTCTTACCCTAGTAGTTGTTTCTTTAAAGTCTCCGTCTTTCTGTCGAAATCTGAGAACTTTTATTTGAATCCAAAGAGAGAAAAAAAAACGAAAGCTTTTTTTAAATATCGTGTTGAATGGCGGGTTACAAAGCAGATGATGATTACGATTACCTATTCAAGGTGGTTCTAATCGGCGATTCAGGTGTTGGAAAGTCCAATCTGCTTTCTCGATTCACCAGGAACGAGTTTAGCCTCGAGTCCAAGTCCACCATCGGGGTAGAGTTCGCTACTCGTAGCTTGACTGTTAACGACAAAGTCATCAAAGCCCAGATTTGGGACACTGCTGGTCAAGAAAGGTTTGTTCTTGTCGGATCCTCTATAACTTAATTGAAAGTTTAAATCTTTAGCTCTGTCTTTCATGTGTTTGTTGTTCTGTCTGAAGAGCTTAAACAAGCTTTAGATCTGTCTTTTTAGATCTTAGAACCATGAATATGATTTAAAGTTTTTATTTTTATGCGAAACTACGTCGTTTTGGGGTGATTACTTATTGCTTTGAAGTTTTTTGTTCTGTTGATGTGTAGGTACCGAGCAATCACTAGTGCATACTACAGAGGAGCTGTTGGTGCTCTTCTTGTCTACGACGTTACCCGACACTCCACGTTCGAAAACGTTGAGAGATGGCTAAGGGAGCTTCGTGACCATACCGACCCAAACATAGTTGTCATGCTCGTGGGAAACAAATCTGATCTTCGTCATCTTATTGCGGTTCAGACCGAAGATGCTAAGTCTTTTGCGGAGAACGAATCACTCTACTTCATGGAGACTTCAGCTCTTGAGTCTACTAACGTTGAGAACGCGTTTTCTGAAGTGCTCACTCAGATTCACCAAGTTGTGAGCAAGAAAGCGATGGAGGCTGGTGATGATTCGGGTAATGTTCCTTCTAAAGGAGAGAAGATTGATATTGATGTATCGGCTGTGAAGAAAACTGGTTGCTGCTCGAACTAAAAGACTCGTTAGTCTCTTGCAGATTGTTATGGATTTGGTCTGTTTCCTCAAAGCTATCGTCGTTCTTCTTTTATACATTCAAAATTCTTTTGAAGATGTCTGCTTTTTTATTATTAGGAAACAATCTATGTTATGCTTTGCTTGAGAACTGCTTAGCTTTGCTCTGGTTTTGTACTGTTAATCGATTTTGTAATTTAACCGGTTTTGGTATATGGTTTGTTCACCGTTGTTTTCTATTCAGTCTGAAAAAAAAAATATTTAAATCGATATTTATTCTGCTAGTTCTGGTCACTGGGCAACATTCATATGAGCAAAGACAGAAGTAGTTTGGTTTTTGGTTAAACCGAAATTTTTAAACATTTCAATTCTGTTTGGCCATCGGTTAATTTCGATTTCAGTTTCAAAATTGATATTAACCAATTTTAAGAAAATTTGGTTAAATCTGCATGGTATTTTCGGTTACCTTATTATAGGTTAACACCAGTCCATTCCGATTTAGTTCTTTTTTCTCAAAAAACAGACAAGAGTACATTTGTACACCAGTCCATTCCGATTTAGTTTTGGTATGACTTTTTTTTTAAAACATTTCGGTTAACTTCGTTAAACTGAACCGAACCGATTTTGAAAAGATTTCCGAACTAAACTGGACTCAAAATCGAAGGTGAACCGAAATTGAGATGTTATATTACACGCAAACACTGAACCGGTTTAAATTGTAAGTTGATTTGTTGAATTTGTGTTAGTAAAATTGTAAATCTAGAGCAGAAAATACGTTAATGAACAAATAAGCGATAAACCAGAAGAACTAAAACATCGAAGTGATTACTTGAAAACTGTTTATAATACTTGGTCAGATGAGATCAAAGCTCAAATTACAAAGAAATTGCACCAAATAGCAATTTTTTGCTTAAAATAAGAGGTATTTCATCCATTTCCTAAAATCACTTAGACTTTTTTATACACATATTAAAAATAATTAAAATATATTTTATATTTTCATTAAATTAAATTACATCTATTTACCAATACTATTTAATCAATAATATTTAAGATAAATAACTTTATTTATAAATTAATATATTTTGCAATTAATTTAATTGAAATTCTAAAATGATATTTTTATGTACTAAAAATGGCAAATTGACAATTTAAAAAAATAGAAAGTATTAATTTATATGTTTTGTGTATTTAAAAGGGGTTTATATATCCGTGTGTGCATGTATTTATTAGTACGTTAAGTTTTATTAAGCCTATGTTGAATTAGGTTAGACTTGTGTCGGCGTGTGTAACAGGTTATTAAGCTCAGAAGCAGATTACCTTGGTTAACTTCTTGTGATCATCGATTGCATGCAGATTCATCGATTTATCTTATTGTGAGTATTTGTGTCACTGCTTTCTATGTGTTACTTTGTGGTTTTGATTGAAAATTAAGTGTAGTGTTTGATCTAATTTTTATTGCAGCTTTTATTGCTATTGAAAATAATGATGACAACGATGAACGATCTTCCACATGATTTGATAGGGGAAAAGATACTCACCAAGGTTTCCATAACATCTCTGATAGCGGTGCGGTGTACTTGCAAATTATGGAATGCATTATCCAAAGAGTTTATTGTCGGTAGAGAAACATCAAGGCAGCATCGTGAGTTTCTAGGCTTCATGATGGCATCTAATAAGATTTACCCCTCTAGCTTCGATATACAAGGAATCCGAAAGCACAACAGCTCGGTCGATCCATCAATGAAGCAAGTAAATTTACTTGATCAAGTTGAGATATAAAGTCTTTCACTGTGATGGCTTACTGCTATGCGTCACCAAGGACAACACCAAACTCTTGGTCTGGAACCCTTATGTTGGGCAAACAAGGTGGATCAGACCGAGAAAATGTTTTAAAAAATCAGACTTGTATGCTATTGGTTACGACAACAACAATAAGGTCCGTAACTATAAAATCTTGAGACTTGATCGTTATTGTGGCATTAGGTTGGAAATCTACGACTTTAGTTCTGATTCATGGAGCGTTCTTGGTGTCATCTCCCACTGTATAATTTATCAGTTTAGACGCGGCGTGACTTTGAAGGGATGTAATTACTATTTAGGCAGTGTGAGAAAAACAAGTAATGCACCTTCGTTTAAAAGCTGTTTGCTATGTTTCGATTATACTCCCTCTGTTTTTAAAAGATGCATATTCTAGATTTTTCACATATATTAAGAAAACTCATTAAAGATGCATTGTTTTTTGTGAATAACAATTTTCCATAACTTTAAACCAATAGAAATTCAATAAATACCATTAATATTTTTGAAACTTACAATTTTTCATAAAATCATACATTGAAAAGTAAAAAATGTATCTTTTTAAAACAAATTTTTTTTCCAGAACATACATAATTTAGGAACGGAGGGAGTACAAGGGAGAGATATGGACAGCCACTGCCTATCCCGTATAACAACAATTTTCATAAACAAGCTGTGTCTCTATCTACAGCTAGAGAAGATAATATCGCTGCACTTTATTTTGATTCTCGTCTTTATGGGACATCGGAGATTTGGGTTACTAATAAGATTGAGCACAACGCGGTGTCCTGGAGCAAGTTTTTTAAGGTGGAGATGACGATGATGAATCAACTCAGAGTTCTTAATTTTGGCTTGAATGCTGATATTTTCTTCGTTGATGAGGAGAATAAAGTTGCGGTGGTTATTACTAATAGCCGAAGTCGCTCATGCAATCAACCAAAAGCTAGCATCATTGGAGAGGATGGATACTTCAAATCTATAAAAATAGGAGAAATGAATTCAAATCTCCCTACAGAGTTGTATCCCCTACTTGTGTTTTCCCCTTATATTCCAAGCTTAGTGCAAATCAACCGACCATTGGAAAAAAAAGAGAGAAAGAGATGCCTAACTGCCCTTGATTAAATTCTTTTATCGTCCACTTTTGCATTATTTTTCTATTTTCATGTCATTTTGTTCCACAGAGACGTTGAATGCCAAAGCTCTTTTACCATATAACTCTCTGGTATTCTTCTTAGCCTTTAATACAAGAGTTGAGATGGCTTGATTTGAGACACTACTGATACTTACTATACCAGAATAAATTGCAAAAGCTTAATTCTTATATTTTTTCATAGACTGATTTTTGTTGAATTCGTGTAAACAATTCTAGATGTGGAATAGAATTTATCTAAACGATGCATTGAGGAACTTATTCAACGGATAAGCGATTAGTCAGAAAGAAATCTAACAGAGCTTGGTTAAACCTATAATTTGTACCTCTAGATCTTTTTTTTAATCTTTTTGGGGGTCCTTGGTACCATATTTGCTAGTTCTAGCAGATTGGAAAAAAATCTTTTTATGCTTTGTTCATTAATGAAATTCACATACTTTTTTTTTGATAAAAGATTTTCTTGAAACTCACATACTTATCAAAATATATACATATAACTCTTGGCATGGAATACTTATGTTGGGCAAACAAGGTGGAACAGACCGAGAATATGTTAAATTGTTACGAAAAGTCAGACATGTATGCTATTGGTTACGAATTTTCAACATGTTCTTGACTTTTCTACTGCCAAGCTCATGGCGTATGAGACTAATGAAAAAAAAAAAATACTTATATGAAATTTTGAACATAGTGCAAAACTGCAAATAGAACTGTTATATATGAATTTTTACAAATTCGATAAATTCATTTTATAAATTCATTTTAATTAATATAATATATATGTACTATTATTCGAAAAGTGAATGTGCTTAGTTGTCACATTTTCATAATTTTAAGACAAGTCATTAGTTCAATTAATATTATTAATTAAAATTATATATCATAAAAAACTAAAACTTTAGAAAATAATAAACATAATATAAATATAATCTACGAGAATACATAGATAATGTTTGCGATTTATTATTTTGTGTTGATTAATTTTGCTATTGTTATGCTATTTTCAAAAATGGCTATTGTTATGCTATTGAAGTTTTATGAGTTGTGATTATTTAATTATAATATTTTTAGTCAATTTTTTCAAATAGATTTTTTTTTAAGTTTTTTGTCACAAAAATATCAGTCAATGAAGAAAATGACCAAAATAGCCTCTTTTTATTTTGAAATTTTCAATTTTTTTTTTAATTTTAAACCATATCCCCAAAACCCCACTCCTAAACTCTAAACCCTAAATCTAGATTAGTTAACCAATAAAACTTATTTTGGCCATTTTCTTCATTGAATGCTATTTTTGTGACATAAACTTAAAAAGAACTATCATAGAGAATTTCTCATCATTTTATTACCACTGGATTTCTTTTCAGTCCACAAATATAATAAGTGTTTAATTTCAAATCCAAGTTTCTTAATTCAATTATTATTATAAAAAATATTTTGATCCAAAATCTATTTCCCATAAATAAAACAATAAAACAAAAAAAATAATACATTGATTATCAATATGAATATTAAAGTTTTATAATTTATAATATTAATTTAAATTTGTATTTAAGTCAACAATTTAATTTTTATAAAACTAAATATTAGAATGAAAAATTGTTAGATATTTATATTATAGTCCGCATTATAATTTGTGATATTAAAAACATTATTTAAAAACTAGTTTAAGATGGGTATATATATATCCGTGTATGCGTGTTTTCATTAAACCCAATTAATTTTATTAAGCCCATGAAGAATTAGGGTTTCGACCTGTTCAAGCACACCTTAATATATAGAATGAGGGTCATTAAAGCTCAGAAGCATGTTACCTTGATCACTGATTGCATGCGTGCAGATTCATCGATCCACATTGTGAGTTTTCGTGTCACTGTGTTACTATTTTTGATTGAAAATAAGATATGTAGTGTTTGATCTTATTAATATTTCTATTGCAGCGTTTGTAGAAACTTATTAAAATGACAATGTGCGATCTTCCACACGATTTGATAAGGGAAAAGATACTCACCAATGTTCCAATAACATCTCTGAGAGCAGTGCGGTGTACTTGCAAATTATGGAATGCATTATCCAAAGAATTTATCCTTGGTAACGAAACATCAAGGCAGCATCATGAGTTTCAAGGGTTCATGATGATATCTAATAAGATTTGCCCCTTTAGAGTCGATATCCAAGGAATCATCAGCAATCACAACAATTTGGTCGATCCATCCACGAAGAAATTAGATTTACTTGATCAAGTCGAGGTATCTAGAGTAATTCACTGTGATGGCTTACTGTTATGCGTCACCAACAACAACTCCAAACTCTTGGTGTGGAACCCTTATCTTGCGCAAACAAGGTGGATCAGACCGAGAATATGTTACGAAAAATCAGACATGTATGCTATTGGTTACGACAACAGCAGTAAGGTCCGTAACTATAAAATCTTGAGACTTAGTACTAGTCATTATTATGGCCTAGGCATTGAGTTGGAAATCTACGACTTTAGTTCTGATTCATGGAGCTTTCTTGGTGTCTTCCCTGACTATAGAATAAATTCTTATCACAGCCTCGTGAATTTGGCGGGATCTACTTACCTTTTTGCTAGAGTGATCAGAAGAACAACTCGTAAAAAGAGAAATCATTATGAGTATTTAGCATCTTTGGAAAATTGTTTGCTATGTTTTGATTATACAAGTGAGAGATTTGAACAGCACATGCCTCCGTTTAGCCCTTATTATTATTATACGGATACTGTGGCTTTATCTACAGTTAGGGAAGATAAACTTGCTGCACATAGTTATGGTTTTTATCAATCGTCTGTGACATTGGAGGTTTGGGTTACGAATAAGATTGAGGACAAGGCGGTGTCGTGGAGCAAGTTTTTAAAGGTGGATATGGGATCAATGGTACCAGTCAGGGATTTTCTGTGCAATTGGAAAGCTGATTTACTCTTCGTTGATGAGGAGAATAAAGTCGCTGTGATAATCCATGAAAGCCGAAATTACTCAACCAAGCTCCAACTAACAGCTTACATCATTAGAGAAGATGGATACTTCAGATCTATGAACATCGGTGAAGTGAATTTAAATTTCTCTAGAAAGCTTAGTGTGCAACATGTGTTTTCCCCTTATCATCCAAGTTTAGTGCAAATCAACCGACGGTCATACCGGGGAGATGGCTGTGCGAATGGGCATTCGGAACCTTTGGGTAGAGTCTGACTCGTTATATGCAGTCTAGATGATTAGCTCCAAGCCCCATAAGCATTCCAAAGGAAGAAGGAAAAAAATAAGAGATGTCTAATTTGCCTTGATTTATTTCTTGTATCGTCCGCTTTTGTCTTCTTTTTTATTTTCATGTCATTTTGAAACATAAGAGTTGTTTCCACTGAGACGTCAAATATCAAACCTCTTTTACTAACTCTAGTAGTATTTTTCCGAGCCTTTACTAGAAGAAGTTGAGAGATGGCTTGATTTGAGACACTACCAAACCAGAATAAATTGCAAAGCCAAATCATTTAGTATTTTATAGACCGATTTGTTAATTTTTGTTAACACTGCAAACGTAAAAGAGACAAGCAAAGATCTGCCGAAGAAGATTTAGAGTTCGGTGAACTTTACATAGTGAAATGGACAAGACTCTTGACCCCTCCAACAACACTTCTCATAGTTAACTTGGTTGGAGTCGTTGCTGGATTCTCTGATGCTTTAAACAAAGGTTATGAAGCTTGGGGACCTTTGTTTGGTGAAGTTTTCTTCGCCTTTTGGGTCGTTCTTCATCCTTATCCTTTCCTTAAAGATCTTGTGGGAAGACAGAACAGAACAGAACACCCACCATCGTTGTTCTTTTGGTCTATCTTGCTTGCTTCTGTGTTTTCTCTTGTTTGGGTTCGTATCAATCCTTTTGTTTCTAGGACTGGTACAACCTCCCTTTCTGAGAACTGTCTTTTGATCGATTGCAAAGAGATGGTGTTTTGCATTTTGTATTTTGTTTAAGGATTGATATATGTATATATTTTATCGAAAATTCGACAAAAGTATATAAAATTTTCAACCTGTGGGAGGTAAAATAACATATGGTTTCTTTATGCACAAGTTAGTAAGAGTTCAGTCTAGTATGATTACTTGGTGCACAAGTTAAATAGTGATGTTTCCACATATTCATATTAGAGTGTCATTTTCATTTCAAAGGAATACATTATTACATACAATGTAAATGTAACTCAAACAATGCATCTTATTTTGAGGTATTATTGGCAAAACTGGTGAAAAACTGACAGAAAAAGACAGTGAAATCCGCCATAAAAATCAGTCAATATGCTTCTCACTCAGCAGTTTAGCGGAATATCGTATGAAAAAAAAAACTGAAATAGAAAAAATCCAAAATAGACTAGATTCCATGAACAAAGGCATCAATGTCAGGCTGAGGAAGGTCATCAAGCAACGAGTCAATGCTACATCCTTCCTCAAGCAGCTTCTCATTGAATCCAAAGTCATCAGTAAACACACACTCCGGCACAATCCTGTCTTGTCCGTAAAACTCATCTCCCTTCTCCTTCTCCTTCTCCTTCTCCTTCTTCTTCTCCTCAACAGCCACAACATCCTTCTTCTTGCTACTCTCTTTGCGTCTACCTCTTGCAGGAACAGAAGAAGAAGACAACACTCCCACATCCAAGCTCTTTATGTAATCCTGCAACAGAGAAGGTCTTGGATACTTAGACCTACACTTTCTCTTAGAGAATTGTCTTCTTTTTGTCGCGTTCCAGTGGTTCTTGATCGAGTTCTCTGTTCTTCCAGGTAGTCTTTTAGCAATCTCTGCCCATTTGTTTCCAATCTCTTTATGAAACTCTATCAACACTCTGTCTTCTTCTTCACTCCATGTTTCTTTCTGCAACATATATTTAGTCTACAGTTTCCACAAGCATCATTACATGAATCTTAGTTACTAGTTAATACCTTAATGTCAGGTCTCAAATGGTTATGCCATCTCTCTCTACATTGTTTCCCTATCCTTCCTGGTAACACTTGCGCAATATGTGACCATTTTCGCAGTCCGTACTTCTCCACAAGCTGAATCAATATCCTATTATTCAAGAAAACATGGTTTTGATTGATAACATTTCATATCTTTTTTAATAGAACGTCAAAATCATTAAACTAGAAACAACTATTCTAAGTTCTAACTAATAGCTTGCATGAGGGAGGTGCTCCAAGTTTTCCATCAGCTATGTTTTATCTTGATTATGTTTCACCAATTTAATTAGCTAATTTCTGAATCTAAGTTTTAGCTTCAATATAATTATTGTTGGCAACAATAACCCACAAATGGGACAATTTATCTAAGATTTGTTAGTAATGTTGGTTATGCAATATATAACCATCAATAATCTTGATAATGCAATATTAATCTTAAGCTTTATTATGGTAATGAAAAACCTGTCTTCTTCAGCAGTCCATTGTCCTTTTACTAATGTTGTCTTCTTCTTTCCTTTCCATGACGATGACGACGAGGATGAAGACAACTTTCTTGTCAGAAAAGGCTTGGTCTTGTTGAAACTCATCGCTCTATAAGAATTATTATCTGCGGAAACACATGAAACTTCATCTGGCATCACGAAGTTCATAGGCTTGTTGATGGTCTCTGTAGGAGGGTAATCAAAAGGGATCATCCTCATCATCATCATGTTGTTTTGTTCCAAGTTCATATGATCATGATCATCGACCAAGTTGATCTCTTGATGATGATTACGAGTGAAGTATGGATTCTCTGCAGCTTGGAAATGATGATTCATCACTTGTGGCTTAGTTTCATAAAAGTCGACCATGTTTTCTTGGTAAGAGCAATGCTGGTAAGGATTATTATTGGCACATGACGACGTCGTTTGGATACCGAACAAAGGATTTGAAGATGTAGAGCCATGGTATTGATGATGATGATGATGATGATGATGGTGGTCAAACTGGTTATCATGATCAAGATGGTGAAAATCTTGAAGAAAGCTTGTGGGCTTTGATTGGTCAACGACTTCGAATGGAAAATCTTCTTCCTTCATATGTTCTTGATCACGTGTGAAGATGGTTTGGTTTAGAGGAGCAAAACCACTCTCGTCGACGTAATTCTCCATATTTTTTTGAAAGAAGAGAAAAAAAACTAATTAATTAGTAAAAAAAGTGAAGTGTTTTTGTGTTTGCTTTGTTCTTTCTCGTATTTGTAAGGTAGGAGAAGAAAGGAAGATATTAAATGTGTGTTTTTACTATACCCATTAATTTGTTGGTAAATTTCTAACGTTTGGAGTTTGTTGGTAGCATTAATGTTACTTAATTTATCATTAATTCTCTAATGCTTAACCATTTTGTTTTTTATCATGTATTAACATGAATAATGTAAGGAAAAATAATTTAATTAATTTCAAAATTTAGACTTAGTTACACTGGGAAAAATATATATTCATATTTAGAGTACTAAATATAGTTCAAGACACTTGAAGTTAAGTTTTTCCTTTAAAATTTTTATAAGCTGTATAATTTTGTTGTAAATTTAAACAGATTGAGAATCAAGTAAAGAAAATAGATGGCTTTTTTCCAAAAAAAAAAAGTAAAGAAAATAATAATTTGTGAGATAAAGCTTCTGTGACGTTACACGTTGAGTGTTGTTGAATTTGGGGTAAACATAGTTGAATGTTTGTGAAAACGCTAGTACGAATTTAATATAGCTTTTAATGTGTTTTATTTAGTTGTCTTTAGTTACTTTGTCACAGAAAGGTATTAATTGAGTCAGCAAAAAAATATAATACCCATTTTAATGCTAAGAAGTGTTTTGACCATTTAGCTAATTAATGGATTCAAGAATAGAAATATCTTCGTTTGACGTAAAAAAAATTGAATAGCATCTTCTATGCTAGATTTTGCATTTGCATTTGTATTTTTTATATAGAAAATTAATCATTGGATAACTTAATTGATGGGATTAAAACCTAAAACATGGGTCTCGTGCATGAGCTCAGAAACCTAGACCACATAATTGCTTTGGGCGCAAGTGATCGATTGTTATCTTCTGTCTGCACCAGAATGGAAAACAAACGCCTGAACCGGCAGAAAAATAAATGAACACTGGACGTAAAAATTCGATATGAGAATTTATACACTGCATAGCTTTGGCTACGGGTAACTAGATTTTGTCGAGAAGGTCAAACGCTCTAATATTCTCAACTTTTAGCTCCCAACGTCTTGATTTGAAATGTTTTAATTGAAGTGTTCCTAAAACAGGTTGTATTCCGATTATTGAAACTCATTTTTTATTTTTTATTTATACATTTTTGTTATAATTTCACGAACTCGCTATAATCTCTCACTCTGCAAACTCTTCATTGACACTCAGCTGACCATACAACTTGGTGCAAACTGTTCGTTTAGAGTTATGTGTCTGTTCAATCTCTTTGTTATCAATAAGTTTGAAAATATTTTTGGACACTGGACGTAAACTCTATGAGAATTTTTATATTGAAAGCATACCTTATAATTATATCAACATCAATGGAGACGCTAATAGTCATTAGTCAATCCGCTAACATATTTTGAGTCAACCACTTAGTTTTTAAATAAGTTCAAAGTTCAGAAAAAAACAAATGTTGGCCTAATAGTGAAAATGATAAGTTATTATGTTTGGGTTAGTTATCTAATTTTTCATCTATAATACCATTTACAGCTACGCGTAGTTTATGTATAATTGATTGTTTGCCGGAAATTTAAGTAAGAATTAATGTTTTTAAGAACTTTTTCCAAAATCATACTTTTCCTGTAATTTTGGAATTTCAAGGTTGTTAATGGTAGTTTTTAGAAAAGAAACACAAGTTGTGGCATTTTCAGAATTGACCATATTAATATATTAAAAAAAAATCTTCATTTTTTTCTGTTTGTAATATCAAACAACTAATAAATTGTTTCAAAAAAGTTTGTTGCCACCAAACATATTTAATTAGTAATGCATTATCTTTGAGAGAAAAAGTGTTTTAATTTCAGCTTTTTAATAAACCTGCATATATGATATATAAATATAGGATATTCATTTACCTTTCTTCATAAATTTGAGTTCTGTACCAAAACTTTTACAAGAGCTTTATTTATGAGTATGGGGAGTAAAAAGATGATTCCTATGATATTCTTCTTGTCTCCACCCAATGTATAAGGACTGAACTGGTGCTAGTATCGATGAACTTTTCTTTTACAAAAGTAAAATCAATAGTCTTACGTTACACGATCCCAATCCAGTGCATAATATAAACCATCAGGTTGTATCGCATTTGGAGGTAACGGCACTGAGGGGTATAGAATGATAAACCATCTCCGACCATTAGAAATCATGTAAGGTTTTTTTTTTCTTTTGTCGACATAAGGTTCTAAAACAATAAAAATATTCATACTTTAATTGTACAATTAAGTTTGATATTTTTTTTAAATCATTAAAATATTAGTTGTATGATATGTAGATGAAAAATGTTTAGAAGTGGTTCTAAAACAAAGCTTTTTAAAACTTCTTTTCACTATTTCTCTTAATTATTTTTTATTTCTTTAATTTTAATAGAAGGGTTCTGATTGAAGGTGGTCTTATACTCTTTTATTATGTTAAAGTCTGAACGTTTACAAAAGAACCAGAACAAATGCAAAAGCAATTAGAAAATTATGGTTTGTAATGATTTTTCGAAGTTTATTTCCTATCATATTTTAACAAAACTTTCAAATTTTAAGAATTTTTTTCTCGTCCACTTATTGAGAATTAATAACCTTTTTTGTTGATACTGTTTTTTTTTTGTCAGCTGATCCTGTTTTTTTTTCTTTACAAAATCAGTGGTCATTCTACACTCTTCTTCTCTTTTTTTTTTTTTTGATGTACCACAAATAATCTTTTTCTTTTCTTTCAGATTCTCCCGTCTACATTTGTCAGAATTGAGAATTCTCAAATGGTACACACAACACAACAAAAGCATCACTATCTCTTTTTAGAACTTTTTTTAATTAAGGAAAATCATCACTATCTAGAACAATAGTTCTAATAACACTAATGCAACAAAAACTCAAAAGAGAATGAAAAGAAGAAGAATAGATAAAGGTAAAATCGTAATTAAACCAAAACACAAGACTGAACTATAAGAGTCCCAACTGTCACATGACCCATCTTTGAAAAACCCCAATCTTCCTCTTCTTCTTCTTCTACTTCCCTTCTCTTCTCTTCTGTCTTTTTACTTTCTGACACTTCCTTCCTCATCTCTCTCTCTCTCTCTCTCTTCACCATGAAACTTCCATTACCGTTACTCCTCCTTCTCCTCCTCCTCTCACCCACTACCTCCGCCGCTCCTTCCCTCTCCCCAACCCCTTCTCCAACCATCTCCCCCGTCCCACGCACCTCCCCCACTCCCCCTCGCACATCCTCCTCCTCCCCACTCGACCCAAAACAGCTCAAAGCCCTCGAATCCCTCAACATCCCCACCCTCAGAAACCCCTGCGACCACCACCCCTCCTCCTCCTCCAAACCCCCCACCACCGTCGTAACCTGCGACACCGGCTCCCCATTCCGCCTCGTCACCTCCCTCTCCTTCACAAACTGCTCCTCCGATCTCTCCATCTCCTCCACAGCCCTCAAAGCCCTCTCCCCCTCCCTCACCTCCCTCTCTTTCCACAACTGCCCTTCCCTCTCCCCTCCCCCTCACCTCCCGGACTCCCTCCACTCCTTCTCCGCCGTCTCCTCCTTCCCCCGCCTCTCGGGACTCTCCCTCGCTCGCCTCGTCAACCTCACCGACCTCACCGTCTCCTCCGTCCCCGTCTCCACCTCGGGGCTATTCGTCGTCCTCGGGAACATGCACGACATCGTCTCCCTCACCATCTCCCACGCCAATCTCTCCGGGAACATCCCAAAATCCTTCCACTCCAATCTCACATTCATCGACTTATCCGATAATCTCATCAAAGGACCAATACCCACTTCGATTACTCTCCTCTCCAGCCTCAAAGCTCTAAACTTGTCGTCGAACTCGATCTCCGGCGAGATACCCGACAGCATCGGGGACCTAATCTCGTTAAAGAACCTGTCTTTATCCTCTAACAAGCTGTCCGGACCGATCCCTGATTCGATCTCGTCGATACCAGACTTAACCCACTTAGATCTGAGCGGAAACCAACTAAACGGCACCGTTCCGAGGTTCATCTCAAAGATGAAGAGTCTCAAGTACTTGAATCTCGCTAACAACGCCTTCCACGGAGTCCTTCCTTTCAATGCTAGCTTCTTGAAGAAGCTTGAGGTGTTTAAAGTGGGAGGGAACAGTGATCTTTGTTACAACCATACTATGTTGTCGTCGAAGATGAAGTTAGGTATTGCTCCGTGTGATAAACACGGTTTGCCTCTTTCTCCGCCGCCGCGGAAGGAAGATTCGAGTTCAGATGATGATTACAGTGAAGATGATAGTAGTGAGAAGAAGAAGGAAGAGCATCATGGTCCTAATAAGGCTGTGCTTGGTGTTGCTATTGGATTGTCTTCGCTTGTGTTCTTGATCATCTTCATGATCCTTCTCGCAAAATGGTGTGGTTGATTCAAGAAGATAAGGCCCTTGTTAGTTGTTATTGTTTCTTCTCATTCGTTACTGATACAGAAACAAAGTATAGTAAAAAAAAGCTCTACTCTTTGGAGAGTGGTTAAGAGGATAGTGAATCAAAACCGGTGCTCCAGCACTAATCCCGGTTTAGTTTATTCTTTTTTTTTTTTTTTGCTGTTTTATTTTGATTCAACAACATTTGAGAGTTGTAATTTTGGGTTGTATTATTTTGTAATGATTATTGAATTATTTCTTCAACAAACATTGTTGTTGTTCATTAGTTTGCACATGCGGTTGAACATGGTTTAGTTGATCAAAAATCAAATTGAACTTGTCATTGGTTCTGAATAAAGTAATAGCCAAATCGCGCAAATAAAATAACGTGGTTTTGTTTCCCTTTGAAGCAATGATACCATCATGAACAAGTATGGCTCCAACAAAAGATCCAGCCTGTTCATGTTCTATTGCTTCAGTTTCTCAATGATTAAAACAACACCGGTCTAACCATAAACAATTTATTATTACATGAAAGTAGTACAGTTTTCACCAGAAGCCTCTGCAAGAACAATGTCCATCTTTAAAATGATGAAACCGGTTTGAATCTCTCAAGACAATCTCTCTTCCGGTTAACTTAGACATGAACTTAGCCATTTCATGACAATCTCCACACACTCTTAGATTCTTGGTAACTCTTATGATCTTTCCATGTCCAGAGGTGAGTATCCCCAACCCCATTGCTAGCTTCTCACTATGACCACACAAAGCTTCTTCCTTCTCCATCTCTTCCGCATCGATCAACGCGTACTTAGTCTGCGGTGAGTACCCTTCTTCTCTCATCCTAGCTCTCACCCTCCTCAAAAGAGCCTCAATGTTTTCTGTTTCAGGATGTGAACTGTCTCCAGCTACAAAGATGTTAACTCTTCCCTTTATCTCTATCCAGCTGCATCCAGGATTCTTCCTCAACCCGCGTTGGCCTATCCTCTTTCTTAGCCTCTTCACTTCTTCCCATTTCTCAGCTTCAGCGTAGATATTCGCCATCAGTACATAGTACCCTGTGTTCTCAGGTTCAAGCTCAAAGACCCTCTCTGCAACTCTCTCAGCTAGCTTAACGTCATGATGTATCCTGCACCCACACAGCAACGCTCCCCATATGGTAGCGTCTGGAGGAATCGGCATGCTCTCAATGAACCGGTAAGCTTTTGACAAGTCTCCCGTTCTTGCAAGCATGTCGACAACACAAGCGTAATGCTCTAGCGTCGGCTCGATATTGCATTCGTGCCTCATGATGTTAAAGAATCTCCACCCTTCGTCCACTAGTCCCGAGTGGCTACAAGCGTACAGCACAGAGACGAATGAGATTTCGTCAGGCTCTATACCTTCTCGTCTCTTTTGATCGAAGAGAGCGATCGCTTCTTTGCCAAACCCGTGCATCCCATATCCAGCTATCATCACGGTCCAAGAGACAAGATCCTTGGAAGCAATCTCGTCAAAGAGCAAACGTGCGAGCAACAACGCTCCACATTTCGCGTACATGTCCACAAGGGAGTTAGCAACGTGCCTGTCTCTGAAGAACCCGTTTCTCATGATGTAACCGTGGATCTCTCTGCCTTTGTCAAAAGCAGAGAGACTCGCACAAGCCGGAAGCACACACACCACAGTTCTCTCATCAGGAACAAACCGTTTCTCTTCTAATAGCAGATTGAAAAGGCTTAGAGCTTCGTTGGCGTAACAGTTCTTTGAGTAGCCACCAATGATAGTGTTCCACGAGATGATATCTCTCACAGGCATCTCGGTAAACACTAACTCCGCCTCTTGCATGCTTCCACATTTAGCATACATATCCATCAGAGCATTCGATAAAAAGATATCAAACCCCATATCGTTTTCCTTTATCCACTCATGGACTCGCTTACCTTCCTCTAATAAACGATTACGTGCACAGCAGTTTAAAACCGCAGTGACGGTGTAAACATCAGGACTAATACCTTCTTCTTCCTCCATCTCTGAAAATAGCTTCACAGCTTCACCAGCCAAACCTTCCCTAGCGTAACCAGCAATCATAGAAGTGTACGAGACAACACTTCTATCACTCATCTCCCTAAACACAGCTTTAGCAGAGTCAAGATCACCGCATTTCGAGTACATATCAAGCAATGTATTACAAAACCGATCTTCTCTACTCATACAAGCTTTCAGCCCAATTCCATGGACAGCTCTACCTAAAGACACAAAACAAGAATCAGCACAGCCTGCGAAAACGCTAACTACGGTAGCTAAATCAAACTCGATCCCGGAACACAACATCTCTACAAACAGAGACAACCCTTGTTCCGTCAAACCGGTTGATACATACCCATTAATCATAGAGTTCCAAGAAATAACATCTCGTTCAGTCATTTCATCGAACACCTTACGCGCGCTTTCAACTCTCCCATTCTTCAAATAAAACGCCAACAGAGAGTTCCCCACTGAGCTACACTCTCCAAACCCTAGTTTCAGAACATACCCATGAAGCTGCTCTCCTCCGTCAACGCTTCTCAAAGACGAAAAACTTTTCGAAACGCAAGAGAAAGTATAGCTATCCATCGAAACACCAGAGCTCATCATCTTCTCGAACAGCTCAATACTCCCGCTAAAGTCACCAGCTTTAGCAAGCTCGTTCATCAAGATGTTCCAGAACAGAGCCTTCTCGATCCTGACCTGATCGAAAACTCGTCTCGCTTCTCTCAGATCTCCGCAGTTTGTGTACATGAGCGCGAGTTTCGAACCCATGTTCGAGTCTACGACGAACCCGTTGCGGCGGATAAAGGAAGCGACTTCTTTGCCGTGTTTGAGCGATCTCGTGTCTGCGCAGAGCTGAAGAACAGAGCATAGCGTTCTCGGGTCGATATCGTACTTTTGGGATACGCGGAGGAGTTTCGCGATGTTCTCTAGGTCGCCTGATTCGCAGAGTCTGCGTAATCGAGTGTTCGCGTCGGTTAAGGTTTGAGGAGGATCTCTGTGTTCGATAGAGGCAGTTCTCAACGATGCTTTGTTAAAAATCGAATCTTTTCGAACTCTGGTGACGCTTGCGGTCTCCTTGTGGGTTTGGGAGCGGCGAGAGGGAACGAAACTGAAGCTTGAGGAAGACAAATTCGCCGACAACATCGCCATGTCTTATCTGACTCTGCTCATGAGATGAGAAACCGCGGGAAAGTTGGTCTGAGATAATAGGCTTCTGTAAGAAAAAAAGGTTTCTCTTCAGTAATAAAGTGTTTCAAGTGAAAAGTGGTGTTTTTTAAAACGTAAACTTTTAGCAACTTACGGTCCACATATTTCTGAAGAGCTGTAAATGGACCCGACATATAAAGGTTTTGGCTTTTTGTGAGGAAGTGAAGCCAAAGAGAGAATCAAGAGGAGAGAGCCTACGGTTCACTTACAAGAAGATTTCTCAGCTAAAGCTATGGACTTGGCTCTTCATTTTCCTTCGTTAATGAAACAAGGATTCACGAGAGCAAGTCTTCTTCCTGTTCGAGGTAACCGATTCAACATCATAATCTTGCGACAGTAGATAATGAGTTGTTGCAATGCCAGCTGTTGTAGCTATCTTAAAGAGAGAACATGAGGAGCTGAGAGAAGCAATTTTCCTGTGCAGCTTAACTGAATTTAGACTGATTTGCAGATTCTCTTTCGCCCAGCTTTGGGCAGAGTTTTT
Organism: Brassica napus; assembly: GCF_020379485.1. Classification (NCBI taxonomy): domain Eukaryota; kingdom Viridiplantae; phylum Streptophyta; class Magnoliopsida; order Brassicales; family Brassicaceae; genus Brassica; species Brassica napus. The sequence continues at coordinate 5,258,583 of NC_063434.1, read as the reverse complement.
CAAGAACAGCGTTTGATGGTGATAGAAGAACAAGGCCTGGAGAAACTTTAAGCAGGAGATCCAAGAAAGGATATGTTGTTTGTTGCAAGAATCCGTCAGATGAACAGAGCTCAGACCAGAGTAAAGCCAAACAAGAGGAGATCATTTCTCTCTTTAGACGGATTCAAGCTTCCATCTCCAAAGGTGAGGAGTCTCAGGGAGCTGATGAGAAGAACGGACACGCGACTTCTGGGAATGAGTCGCTGAGTAAAGCTATTCTTGACGTTCTTGAGAAACCAAGAGAGAAAACTGAAGGTAATCTAAACGTGTTTGAGTTGAATCACAAATCCATTCTTGCACAATATAATTGACTTCTGCAAAATGTAGGAGATGCTGGTGTAAGAAAAGAGCCACCTAAGAGACAAGTAGCTTGGCCACCGACTAGTTTTGCCAAGAGATCTCCTACTAGACCATCTGCTTCTGGTCCAAGAGGTAAGCTTCCAATAACAAAGAGCACTATGGAAGAGACAGAGAAGGAAGATAAACCTCCATTGATTGAAACTATGAAACTTGCAGAGCTCAAAGAAGTTGCAAAGAACAAAGGACTCAAAGGATACTCAAAGCTAAAGAAGAGTGAGATTCTGGAGCTACTCAGATCCTCCTGATTTTAAATTTTCAGTCCACATTCTCTCTGATATGTAAATTAGAAACAACAGATACGGCTTGGAGTTTGTTTAAAGTAGATAGAGTTTAAAATTGATAACGATAACCTCCAAAAAATTGTTCATATCTCGAGGGTACTTAAGGATTCTACCACCACAACAACAAAGCCTTATCATCCAGAATTATAAAAAGAGCCAACACCACAAAACAAAAAGAGACCAACTCTTCAACCAGTGATGTTCTGAGACTTGTTGAGGATAACACCTTCGTACTTAACTTGGAACCACTTCATGGCATCATCCTTTGTCACTCTATGCTGAATCCCAACGCGAGTCTTGCACCTACGGCGACGTGCAACACGGTACCCCGGACGCTCAAGAACAACGTAGAAGTCCATTCCATAGATACCAGTAGAAGGATCATACCTAAGAAAGAAATTACAGAACGATGAGAACACTACTCTCTGTTTCAAATGTGCTCTAAACCAAATCAGCCAAACACTTACTTGATTCCAAGATCAATGTGCTCCTGGATACCGAATCCGAAACAGCCAGTGTCACTGAAGTTCCTCCTCAACAGCTCGTATTCCTTAACTTTCAAACCACTCTCAAGAAGCTGCATTGCCTTGTCTCCTCTCACGGTGACGTAGCACGCAATCTTTTCATTACGCCTAATACCGAAAGACCTCACAGTGTACCTCGCTGTTTACAAACAACTCTACACTCTCAAAACACTACAGATACAAAAACATATATAAAAGACTATAAACAGAATATGTTCAGACATACCCTTGGAGAAGACAGGTGTTTGACCACTGAGCTGTTCCAACACCTACACAATTTACCAAAACCCATTTCAAGGGTTTATATTATTTGCTATGACTCAATCCATTTCAGAGATGCTAAAACGTAAAGTCTTAAACTTTATCTATAGTTCTAACTTTTCTAGATAGTGATTATCTATAAGGGAAGCAAAGAAGGGACCTTGGAGGCACGGGTGAGACGATCACCACTCTCACCAACGGAGATGTTGAGAACGAGCTTCTGAACCTTGATGTCCCTCATTGGGTTCGAGAGCTTCTTCTCTGACGCCTGCATCGCAAGAAACAGAGTATTACACCCAAAAGACTTAATCTTTAAAATGGAAACATAAGGAGGAAGCAATCTAAGGTACCATCTCTGAGGATTAAGGGATGCAAAATCGAGGGAGATGAGCAAAGAGAGTGGCAGAAGAACAGCGCCGGATGCGTTGGTGCAATTATATGAAGCGCTTTAGGGTTTTGCACTATGACGAAAGTACCCTCAGCTTCACTTAATTAGGTCAAAATTATTATTAAAGATAAAAAAAAGCTCCGTTGCCGGGACTCGAACCCGGGTCTCTCGGGTGAGAGCCGAGTATCCTGACCAGCTAGACTACAACGGATTGTTGTCTTCTCAAACAAGAGAAGCTATAAGACTGAATAATACGGAAACATAACTGAGTGAGAAGAGAAACTGTTTTTCTCTTAATGCAGAAAGAGAACATTTCTAGAGATGTCGTTGTAAGAAAGTGAGACAGAAGCAAATCATCATTTCATAAAATTTGGTAATAACAACAAAGCAGAAGACAACATTCAAAAGGAGAAAGGAAACAAACAAAAAAAAAGAGCAACAACCCCTTGAACTACAGAAACTACAGCCTTCCTCTTCTGGTTGACTTTGGGGATCTCTTTTGAGTAAAAAGATTCTTTAACCTTCTGCTCAAACTTTACTATATAAAAATCTCTGACTAAACTCATTTACAGATGCAGTAAGAATAAAGCAAAGCAGAAGATTTTGTTCTTTGTTTTAACCAAACTTTTTTTTAAAAAGGACAAAGAAGAAGAAGAAGAAGATACAACTGAATAGCTTTTCTTGCGGGTTTGGGGGAAGTCAGGTTGTAGAGAAGCTTGTCTTTTTGACCGAGTTTTGAGGAGGCAAAACTTCTAACTGTGTCCTCCACGTTGCATTCAACTAACCTTCTTCTGGCTCTGAGTAATGGTACAATTATATATAAAAAAGTTCTCGTCTTTTTGATCGTTTGTTCAAGTTCCAGACTGATTCAAGAAGCTTAGACCCAACTGCCTCTTGATATGGTCTGGAATCAACTTGTTGACCAGCTCAGGTGAAGCTCCAGCTACCTCTTGTTTGAAGTTGAAGAGAGGTGGGAAAGGCCGTCCGTTTGGTAAACGAGCATTTGGTTCTCTCAGCTCATCAAAGAACGGATGTGCACAAGCTTCAAGCTAACAGAAACAACAAAAAAATACTATTTAGCATTTCAGTTTAGATTCTTAAGAGACAAGAAGAGGTTTCAAAAGAAACAACAACACTCACCGCTGTGCATCTAAGACTTGGAGAGTACTGAAGCAGCCTTGAAGCAAAATCAATTGCTTCTGGAGGCATCCTTTTGTGGAAAATCTTGTGCCAAGGATGTGCCTTTATCTGCGGGAACCTGAAGTCTGTGTAGTGTGGATTCATACAACGGATCTCTTCTCGAGTTGGTGTACCAAGAACCTGTTGCCAACAACCTTACACAGTGAGGATTTTTGTAGCCAATGAATGTATTAAATTTTGCAAAATGTTATTGTTAGAGACTCTTACTTTGATTATTTCAACGAGCTGATCCACAGCATTTTCTCCAGGGAATAGTGGCTGCACTCGTAAGACATGATATCATTTACAATGAGTCCTAACTAAGGAAACAAAAGAAGGTGATTAATGAAAATAAAAGTTGTTTACCTGACCAAGAAGAAGCTCAGCGAGAACACAACCAGCAGACCAGATATCAATGGAAGTTGTGTACTCAGTGGCACCAAATATGAGTTCAGGTGCACGGTAGAACCGTGAGCATATGTAAGAGATGTTGGCTTCACCTTTAACCTGAACCAAAAGTAAATTTCATCAAGTAAATCACAAGATCAACATGAAACAAACAACACTACAAGTTTGAAAAAGTTTATAAGTCTTACAAGCTGTTTAGCACTGCCAAAATCACAGATCTTGACTTGATGAGTAAGAGGATCAACCTGCACAAAAAAAAAACAGATTAGCAAATAAAAGAAAACAAGAGAAGAAAACACACAAGAGTGTACCAGAAGATTCTGAGGCTTTAGATCTCTGTGACAAACTCCAGCAACATTGTGAATGTAAGCAAGTCCTCTGAAGATCTGTCACAACAACAAAAAAAATATTTAATATCTATATCATTGTGAACGTGAAAGTTATGTTGTTTACCTGGTACATATAGAGTTTAACGTAGACAAGCGGCATCCTCTGGTTAGCAGTGCTGTAATGTTTCAGAACTCGGTACAAACTCTCAGGGACATACTCCATAACCAAGTTAAGAAACAGCTCGTCTTTACTCGTGGTCGAGAAGAAGCAATGCTTCAGACAAACAACATTAGGATGGTCCATCACACGCATCAGCTGAAGCTCCCGGTTCTTGTACCTCCTGTCTTGCAACACCTTCTTTATCGCCACGGTTTCTCCAGTCTCCAGACACTTCGCCTGGAACACTATCCCGAAGGAGCCTGTTCCGACAACTCGCTCCGCCATGTAACTTATTGTCTGTTTAGGTTCTCCGTTTTTACCACCGATGGTGGTGGAGATTATGTGGCCAGTGACTTGGTCATGTCCATCAACTACAGCAGCCGGCATCTCCTGCAAGAAGAAAAAAAACATTGATTCCACATAAGAATCCAGCAAGCAACCACAAAAGCTAAAAAAAGGGAATAATGCTTGTCTGAGAATCAAAAGAATAAAGAAGGAAACTTTAACTAGTCAAAGGAATTAGCCGTTACGGAAAAAGTATCTTATATACTTTTTTTTTTGTCACGCGAGAAGTAAGGTTAAGACCATATAACAAAAACAAAACAAAGAATGAAGCTAATTTCCAATTCTGGATCTAGTAATTAGAGTACAAACTAGATCGATAATCATGAATCATCCATCCACACATAAAGATGCTTAATTTACACATCTCAGGAGATAACAAATCACTTCTTTTTTTTCCAATTCAAGTAAAAAAGCTAAAGAAGAGTTAGGTAGCTAAGCTAGTCCAGTAAGAAAAAAAATATTTCTTCTCAATAGTAAAAACATTTAAGCTCAGAGATCTCAATGGTAACTTGAAAAGAAATAAACTTTTGACAAACCCAGAACTCGAAAACCATTAAACTTCAAGATAAACTAACTATAGATTCCTTATCCGAAAAATAAGCTGTAAGAACAAGATTCTCCGACCAAAGCTGTTTCAGCAAAAAACATTAACTAACAGGGTAAATTATGCAAAACAAAACAAAAACAGGATCTTCCCTGAAAAACAAGAGAAAGAGGGAAACAAAAGTAGCTTACCCTATCGTCAGCCATGACGCACAGAGAAGAGAAGAGAGTGAGAGAGAGAGAGAGAGAGAGAGAGAGAAAGAAAGAATGGGGTTGAGAGAAACAAATGGATTTCAATTAGTTTGGTTGGTAATGATCAAATTTGGAGAGAGATGAGAAGAAGAACAAGGCCATGTGAATCCAGCTCTATCTCTCTTTTATTTCTCTCTCTACACTTTCCGTTTTCTTCGCCATCTTCTTTCGTTTTTTTTTTGTTTATTAGGCAAAGTTACATAAACACCCTCAAGGTTGCTGTCTAATTACGCAGACAAAGGACTATTCTCTTTGTGGAAATTTCGTGATCAACGACATCAATGTTGTTGTCGGTCAAATTTCGTTAGTTAGGTTCCAAACTCGTATTTATAACTATAAGACTTTAAATCACTATTTAATCGTAAAATTATCTTTAAAAATTATTGGCAACCCCTACGAAGAAACATGTCGAAATGTAATAGTAGCAATAATCATGCATTTTACACAAAGTTGTATATATGTGTGCCAGATATGTCATACTATGTGTTCTAAAGCATCGATATGTACAAATAAATTCCAAGTTAACAAAAACCCGTAAGATAATAAATAAATACTGAAGTTAGAGCACGATGAACTGCAACAAGTTTTGACCATTTGGTGGGAAAACTTCTTTTTATACAGTTGATGCAAGAAAATACTAGCATTTATGTTTCGTTGGTCTTAGCTTTTTAATGTTTTCTAATTTTATAACTAAATTTTGGAGTTGTGATGTCTTTCATTATTGCGTAGCTTTACTTATTGTGTTTTGTTTTTTTCTTTATATTTGTTTCTGGAAATATCAATATAAAAGAAAACAATGATGAGAATGATAGCACTACTAGCATTTGCAGAAGACAACAACAAAATATTAATTTAATTTTCTTTTTGATCAATTATGCATGGGACATACATGCTTTTGGCGGTATAGATTTACATTACAAATTTATGTATTTTCTTTAGGCACAATAATTCATATGTTAATATATATATATACATATCTATATGTATATGTGTGTGTTATCCCATCCCAGCAACCAGTTTAAATGCTCGTATACATTCGGTTTTAGATGCATATTTCTGTATAATAACTTGTTAAGATGCTCATATGGGTTCCTCTTAAACGTGAATGATCAACTTTGCAAAATAATGAAATTCTTGTGATGTTATAACATCATATCAATTACTATATATTTTTAAAGAATCATAACTTACGTCTTTCATTTCATTATTCTCAGTGTGACGAAAATATAGATACCTAACATACGATACTGTTGTATTTGTACGGAATAAACAAAAATCTCTCGATTCTGTTATACGATGCTGGTGCTGTTAGAAAAATGAATCGGAACAAAAGCAGTCTCACTTGATAAGCTTTTGGGTTGTTTTTAGTAGATAACATATTTTATATGAATAACGGAATGAACAATGTTTAGTTAAAAATGATTACTATGTTTTGTTTTAAAATCATAAATTATAAAGTTAATACTCTTATGTATGCGAAAGCACGATAACGTGCACCATGTGACTTCTGGAGCCAAGGTAGAGGACGAAGAACTAATAATTTGCATAACATTTGACTATATGTAACTTAACGAATAATAAGATTACATAAAATGAGAGGCATAAATAAGTATAATAATTTTTTTAAATGATAATTGACTCGAATGAAGAGTAACACAAAATCCTAAAATGAAGTTCCTTTTTTCTTAGCTAACAGATAACCGTTGGCAAAAGACGAGAAGAAAAAAAAAGTTAATAGTAACACTTTCGCAACCTCTTCAAGCTAGCATATTACTTGCCATTTCTTCAAGCATCCCAAGTTGTTTTCATAACATCTCCATAAATCTGAAGTTTTGTTTCTCCGTTAACCTCGCTTAAGTACTAGTTTTACATCATTTTAAAATTGTATTCCGAGTGAATATAACTTTTAGAATTTTATGAAATACGAAATGATAGGATTAGTAGGTGTTGAAACTCGGTGTATATAATAGATTATGAAAATGGTGAAGACAGAAGGATTTGACTGGTGGGTTGGCAGTCGGTGGAATGAAGATGGGGCTGGTCAAAGCTTCAAACTTATTTTAGTCAAACTTCTTACATCTCAGCACCAACCACTTTGCATCTCTGTAATTTTTAATAGTATTAAAACAGTGACGGTCTCTGCTATTATCGAGCGACGAGCGTGAAACCCTTGCAGTGAACTCGTCATTATCATGAGTAATTGAGTACTGACCATTGTTTCTCACAGTAAAAACATATAAGCCCACAATGACTCGTTGATGACGGGCTTTTTAATATGGGTCCATATATTTTATACAACAGAAAAAAGAATACAGGGCCGAGAATAGTCGTAGCACCAAATATTTTGCCGTTTGTGTTATGACGCCCCTTCAAATTATGTTGCAATCTTGAGGTTCTTCCATACAAACGCATTGAATGTTTTGCGGGTTCCGTGAATCTACTGTGTTTCTTTTTTGGAAAACGGATATTTTCCCGAGTTGTTTTGGTATAGTTATAACAATTCATAATCCACATGTTGCAGTGTAAATCGAGAGCCTGAAAAATGAACAATGGCATCTCACAATTTCTTTATCTTGAGTATAGGCTCATTGCTTTAGTAAACATGTTAAAACGAGACCTAGTTAAATGGACATATGTATTTATAGGCCCAAAAGGTAACGAACTTCGCACATCTAAACTCCAGCCCAAACCCAACTAACTTCTCGGGAGTTCACGGACTTTCTGACGTTAGCGTAAAACACGGTCCAATCATCCATATCCGTAGCCACATTCGAGGTTAATTGTCAAATGTTTAGTGATTCAGCTGTCTATTTATTGGTTTACGATTGTTACATCATCATGGAAAATGTATTGTTGACCAATCACTACTTGTATCTTCTTAACTTATCAGATTTAAGGTGATATAACTACGTTATCATTTAAATCATTATCGTACCAAATGGACCATCTAACTTATTTTCTATACTACTTTATATTATAGTATGATACTATCTCCCTTGCTTATAATAAAATCTTGACGAGACCGACCATTGCATACATTGACCTACTAATCCACCGACTCTCTTCAACAACAGTTTCCGAAAATTTGACTTTCGTTTAAAAGAGACTAATTAATTAGATTTTCTTAATTAAACCATTTATATAGTTGAAGTAATTTACGTTCCTATTCGATAAGCAGTTTGGCGTATAAACACTTGCTAATTTCACGCTTATTGTTTTCTGTCAACACTATAGCTGGATTACGTAATTTCCGTGTGCTTTCCATGTAAAGACAACAACAAAACGTTTCATGTGTCAATCCAACGGCTGTGATTTAACTCACAGCTGTTCTGTTCAAAGTACGTGGGGCCCAAATACAGACCAGATAGAAAAGAAACTCGACACCACTTAAAATAAAGCGATCGTTATAACTCTGACACGTGGAGAGAAATCTAGTAACCATCGCTTTGAATTAACAGCCGCAAAAAACAATGATGTCAGCTCTGCGCCACGTGGATCATGTTGTGTGGTAGAAAATGATATGTTTACATGAATTAGTAAATCTACGATCTAGATTCGTCTCGAGACCCCCAACTTGACCCACTCATATAGCTGGTGCCTACGATTAATCAAAGTTTAAACATGTTGTCCCTACGAATAGTTGATTTTTAATTCCATACGAGTAATTAACAACAAATAGGATTGGTAACACTATTGTTAACATAAAATACAAATTCAAATGATGCCATGGAAGATTGTTTTAAGCTTCTGGTTGCTATGAATCGACCAATTATATTGCGATTTAGATTTAACATCACTTTAAAAGCCTTTTAATGTAGGGTATAATAAATAATTAAAACAAAGTAATTGTAAAGAAAATAATGGATGTAAACCACTTGTATTATTTTATTGTTCAACATCAATTCATGTATTTTGACAGTTCTATTTCATCACTCAACAATTTTGTTGCGTGATTGTTTGACATTAATGGTTCTAAAAATGAATATTAGTAGCGAAACATAGCTCTGATGATGACATTTTTGTTTGTTGGTTGAAAAATAAGATTTTGTTAACCAAGATAGTGACTTATGTTTTCGTATTGAAGTATTTGTAGCAAACAAGTGGTGGTATTCTGGTGAAGAAGCATGACACACAACATATCGAATAAGTACAGCAACTAATATCACACAAATTATAAACAACATTCTGAATAAGTGCAGCAACTAATATCACAACAATTATAAACAAATAATTAAAATAAGATTTTTTATAAAAAAATACAGGTTGTAATAATTAAAAACTGGTTTTCCTTCACGAGAATGATGCTCTTACACTTACTCGAAAATGCTCATCGCGTCTAAAAAATTTCAACAGTATATTCGTCGGCTTTCAATAAAATAATTTAAAATGGCAAGTTGAGATTTTTTTCTTTTAAAACATGTAAAATGTCACTCTTTGCTTTTTCTCTAAACTGAAACAAATTATTTCTTTTGGGAAATGATTAGTAATTATTGAGTAATGCATTAAAATCAAGACAATACAGTACTTTAAAAGAATCGTTAACATGCATAAACCCAAAACTAATTACAAAGCTATATAGATACAAGTCGATGTCGCAAGTAGCCAAAGACTTATAACAATTTTTCTCAATTTTTTTAATTTATATTTTTTGTCTTTATGTGAAACACTCATAAGTCATAAAAAAGCATATTCCCTAATATATACGGTAACGATGGAAACAGAGCCAATGCTATTTCTAGTGAACCCCTAAAAAAACAGAGAGACAGAACATCTTCCTCTTCCTCTTCTTCTTCTTTCTTCAACACCTCAGAAACTCACAAACCGAATCAACAGGTGAGGAATTCGAAATCCAAGCGAGCCCCCAGACTCGCCTTGATTCTCGGTTTCTCCACCACCGACTCAAAATCTCGATCTGATTCTCCACATCAAAAAAGGTTTAAACTTTCTCCATGGCGGAGCTAACGAAAGAAACATCCCTCCCCAAGGAGAGAAGCTCCCCCTCCCCGCAAGCCCTCATCCTCGGCCGCTACGAGATGGGCAAGCTCCTCGGCCACGGGACCTTCGCCAAGGTCTACCTCGCCCGCAACGTCAAGACCAACGAGAGCGTCGCCATCAAAGTCATCGACAAGGAGAAGATCCTCAAAGGCGGCCTCATCGCCCACATCAAGCGCGAGATCTCCATCCTCCGCCGCGTCCGCCACCCCAACATCGTCCAGCTCTTCGAGGTCATGGCCACCAAAGCCAAGATCTACTTCGTCATGGAGTACGTCCGCGGCGGCGAGCTCTTCAACAAAGTCGCCAAAGGGCGGCTCAAGGAGGAGGTCGCCCGCAAGTACTTCCAGCAGCTCATCTCCGCCGTCACCTTCTGCCACGCCCGCGGCGTCTTCCACCGCGACATCAAGCCGGAGAATCTCCTCCTCGACGAGAACGGGAACCTCAAAGTCTCCGACTTTGGCCTCAGCGCTGTGTCTGATCAGATTCGCCAAGACGGGCTTTTCCACACGTTCTGTGGGACCCCTGCTTACGTGGCGCCAGAGGTTTTAGCTAGAAAAGGTTACGACGCGGGTAAAGTTGATATCTGGTCTTGTGGTGTTGTGTTGTTTGTGTTGATGGCTGGTTACCTCCCGTTTCACGACCGTAACGTGATGGCTATGTACAAGAAGATTTACAAAGGGGAGTTTAGGTGTCCGAGGTGGTTCTCTCCGGAGCTCACGAGGTTGTGTTCTCGCCTCCTCGAGACCAATCCGGAGAAACGGTTTACGTTCCCTGAGATTATGGAGAACTCTTGGTTCAAGAAAGGGTTTAAGCATGTTAAGTTCTATGTTGAAGATGATAAGCTTTGTAACGTTGTTGATGACGATGACGATGAGTTGGAGACTGGTTCCGTTGAGTCTGATCGGTCTTCCACCGTGTCTGAATCGGACGTTGAGTTTTTCAAGCCCGCGAGGAGAGTTGGCGGGTTGCCTAGGCCTGCGAGTTTGAATGCTTTTGATATTATATCGTTCTCGCAAGGGTTTGATTTGTCTGGTCTGTTTGATGATGATGGGGAAGGGTCTAGGTTTGTCTCGGGAGCTCCGGTGTCGAAGATTATATCGAAGCTGGAGGAGATTGCTAAAGTTGTGAGCTTTACCGTGAGGAAGAAGGATTGTAGGGTGAGTCTTGAAGGGTCGAGACAAGGAGTGAAAGGTCCTTTGACTATTGCTGCGGAGATATTTGAGTTGACTCCGTCTTTGGTTGTTGTGGAAGTTAAGAAGAAAGGAGGGGATAGAACTGAGTATGAAGAGTTTTGTAACAAGGAGTTGAAACCGAAGTTGCAGAACTTGACAGCTGATGATGAAGTAGATGAGCCTGTGGCGGCTTCAGCGGTTGATGAAACCGCGTCTATAGTGGCGAATTCTCCGCCGGTTTGTTTCTTGCCTTCTGACACTGAGTAGAAGATGAGATCATGAGGGTTTTGTTAACCGAACTGATGAAACTGCTTAGGGTTGGTGGAATGTAGAACCGAAGTATGTAACATTTTATGTTTTACAGTTGGAGAGATCGTTAGAGACGGACTTTGAATTATGGTTTTACTAACCTGTTAGCAGTTTTTTTGTGTTCTTGTGTGTGTGTGGAAGAGTTTGTAAACAGTTTCGTATCAGATCTTTTAATATGTATAAAACAATGAAATCAAATAAAGAAACTTGTTTTTTTCCTTCTTAAAAATCCTCTTTAATATGTGTAAAAGATTTGTTCTGTTTTTTGGTTGTCATTTATTTGCTTAAAATGGGTAATGAAACAAGAAGAGAGCTACAGAAGAACGTTATTTGTTCTTTGTTTTTTTTGTTGATCCTTGAAGACTTGAATGGTCGGAAACTGAGATAGTGAGTCTCAGGAGTTTTAACTATTTGTGGGTAAAGAAATTGACATGCACCATGTGAAGTGTTTTTGTCATTGTGCTAAAGCAAGTTGGTTTTTAGATGATGAAAGCAATTTGTCATGGACTTGGCTTTTTCTAGTAAATTATTATATCTGCATGATTTGATTTGACAATCACAGATACGAAAGAGTTTTGTTTTTGCGTGATGTGGCCAAGCTTGCTGGATTCTACATGTGAGTATATAGCATATATGTTTGTGATGCTGATTTGAATGATGCAATTTCTTTCGGAGTTTTTGTTTGAGTGTGATTATTGATAATCAGTCTAAATCTGTTTTATTCGTTTTCTTCTATTATTTGAAGAAAATGGAATAAGGCAATACTATCAGCGATCATTAGGTATATGGAAATGATGAACATAATAACTTGTTGGGGAAATAAGGAACAGGAGTTTTTATCTGAACTTAGAAAGCCAGAAGTTCATGTCTTCCTTGTCTTTTCTTCGTGTAAATAATGGTTCTTGCAAGTGGTGAGTCTGTGACCCAATTTATCAGAACCAACCACATGTTCCCATTAAAGCCATCTGAAAATGTCTTTTAAATTTTTATATAGAAAAAACTAAATTGCAATAAACTCCACAAATGAAAATTTGTCAATTATACTACTATACTGTCCAAATAAATTATGAATGATTCAAAGAAATGATAACACCGACGTATAGGTAACTGATAAAATAAAACTAAAATAAAAAATTGAAAAAAAAAACAATTTACATGATATAATAAAAAGACGAAGAGTTGTGAATGATTAGGGGTAGGTATTGTTAAACCATCTCAAATGGTTCATCTTTGTGGGGTTTCAGCCCAAGTGATTTACATGACAATCGGTTCATTCTCTGGCAATACTCGAAAAATATTTAAACTTGGATCAGACATCATAGTACATTTTCGGATTAGTCCACTCTATAATACTAAGTGTGTTCTTCCCAGACCGACCGGATAACCAATACAATTTATCAAACAAAAGTTGGATTATATTCCAATGGTACTCTATTTTATAGTGGAAAATAGAGTGATGAACAAAAAAACAACTAACTCTATATATAAATAAACTCATTTTTTACTTTATTATAGAGTAAAAAATAGAATCCAATTGTAACACTTTTACTCTAAACTCTATTTAGAATGGAAAATAGAGTGGGGTTAGAGATGCCCATGTTAGTAGCATAGGCATGGAAATTTTACTCGTTATTCGAACTGGTACCCGAACTTGATCCGAAAATCCCAAACTGAAATCCAAATCAAAATATCAAAATACCTAAACAGATATTGAGTTAGGAAAGATAGCATATTCAAATCTGAACGGATAATCCAAACTCGAATAGATATTTGAAGATAATCGAACATATATATTTAACCCTATATTTCTATTTTGCTTCTCTCAGTTTATTCAAAATATTTATGCTGATGATACACATGGCTTAAAATCAAATAATATACATATAATTACGGATAAATTGATTTCACTTCAACATTTGTTTTTTTTCAAAATCTAAATATTTAAACTCTGCCTAAAAAAAAAAGAGCAATTCGAATGTTACAAAGATTCAACAACAGCCAATCACTTTTTAATGATAGACAGCCACTTCCTTAATTTCCACAAAATGCCACTTTCCGCTTGTTTAATTTAGGGTTTATCGTATTTTATTAAAGTTGTTTTTTTAATTTTTATTTTATTTTATTAAAGTTATATATTTTCGTAAATCGTAATGCTTTGCCATTTTGAAGAACCAGAGCAAAACACTATACTCACTACATCTCAAATGTCACAGGAGTTTACAACAAGGCCAAATCAATAAAATTGGGAAAATAGTTCAACTTGGCAAAGAAAAACACAGTTAAAATCTTGACGTTTGTATTCATATGATTAAGAAGATGCCGTCTTTTGAGGGTTTAGAGCTTTTGTTATTCCTTATATAAGACAAAAGCATAAAGCTTATGCATTTCGTAACTACGTCTCGCTATCACACACACGAACATAAAGACACATCTCATCTCTGCTTAGACCAAACTATTACACAAGACTATTTCTAAAACCTTAAAGAACCCACACTCCCACATCAACAAGTGGCTGATCTCTTTGACTTCCCTGCTCCACCTCTAGCGGCTGCACACCCGAGAGACAACGCTCTTCTCTACCTCTTCGCCACTCGTGCAACGAAACGTGTAATCTTTTCAGGGAGAGCAAAAACTCCGCCACTTGAACAGGTGTTAAACCTCCACGATCGTCCTAATTGTATCTAGCCTCAGCTTATCAGCCTCCGCCATTAGAACTGTCATGCCCTCTTCATGCTTATCTAAAGCTTCTTCAACGGCCTCGCCAATTTCAACCAAATCCTCAGAGAAAACCTTGATAACCATTGGCATATCCGCAACATCCTGTTGCAAATTCTCTCATTTATTTATTTTAGTAATCTGAGTATCCCGGACCTATGAAAGAATTTAGAGTAATCTCCAAATAGAGATGCACTCTACGGATGCACCCACTTTCTAGGTATTCTAAGCAAACAGTTCATATCCATGTGCCATACGATAAGGTGTTGTATAGGGCTTTCAAACCCAAATTGATTAACAACCCAAAGATCGTCGAGTAAAGAGAAAGAAAATAAAAGAATGATGCAAATTCTTTTTTTTTTAACACAGCAAATTCTTATACTTCTAATTTTTTATCTTCTTTTTACAGGGCGGCATGAACTTTTAGGGGTCTTACAAAATTTAGTAAGACCATTGATTTTCGCAAGATGCAAGCTGCATCGCGGTAAGATCGCTAATGGAACCATCACCATATTGTCCATCTTTGACGTTTTCATCTATGTTGAGGAGATGCTGAGAAAGCTAGTGTCGGCATGGGATACACAAAGAGCGTATATAACTCTAATGAAAGATGAAGGACGGCATTCCACCATATCAATAGAAGACCATTCTCTAGAGAAGAGTTTCACAATGGTGCAAAGTAGCTAGCAGCTTCGGTCTAACAGCTCCGATCATTTTACGGTGTTTTTTTGGAAAGTCGTTGATGATTTTTTATGTAACTAAGTCGCTAATGGTTTTACCAACGAGTTTTCGAGTGTGATGATCGTCGGCGTTGGATCGTTGAAACATGATCACTTCTATGAGATCAACTATGTGTTTATTAGGTTGTAAACTCATCCATTCGTAGTAACATTCTTTTCTAATTTTCTCAATCGCGCAACTCGAAATAGTACTACTCGCCATCTCTCTTCGTTGGTTACATTCGTGAGTTTTTTAAAAGTGTTATTACTCTTATATTACATTGGATTGGTGCATCATACACTTGAAACTAGATCTTATTATATAGGTGCGTTAAGTTAAAAATTGTAATTACAACAACATGCATGTACGGAGGGTACGTGGAATCAAGATACGATAGGCTTTTTGCGAAAACGTAGTTTAACCTTTTGTTAAATTGGATGTTTTCTCCCTTGGTTTGTGGATCTTTGCTTTCTGAAAGGTAACGGACAAAAGAGCACGGATGAATATATAGTAATACTTACCTGACAATTTTATTTTCAAAAATAGATGCAAGTTATCTCTTCTTGTAGGAAAAGGGTCTACAAGTAATAAAAGTACAATATACAACATCAATACTAAACGATCTTATTTAACAGTTTCCGTTTAGGTAAATGACTCATTTACAATCGATATCCGGTTATAACAATAGATATTCAGTCTAATGTAAATCAGCAACTAGTAAATTCGTATATGTTTATCAAGTTATGCTAAATCTTGTTTTAGATGTAAGATTTCATATGTACAGAGTGAAGTTTATTTTTTTGACTAAGAGCGAAGCTTGAATGATAAGATTTACGGTGATCCATTTTGTTCTTAATCGAAATTACAAACACCTAGAAGCATACTAAACCATATATATTCAAATTATTTTATAATTAGTAATAACGTCAACGGTAAACACATAACAGATAACACTAGTGCTTTTTAAAATATCTAAATCCAATATAGAGCAATTTTAGATTGTATGGATATACTGTGGGACATGTCGTTTAAAGACGATTCCGACATCAGCACAGTTCATTGTTGAAAAGTTTTAATGGCTTTAGGACACCGCAAAAGAAAATGAATGCACGTGACTTTCAAGTTTCACCTAATTCATTTAACTTTACTGTCAGAGATTATCACAACACATAACCGTAAAATACAAAGCCCAACGGCATTTAATTTGATGGGCTTAAAACCAGCAATAACAATCCATGTCAAGCGAACAAAACGTTGATCATTAAGAGCTTGATTGGTTTTCCCGCTATCACCCGCAAACGCAGCTTTTGCGATTGGTAGCGGTTGACAGCGTTTCGAAACAATCATACAAACCGCTACAAATCGTTTCAAACCGCTCCGAACCTCTTAAAATCAAAAGCTGGTTCCAGCTAGCGTTTGCGGTTGCGGGCGGTTGCGGGAGGATAATTTTTTTTTTTTTTTTTTAAAAAAACCATATAAATACAAAAATAAAAATAAAAATAAAAATTTTAAAATGGAATTATAAAAATACTAAAATATATCTATTATATTTTAATTAATATTATAAAATTTTAAAATAAAAATATTTTCTATAATTTTAAAAATTTAAAACTATAACTTTGAAAATATAATTTAAATATTTATTATAATATTATGATTTTTGATATTTTTATAATTATATAAAATGTAAATATTGTCAATTTATTATTTAACCGCTGCTGTATTTGGTAGTTAACCAGTCATAAGTATCCCGCAAACGCACCAATTTCTAACCGCAGAACCAGTCGTACAAATCTCTTAAAACCGCTAGAAACCGCAACCACCCGCATCCGCAAACGCCCGCAGCCGCAACCGCAACCGCTGCGTTTGAATCAGTCAGACCCTAAAACTATTTTGTTATCGGGTTTGATTTAACATTCCGATTCAAATTTTCTAACTATATCGGATGCTGATCGTTAAAACTATTAGTAGTAGTTGTATTGGAATTGTTGATGATCAGAAGTTACTGCCAAGTGCCTAGAGGAATGCAATTTGTCTTTAATCCGAGCTTAGTGTTGACTCAAATTCTTTAAACAAATGTATTATTCGTAACGTATATAATCATTCATGTGATCAGTTCAAAAAAGAGGTCACTAAAAGTCGATCTTACATTTATTAAAATGTTATGGATTGTATGGACACATAATTTAATAATTCATCTTGCTTTTCAAAGTGTAATAAAATAAGAGTGCACAGAGAGAGTATATGCGTGTAGGGCTGAGCTGTGAAAGACCTGTCCTCTCTCTCTAATAATTCTCTCTTTCACACTGTTGTTTTCTAACTTCTTGTCTTCATTTTACCCTTCGTCATCCTTCAAATCTCTCTCACTATCTGCCATTCTACTCAAATGTATGTTTCTCTGAAGCAATGAAGACGAAGAAGATGGCTCAGATCTACGCTCTTTTTGTTCTTCATTTTACCTTCTTGTTTTCTACTGGTCTCTCTCACTCTTATTCACTCGCTAGTTCCAACAGCGATCTTTCAGACAAAGAAGTCCATCTGATCCGACAGCGACAGCTTCTGTACTACCGCGACGACTTTGGCGACCGTGGCGAGAATGTTGTCGTCGACCCATCTCTCGTCTTCGAGAATCCACGTCTACGAAGTGCTTACGTAGCTCTTCAAGCTTGGAAACAAGCCATTCTCTCTGATCCAAACAACTTCACCACCAACTGGATCGGCTCAGACGTCTGCAGTTACACCGGCGTTTACTGTGCTCCGGCGCCGGACAACCCACGGATCCGTACCGTCGCCGGGATAGATCTCAACCACGCTGACATTGCTGGATACTTGCCTCAAGAGCTTGGTTTGTTAACGGATCTTGCTCTGTTCCATGTTAACACGAACCGGTTTTGTGGAACCGTACCGCATCGGTTTAACCGGCTTAAGCTTCTGTTCGAGTTAGATCTCAGCAATAACCGGTTCGCCGGTATATTTCCTGCGGTTATCCTCCAGTTACCGTCGTTGAAGTTTCTGGATCTACGGTTTAACGAGTTTGAAGGACCTGTACCGAGAGAGCTCTTCAGTAAAGATCTAGATGCGATTTTCATTAACCATAACCGGTTCCGGTTCGAGTTACCGGATAATCTTGGAGATTCACCGGTTTCCGTCATCGTCGTGGCGAATAATCAGTTCCACGGTTGTATTCCGACGAGTTTGGGCGATATGAAGAACTTGGAAGAGATCATCTTCATGAACAATGGGTTTAACTCTTGCTTGCCGTCGGAGATCGGACGGTTGAAAAACGTCACCGTGTTTGATTTCAGTTTCAACGAGCTCGTAGGGTCGTTGCCGGCGAGTACCGGCGGGATGGTTTCGTTGGAGCAGTTAAATGTGGCGCATAATAGATTCTCCGGGAAGATTCCGGCGAGTATTTGTCAGTTGCCGAGACTGGAGAACTTTAATTTCAGCTACAATTTCTTCACCGGAGAGCCGCCGGTATGTATCGGTTTGCCTGGGGTTGATGATCGGCGTAACTGTATACCGGCGAGACCTTCTCAGAGATCTCCGGGGCAATGTGCGGCTTTCTTGTCTTTGCCGCCGGTGAATTGTGCATCGTTTGGATGTGGGAGATCAGTTACTCCTAGTCCTCGGCCTCCGGTTGTAGTTCCATCACCGCCGACAACACCATCTCCTGGTGGTTCACCTCCTTCACCTTCTATTTCGCCAGCTAGTCCTCCGATGATGGTGCCTCCGTCTCCGATTTCTCCAATTCCTGGTCCTGTTTCGCCGTCTAGTCCTCCGATCATTGGTCCGTCTCCTCCGTCAACTCCACCGTCACCGGGTTCTCAGTCACCGCCTGGTTCTCCTAGTCCTCCTGGTGTAGTACCATTTCCTCCTCCGACTCCGGTTTACTCTCCTCCATCACCACCACCATCGACAGGTCACTCCCCGCCATCACCCTCGCCGCCGACTGGGTTTTCTCCTCCATCACCACCGCCGTCCGCAGGTCACTCTCCTCCATCACCACCGCCGTCGACGGGTCACCCTCCTCCATCACCACCGCCGTCGACGGGTTACTCTCCCCCACCACCACCACCGTCGACGGGTCCTTCTCCCCCACCATCACCACCGTCGACGGGTTACTCTCCCCCACCACCACCACCACCACCGTCGACGGGTTACTCTCCTCCACCACCACCACCGTCGACTGGTTACTCTCCTCCATCACCACCACCACCGTCGACTGGTTACTCTCCTCCATCACCTCCACCGTCGACTGGTTACTCTCCTCCATCACCACCACCACCATCGACTGGTTACTCTCCTCCATCACCTCCACCGTCGGCAGGTCACTGTCCTCCATCACCCGCGCCACCAACATATTCTCCTTCACCACCACCTCCGCCGCCGACATACTACCCACCGCAGCCACCACAACCATCTCCCTCACAGCCACCTCAATTTTCACCACCACCAACCCCTTACTATTACAGCTCACCCCCTCCGCCGCCACATTACTGGTTACCTCCACCACCGCACTCACCACCACCACCGGTTTATCACTATCCATCCCCACCACCTCCACCAACGCCAGTATATTCCCCTCCGCCACCTTGCATAGATCACTCACCACCTCCACCTCCGCCTCCGACCGTACATTACACTCCTCCGCCATCACCTGTTTACTACAACTCACCTCCACCACCACCGTCCGTCCACTATAGTCCGCCGCCATCTTCGCCACCTCCTCCGGTGATTCACCATAGCCCACCACCGCCACCTCCTGGTTACGAGGGACCACTACCGCCTATTCCCGGAGTATCATACGCTTCTCCTCCACCGCCTCCCTATTATTGATTATTTTCAGGCTTTTCTCGCATGGGTTCCATCAGTTATGCCAAAACCCAAAACCGAAACGTTGTCGTCTCACATCGAAGGATACGGAGTCGTTTATACCATTTATTCCAGAGGTGTGTGTGGTGGACTGGTGAAAGATATATATTCGCGAGGAGGAAAATTATCTAAGATAAATTAGGAGTTGCGGGGAAAAAGAATATGTATAAGAGAAATTATTAAAAAAATGGAGCAACTCATCTTTCTGCTCCTTATATCTTTCATTAGTCTTGTTTAGCTTATATAATAAAAATCATTGTTGCTTAAACTGTTTTGTATTTTTGTCTTATAAATTAAACTATCTTTTTGAAATTTCTTTTTCATATGAGTATTTTTAATAGAAATTCTCACTCCTATTAATCAGTATATCTTAACTACATTAAACTGGTATGTGATTGAATTCGCTCTAAAGTGATAAACCAAGTAGGGCTAATGTATGTGCACTTGCACCTCCTGACTACTTACATAGTGATATTATTTCTGTTGGTATATGGATAGTTCCAAGATAGTTCTAACACCAATTTTAGTTCAGCTCTATTTTTTATTTTGTAACGGAAGAATTTTAAATTACAGATGATATTTTGTTATAGTATTTTCATTGAGAACCCATGTTTATTTATGATAAATTTTATGTTTTTCATTTTATAAAAAATGCTATTTTTACTTTAAATATCGAAAAATAACACTACATCTTTCCTTTTGTCTTTCTTCAATGCATCTTCTATCTTAACTCAATTAACACCATCTTTCTATATTAACTTAAATTCGATTATTTTTATAAGTAATTTAGAGGATCTATAGTTACGTTGTCTATCAGATCTAATCTTCAGATTTTTGAAAACTAACCAATCTAGATTTGCAAGAACCATTCTACATAAGTTCAAAAAAAAAAAAAAAGAACCATTCTACATATTATTTGAGGCTACGATTCAGATTTCATTTGAATATCCAAAGATAAAATTTATTCATGGACTCCATTTCAATTTAGAGACTAAACTAAACACTTCTATAGATTTATTCATGAACTTTTATAAATTCGCCTTTTTGTACCTCTGAACTTCGTACATTGGACTAATTTTAATATTGATGAAGAAATTAAAAAATTTCTACACATTAAATTTTAATATTGCATATAGTTTAAAAATTAGATTCTTAAAATTTTGTTTTAGTAAAAAAAAAGGGACATTTGCTAAAACCAACCCAAATATTCAAGTCAAATGTAAAAGTGTACCCCACTTTCAGTCAAATGCAAAACCAACCTAAAGGAGTAGTGAAAGTACTATTTCACCCTTATGACCAAACAAAAAACATAAATGTATTTTACGTTTCTATCCTTTGGAAGTCTACACGTAATAAAAGAAGTCTACATATATATAGACTTCCTACGAAGTCTACTTTATAGACTTGTTTTGTAGTCTACACTCTAATTTGGTCTACTAATTTAATTTTGAAAATGTATAAAAATAATTATTGTGATATTTTTAACTAATCATCAATATAATGGATAATATGAAGTAAATAAATTAAAATTTCATATAATCGAACAATTTTGAAGAATATATACTAATTTGGTTATCATGTGCTAGACTATGTTCATAGTTTAGAAACAAAAGGTTCTAACATGTTATGTCTTTTAGTAGTTGATTTCATAGGGTTAGATTTTAGATTTTGTTTTTTATTTTGTTTTATTAACTTAAATCTGCATATTAATGTTTAGTAGTTTATATTTTGTATAAATGAGACTTTTTGATTATCAAGCAAAACATTTAGGGTTTGATATTTGTGGTTTAGGGTTTTGTAGACCTACAATAAAGTCTATTTATCTGAAGACGTCATTTTCAGTCTATATTTTTCAATTTATTTTACAAAAAATCATTATATTTAAACTAAGTTAAGTTCCTTAGGAATAAAAAAGTGAAATCATATACTATAACTATTAAAAAATAAAGAAATAAATTTAATAAATCATATATTAAAATTATTAAAATAATAAAGAATAAACAACAATAATTAAATTATTATAGTAGACTTCCAAAAAGGTCTACTATGTTATAGTAAGATCTACTCCAAAATTTTAATTTTAGTAGACTTCAAACGAAGTCTACAGTATCGTAAATTTTAACCTAGTTACATTTTTGTCTCCCTATATAAACAAAATTTATTCAATCTCTCTCTAAAGTGGCTGCACAAGTTCTTAAAACTCTCTCGCTTCTCTCTAAAACTTTCTCTCTTCTCTCTAAAATTCTCTCAATTGTTTCTAAATCTCTCTCATTATCTTTTTTCTCTCTAAAATTTTCTCAAGTCTTTCTCACAATATTATCTTGTCATTTTAGATATTATGATTCATGGTTTTCATCTTCTCCTTTAAAAAATGTAAGTTTTAGATCTATAGATTTTAAATGTGTATTTTTATGTTTATTTCTCACAATATTATCTTTTTTTGGTAGGTATTATCACTCATGAATTTCATCATCTCCTCTAAAAATGTAAGTTTTAGATTAATAGATTTTAAATATGTATTTACATGTTTATATTCAAATAAATTTATAGATCAAGCTCTCTACATTAATTTGCTACTAGTTTACCTTATAAATTCTATTATGTAAAGTATTTTCAGATTTAAAATTATTTTCACATTTCAAAATATATAGATTTTTTCAGATCTGAAAATTATCAGACAGTGTAGACTTCTAAAGAAGTTTACTAAAGCTTGCAGACTTCATATGAAGTTTACTAAACCACAAAGTTTAAGCAGACTTCATTGGAAGTCTACAAAAATATGACTTTAATTTTTTTCTATGTTTTTTAATAATTTTATCTTATTTTGCAGGTATTTTCTTCCATAGTTGTTCTCTTCTCCTCCTATAAATGTAAGGTTTACATCTATAGATTTAAAATATGTGTTCTAGTATTTATATTCAAATAAAGTTACATATTAAAATTCATATTAATATGTCTTTAATTTATAACTATTTTGTCTATTAAATCATATTTTTTAAAAGTTTTTTAGATTTAAACTTATTTCATATTTTTAATGTATTATTTTCAGATCTATTTTTTTTTTGATAGAGTAGACTTCATTTGAAATCTACTTAAAACTTACGGCTGGTAGACTTCAAATGAAGTCTACTAGCCTTGAATTTTAAGCAAATTTCATTAGAAGTTTACTCAAATATTATTTTAATTTTTATCTTATTTTTTAAAATTTTATTTTATTTTGCAGGTATTCTCTTCCAATATTTTCAAATCATCTTTCCAAAAATGTAAGCTTTCCATATATTCATTATAAGATATTTTGTGTTTATAATGAACTAAATTTATAGATTCATACATTATCTTTTTGCTTTGTTACAAGGATGACAAAAAACCATTTTTGAAATATTTTCTAAATTTATAGATTCATACATTATCATTTTTTGGGTTATAATGAGAAAAAAAAAGTGGTTGAAAATTGAATTCTAGAGCTTTAGAGCTCAAAAATGGTGGTTCATGGTGGTTGGAAAAATTGATGATGATGGCATTTTTGTAAATAAGAAGAAATGGTTAGGGTGTATTTGATTTTTTGTTAATTTCGAAATTAATAAAAAAAATAAATAAAAATGGCAATTTTGTGAATAATTCAAAAACATAAGGATAGTATGAAAATTTTATTGATGAATAGTATGGACAAAAAAAAAGGGGTTGGTTTTGGGTTTGACTTGAAAATATGGGTTGGTTTTGAAAAACACCCAAAAAAAAATTTATATTTAATATAACCTTTCAAACTTATTTTAATATACTATCTTACTTATATGTAAGTATATTTACTAATTTATAAAACTATCATAATTATATATCTTTACAAAGAATTTTCAAAATTAGTTTTTGTGGTCCAACTATGTGTCCAATCTTTTTATTTACTTTTTAAAACATTATTATATCGATCGGACTTATAATAATCTTATTGCCAACTGTCCAGTCTAAACCGTTTTATCGCCACGTGGTAAATTTACCGTGACCAGTACGTTTTGTTTGTCATTTTCATCTATCCTATAATTTCCGGATGTTACCGCCACCATTCGCAGCCGCACGTCGACATACGTTTGATATAGGAGCAAATGTAACTTATTACACCACACGTGTATGGGTACTGACTACAGAGTATCTACTTATCACCCTCTAATCTACGTATTAAAATACTTTAGTAAATACGAGAACAAAATAGGAATTCAAAAACGAAGATTTTATATTATATAATGCCAAGATTAGTATAGTCTTGTTGTTATTATCCTCTACTACATATTTGATAACGTCCGACCTACAAAGTTTACCCTCCGGAAAATTCTCCACCGGAATCATCACCACAAGCTTCAAGAAGGCGACGTTCTCTCTCTCTGCCCCACTCATGCATCGACAAATGAAGTTTCTTCCCGGCAAGTAGAAAGTCCGCCGCTTGAACCGCCGTTAAGATCTCAACGATTTTAGTTAAAGTGGTTAACCTCAGCTTATCCGCTTCAGCTAACATACGAGCCATTTCGTCCTCGTATTTATCAAGCGCACGCTCCACCTCCACGTCGGCTTCTCCGATCCTTTCTTTGTGGAACGCCGCGACGGCGATAGGCATATCCGCCGTGTCTTCTTGTAAAGTCGCCGATTGCTTAGTCAGCATGTTCTCTTCTTGCACCGTTTTCATATGTAGCTCGTTGATCTTGAATAATTGCTCAGCCGTTAGATCACTCATCGACTCGCCTGCTCCGTCTACCCTGCCAGGTGTCTCACCCAGAGCCATGCTTAGACCTACGGATGCCCAATTTATCAAAACAACCTTTGCTGTGATATTAATTAGGGGAAGGAGATGACACTGTCTTTTGAAGATACACAAAATTATATATTTTTTTTTTTTTGTCAACTGTTTCTTTCATTTAGAAAGATCATTACAAGAGAAGCATCAAGCTTAAATCTCATCATACAAACTCGACATAAAATAAAACACTAGGCCCATTTCATGATCCAATAGACTCTTCGAGTTCCACGCAAGTAGTATACGTGTCTTCATCACGGAAAAGACGTGACACGCGTCCTCTTTCTAATGTGCATGAATAATGAAGCTTCTGAACTTGACGCGCGTCTGTCACACCACCGCATGGAATGAGAGAAAGTCGGAAAACCTCGCCGGCTGCAGATAACTGACTGCTCTGGCATGGTCACCAAACGAGCTTTGAGCTTCTCGATCTCCAGCCTTTCATCCAACCGTCGCTTTAATGAAATCCACCATCATCTTCATTGGATAATAACTATGGGATTACTCAACTGATTCAATAGAAAATCATTATCGGACCATCTCCGATATAGGAGGATGCCGATTCATCTAGATCTTCATCAAATCAAACTGAGATTACTCCAACATCATCTCCGCCTTTCAATTTAGGAAACTTCACACAGAGTGAAGATTGACTCCGTTAAGAAAGGAGTACATGCAAATCTAATAAAGAAGAAGAGAACTCCATAATAAACGAACGGGATTTAAGGATCCACCGTGAAAGAGGAGAATCATAGATACTAGATCAATCTCAATCGAAGAACATCAAAATCACAATCATGAAGTTTTACTTCGATTTAGATTGAATACACAACAAAAATTCGCCACTGCGAATATTATTTATCGCCACCGCGAATATATTAGTCGCCAAAGCGAAGAGGAAAGTATAATACAAAGCCAAAAAACAAAATCAAAAGATTATGGTGACCGGCGGCAAAGAGCCACCGGCCACCGGAACATATAAGTTTGGACTAAAGTTTCTTTTAGAAAGAAGTTGGAGAAAAAGCTAGAGAGAGAAAAACGTACCTTTCTATTTCACTTAAGGTACAATATATTTAATTAGGGTTTTACACAAAATTATATATTAATATCCTATATTCTGTAAACTTCAATCCTCCAAAATTCAATAACCAGAGGCTAAAAGATTTAATAACTTCAAATATTTTCAACTCAATTTTATTTTTAAAATAAAATAACTTTAAGATATACATGAGGGCTTAGATAGGAGGGTAATGAGTGCAACCACACGGGGCTCGTGATATATAGAGGTCTATTTTTTTGGGTAAGAATGTGTATTTCAAGCTAAATATTGTCTTCTTGTTGGAAAAAACTAATTGATGTTTTATATATTTTCACAACTGTAATTATTATTAAAATTCTCATATGATCTCTTAAGTTATATGTTTTTTTAAGTTACTTACGATAGTTGTGTAAGAAAGGAGAACAGTGTAACTGTGTAAGATAGTTGGCTATTATGACGCCGACATAATTACCACACGCATCGATTAACAACTAGAAACCTAGAAGGGAAATGGCCACAAATACCACATTCATAGTACCACTTTTCATGTTTACACTAACCACTTTTACCTTCACTTTTAATAAAGTGTAAATTATACCCTTAGGGTTAACTAATCTAGACTTAGGGTTTAGAGTTGAGGGTGTGGTAGGATTTTTGGAATGTGAAATTTATGATTCTAATAAATATATAAATACTTAAAAAATTTTAAAAAATAGTTTCAAACATAATTTTCGTTTTTCAAAAAGAAATTTGAAAAAAAAATAAAAAACAAATTCGAAAAAATAATTTTAAAAACAAATTTATAAAAAACTCGAATTTGAAAAAGTATATTTCGAAAAATAAAAAAAATTTTTTTTTTTTTATTTTTTTTATTTTTTTTTTATTTTTTTTTATTTTATTTTTTTATTTATTATTATTTTTTATTTTTTATTTAAATAATAATTTATTATATATATAAATAACAAGGGCATAAAAGTCTTTTGTCACTTAATGAAGAAGGTATTTTTGAAAATATCTCATTAGTGGTGGTAAAAATGAAAAGTGGTACCATGAAAATGTTAAACATGTAATTTCCCCAACCTAGAAACGTGTTCCGGCTTGGTTTAGGAGCAGATTGTCTTTGAAAAGTAAACAGTTAAAACATTGTAACCCTTATTGAAAGATAATACCACGTAGGAGTGAAAATTTACCTACTCATCCATCTTTATTTCATTGGCGAACATTTCACTTGAGTCATTGTAACTGCTATCTATGGTTTAGTATATAAAAAATCCAAAACAAAGTTACTCGTCAAAATAATATTTTAAAAAGAAAAATTAATGTAAAACTCACATTTATTTCAGAATTCTTTTATTTCAGAAGGAACAAATAGAAATGAGTTAAAAATACTCTAAAACAAATACACCAATAATAATATTAATATATCAATTTTTATCTTAAATTATATAAACAATGTTATACGAGATATATAATAAATAAGATGTAAATCAAACTCAAGTTTTGATGGTTTATCGTATTTTATTATATTTAATCACCAGTGCGCGCATCCATTAAACGTATTTTCTAGATTTTTTCTTGTCGAACTAGTGACAGCGCTGAACTTCAAACTAGATCATATATAGTCTTTATCTTTTAAAATGCAATTTCAGACTATAAAATTCAAAATAAAAATGTTCCACTTCCTTGAATTGTAGACAGTTTTTGGTTGAATCCAAGGAAGTAAACAGTTTCATTTGAAATATAAAACAAGACCATCCTACAATATTTTTCAGACTACACTCCCAACTATACATCATAGTCCCTATCCGACTCACCAATCTTCAATCAGAAAATTAAGAGAATATTAGCATTTATGAAACCCTAAAACATATCATTTAATTAGTAAATGTCTTCTTTTCGAAAACAAGATAGACATGCGTATAACCTTACCGCCGATGTTGTCACGGAAGAAGTTGGTAAGACGGAGCTCGGTTTGAGACCCACACATAGCGTATACGAGTCGTATAAACGAAGAAGGACGACAACCTCCCATCCAAAGAAGTGCGTTTTCAAGACAAGTGTTCCATGTCGGAGCAAAATAGTTTGAGCTATATCGACGAGAATGTTCTGATCGTTTTCGCGCATAGTCTTTAAAATCTTCAATCACTGACTGTATCAATTCTCGAAGCGCGCCATCGTTTTTCTCACCGTTAGCTAACGCTCGTTTAAGGTCCGTCATGCGTTTGGCTTGTAAACTCATCCACTCATCATAACATTCTTGTTGAACTTCTTCTATGTTTGATGAGCTCGGATTCTCCATTTAGTTTTTTTTTTTTAACTCCTTGGGGGATTTTGTATTCTGTATGTTTTGTATTCGTGGGGTTTTAATATATAGTGCCAGATTAGGCACCAGTACGAAGTCTACAATTTAATTTGTTAATATATTACTTTTAACGTATATGTGTGTTTAGAGGATGTTAGAAGAAAATGCGTGGTTTGAGGGTGTGAGCAAACAAGTAGCGCATGGATACATTTTATGTTGAGACACGGTTACGGAGGATTTGGCGTTTTCGCAAATAAAGAAATATATTTTTGGCACTATTATAGGTCGTTTTGAAATTGGTTTATATATTTTACAGTTTGTTTTCTTACACGAAATTAATATTTGGCTGTATGCAGGACCGTCTCAAATTATATTAAGGCTCTGCTAAAAAAATATTAACCATATATTTAATAACATAGTGAAATAATTTTAAAAGTTAGTAGTTTTATTTCTGTATATTTGAGGTTTTTCTTTTAATTATAAACTATAAATTTAAGAATATATTAAAAAAATTGGATTTTTAAACCAAATTTATCTATTTTTTTAATGTTTTTTCACTTTTAGATTTGGACTAGTACACTAAAAGATGGCCCTAGTTGTATGTTTTTCTGTCGCTGCTTGCAAGTGGTCATAACTGTAGGCGGCAGGCGGAAAAGAGTAAGCATCTTCCTCTAAGTTACCAAAAGTCTATCTTTCAGTTGGTGGAAATAGAAGAAGGACAAGAAAATAGCGACAAATATTAATTCAGATTTCCAATTCAGAAGATACAAGAAGGGGCTTTACCTACCGTAATGAAAAATAGTTTAGCTCATTGAGAGGATTTATTTAATTTGTTATATCATTGAATGAGATAACTTTGTCCATCAAAATAATTACGGATATATAAACAAACTAGTGTTTTTCTGCACCATACTCAAAAAATTATATTCAAAATTAAATTATATTTTAAAATAAAATTTGTTAATTTTAGTTTTTATTATTTTCTTAGCAATATTTTAATTTGATTTTTGATATAGTTAAACATAACAATTAAGAAAACACATAATTTTGTTTAATTTTTTTTTATGAAATATCAAATTTATTGATCAAACTAGCACATTTACAAATAGTTGGAGTATGTGATCTAAACTACTAGGAAAGAATTAAAGAACAAGTAGTCTTTTCCTAACTAAGTTTAATTGATTTCAAACCATCTTCTCATCAGCTCATTCGACGGATGATCACAGTCGTAGCAAAGAGATGATATACGGTTCCTAACTTGCTTGTTAATATTTCGAGAGATCTTAGCCGTTGTGATCCATATACCTCCATGCCTTCTTGAATTTTGCTCTCTCCAGATAGAGTAGATAACCGTCTGAAACATCATCTTTGGTAGCACAGAGTTCAGACGACTCCGACCAGGTTGCTGTAACGACACTACGGTATCAGTCCAGTCTGGACTGCCAAGCAGCTTTCCTGTGATTTGCATTCAGAAAGTAAACGAGTAGGGACATGCAAAAAATAGATGATCCTTTATTTCATTCTTCTCTCCACACAGCATACAACATTGCTCTATGTCCCAAGTACTCATTCAATCTCCTGTAGAGAGACGATCTCTGAATGCAAGCCAAACCATGAAAGCATGGCAAGGTACAGCCTGCGGGAACCAAGTAATCTTCTTCCAATTGACCACACATCTTTTATCTTCAAGTAATTCAAGGTCTTAGCTGAAGAGAGCCTTAAACTCATCTTGATCAGCATGCCAGAGGACTATATTCTCAAGCAAAAAAAAAAATTTATTTAAGAATAAATATGTAAATATTTAAATTATAATATTGGATTGATTTTTTTACCTATTTCTTTTGGTTAAATATATTGAATTAAATTGCCTAAAACTAAGAGTAAATTTTATTAGAAATAAAAAAAAATCTAAAATTATGAAAAGGTAAAACTAAATATTTTCTGAGAAACGCAAAATTTTAAATTATAAATTTCTAATCTTAATACCATCAATTTCTTTTGACATCTACAAACAAATTTTGAAAACAAATTAGTAATAAGATATTGCACAGTTATCAAATAATAGAATTAAATAATATTTTTGGAATTTTGTAAATTTTTTATTATATTTCTATTTCTATCATTATATTGTTTTAATGTTATATTTTAATAAATTTATTTTAATAATGATATATGAATTATCACCATATTTAAAAATCTTAAGAAATATAAATCGTAATTAAAAGCAAATGTTTAAATCACAATTAGCTCTAAGCCATATCATAATTTGTAGTAATTCATGTCATTTAAAAATAAAAATGAATATTATTATGACGTGTAAGTAAACTTAAAAAACATATTCTCCAATAATGCTTAGGCAATGTGTTGAAATCAGACTCGGACGCATAGTCAAACTGATAAACCTAGTCACCTGATATGTAATCTTGTTTAAGGTTTTAAAAAACCATTATTTAAAAATTTGGAATCTAGCTACTGGTTGAACTACTAGTTGATCCAATACGTAACTTTTACTTATTTTTTTATTTTTTTTTAAATTACTCTATTAATATCTGTTTTGTATTCTAAATAAGAACTTAGGTTTTCAATTTTTACTATCGTCTTCCTCTACTGTCGAGACATGTCCTTTGACTTTTATGTTCTTAGTTTCTTTTATCATGAGTCTTACAACACTGTTTTTGTAGTTTTGATTTTATTTGTGATTTTTAAATTTTGATGAGAATTTTATTATGCTACGTGAAGAAAATAAAATAGAACGATGATAGATAAAATCAAAAATAGTTGATATTATCTGGTATTAGTGTATTTTACTATCGACAATCTGTTATAGTTTGATATTTTACTTTTAGTATATTTGGATTTAAAATTTAGTTTATTATTCACATTAAAGATTTAAATACTTATATATTTTAAATCTTGATTTTTATATTATATGTCATCTTCTACCTTGTTACAAAAATTGTTAACTAGCTAAATTATTTTGATGTTTTGCATGTAAAATAAAAGTTTATATATAAAATAAATTTAAGTATTTTTCTTGATATCTATTTTTTAAAATAACATTATATTTTTAATAGCTAATATATTATTATATAATAAAAATCCATAGGTTGTCCGCGATCGAACCAATAATTTATTGCTTTGGAAAATTGTCATTCAGTGTCTAGGTTAGGTTTTAAAAACGTTGTTTTTAGGAGATGCCAATGATATTCAGCAAAATAGGGCATGTGTATACTTCTATAATCTTAATATCTCAATTTCTTTTTAATATCTACAAATATTTTTTGAAGATTTTTTAAGTAATAAGAAATTGTACACTTATCAAACAATAGAATTAAATAATATTTTGAAAATATGTGAAATTTTATTATGTTTCTATTTTCTATTATTATGTTATTTTGATGATATTTCTGAATAAATTTAATTTAGTGATGATGTATGTGTTATTACATATTTTTAAAAGATTATAATAATATAAATTAAATTAAATGCAAATATTTTTGTCACAATTAATTTTAAGTATGTCGTATTTTATATAATTCACGTCATTTTTAAAAATATAAATTGATATATAACCGACACATAAGTAAACTTAAGACAATAATTCTCAAGTAATATTTAAGAGATTAATATACTTAAACTTATCCTAAGAGTATTTTCTGCGATTTCAGAAGTAGTTGCATTACTCAGAGATCAAATTCACATGTACTTATATCACACAATAAAATATATGTTTCAGATTTAGATATTTTGAATAGTATAAAGCAATAAATAGCAAGAGATAAAAGAAAACAACGGATTAAACATATTGTGAAATAATTAAAAATGTGCTAGATCCAGAAAAATTAAACATGTAATTCAGAACTGCAATCAATAGAACACTAAAGGTATGGTTACGAACAATCTTAGAACTTGAGTCACTACAGTAAGTCAATTAGTTTTCGCTACAAAAACTATTAGATGTCTAAATTCTAGAAACCACATTTTCGTTGCAGATTTAATGATTCAGAAAAGCATTAATATCAAATTTTATATGTTCATTAAATATCTAAACCAATAGTCGTTACAAATAAATATTTAGTTCAGCGTGATTCAGTTCAGATAATTTTGTAGTAATTCATGTATTTAAATAAAAATAAATTTAATAATGACACAAACAAATTTATAAAAATCAAGTTTAGATGATGTTTAGGAGGTAACAATGATAATTGAGAAAAAAATAGGGCAAGTGTATACTTCCACTAGTTTACATTGTCTAAACAAAACACCCTTCAAGTTTTGTGTATGTTTATTTTTTTCTCATCTAACTTTAAGCATACTCACAAAGCCAACCAATACATTTTATATTATATAACGTTGTGAAAGTTAATGTGGACTTGCGCTACAGAGCATCTTCATTGTTCTTCTCTTGTTTTATTCTCATTTCTCACCTGTCTTTCTTCACTCACCGAGGCCGAGCATGTGCTTTCCGCTACATTTTAAAACTTCTTTTTATATTATTGCGATTTTTTTCATGTAGAAAGGCCAAAAACAATTATGCTGTAATATATCTGAACATAGATATGCTTGGATTATTAATTTGTTGTGTTTTAAACACATATGGTGAAGCCACCACCGATCAAAGATGAATCCACCCAAAAATTAAAATTTCAACAAGCATGAAAGCAAAAGAAGAATAAAAGATTTGGATTAAAATCTCAACTAACATGAAAGCAAAAGAAGAAGAAAAGATTTGGATTCACAAAACCTTAATCCATGAATAAAATGGTACGGCAAAGTTGTTTCTAGTTTAGTTTTTACTGTAAATGTTAAGAGTTTCTATTTATAGTTGTGAATCTAGACATGTACTACTTAATAACATAACTTTTCGTGCAGGCTTGTCAACACCTACTACACGTGTCCTATTTCCTATTATTTGCTAAAAGAGTTTGTAAGAAAGTGGTAAGCGCTAAGAAATTGTGACCGAATGGTTAGTAAATATATTCGTAGGCATTTCGGATTGAATTCAAATTTGATTCGGGTCTAATTTATTCTGTTCTAATCATTTTTAACTTCAGTAAACCAAAATTAATTTAACTTATGTTTGATTTGGCTTGATTTGAATCTATTTTGATTTGTCTTTGATACGGTTTAATTGATTTGATTTTAATTCTGTTATAATTTAATTAAGAAAATATAATCTATATAACATAAAATAAATCATCATTTAACCACTGATCTTCATACTTTTATATTTAAACATAAAAAACATCAAAATGAAAATATACCAGATATAATCTATAATTTTAAATCATTAAATATAAGTTAATATAATATTTTGGATAGTTTTTTAGTTTTGATGATAGTTTAAAAACATTTTGTTCTTTATTTTATTATTTTTAATTATTTATTTATAAATATAATATCTTTCAATATTAAGTTATTTGGATTAAATGATTAAGCATTTTAAATTTTATATTATTAATATATTTAATTAATTTAATTAGATTTTTTTTGTTTGATTAAGTTTAAAATAAAACTAAACTAAAATTTTTGGTTTGATAAAAAATTCAACCGAATATTAGGACATATAATTTAGTTTGAGTTTCGTTACTTTTAGGTTATGTTTTTCTCCACTCCTAGTAAATTTATTTAATTGGAGATGTAGACAACGTAAGTGTCAAAATAAAACATTAAATATACAGCATAATTTAAAAATATAATTATTAAAGTTTTTATAACATATAATATCATATATCGTAATATACAGATAATAGATTTTATAGTATTTATATATTGTAATTTTTTTTAATGAAATAGAAAAATAAGCACCAAATTTATGTATATCTAGCGTTTAGGCACAGTTTATACAATCACCAAGACACTTTTACTCTGTCCTGCACTTCAGCAACGTGGTCTTTTGGTATGCAGATAGAAACCAAATCATCTTCCTTTTTTTGGTATAATAAGCAAATCATCAAAGCATCTTTCTTGCTCTTCATCAACTCAAATAAGATTAAAAAATGTAAAAAAAAAATTGATCGTCCTCCAAAACTATTAACTAAATCATAAATAATTTGGGCTAGGCCTGTAGACAAAAATCAGTTTGGGCTAGCGATTATACATTTACTGAAAAAAAACAAAATCCAAGTTTTTTTTTGGTCAACCCTTTTTCTTATTAATAAAACCAAGATATTACAGTCTTTCTTGTTTTTTTTTTCTACCTAACTTTGCAAGTACATCAACTCTACTTAGCATAGATCGAGAGACATGACGGAATTTGAACTCATTTAGTTTTGAAATTTCTATGATGTCTTGTATCATAGAGGCACTCTCTGTGTCAAAACAATGTGGTTGATTTTCCAGAGGCTTTCTATTTGATTTTATTGAAATGTCTAATGAAATGAATTTCTCTACTTAGGGTCGATTTGGGGCGAGCAAATCATTAATGATAAAAAGTGAGCTTCAAAAAATTATTGTAGGGTTTATGTTGATCTGATTTCTTCTCTGTTAGATGCAAAAATAATATTAATTGCTGGTATGTTTGCTTTAAGAGATTTTTAGATTCTATTAGTGTGAGAACGATTTTTTTTTATGTTTAGTATTTTCAGTATAATATCTTTTTTAAAAATAAAATATGATGTGTTGAAATTTTTTTTTTTAATATAAATTTATCATAGAATCTTATGGATTATAGCATGTTTTAAAAGCAATTTTATTTTTGTTTTCTTTTTATTATTTTATTTTGTCTAAATATCTACTTATGGAAATTTATGTTTCAGATGTTTCATTTTGATTATATATGATGATATTATATAATTTATATTACAAAAAGTATAATATTAAAAAACTCCAACTATCTATCAGTTGAAATAGAGTACTATGTTTCTAATTGCAATATAGATCATGGGGAATTCAGTATTTGATTTATTTCCTTTTTCAAACTTAATTTATTTCCCTGCTTTGTCAAATAATTTGGATTATAACTTTCCACATAACATGTATTTTCTTTACACTGGTTTCTTATGTTCAACTATTTAGACAAAATTTACTTTTTAGAATTTACACAAAATCCTATACTTCTACTTTCCAGAAATGGTTTAGATTATTTTTGTTTAAAGCTCTTTATTAAATTAGTATACATATATTTCATATTGATACTAGACTTTTAGTAGGTTTTAAGAGGTACATAAGCAGAAGTATAATGATATTACAAAAACATGTATATAACACATTAGTAGAGGTTGACTGGCAACTTACGTGGGAGCTATGTTCCACGTTGATGCTAAAGATGGCTAAAGAGCGACACGTGTATCCACGTGAGCCATCTGTTCTTTGTGTTATCTGCCGTTTCAGTTCACTCAGAGGTCAAAAAACCTGTAGTCATTTTTTTCGATTCTACTTCACATTGAAGAAAGATAATTTTAATAGTAAGAACAATCTTATTGATTTTATCAAGAGTCATTTTCTGTAGCTTTTGAATATATCTATATATCCTCATTGTTTAAAAAAATATTTATTGTTGAAGTTATTTTAGAATTGCATGAGAGAATTATTAAAATTATTTATAAAAATTAATTAAAATAATGTCAATTCAAAGAATATTTACTAATTTTGCAAAGCGTCACATATTTGCAGTCGGCGTGCGATGCGCGTAAGCCATGCAACTGTAATAATCTCTCTTGCTCTTCCATGTGTTACGTCTTCCCTAGAAGATTTTGATTTTTCTTTCATAAGAAAATCTTTAGTTAATTATTAATTTTTGTAATATACACGTATACGTATCTCTGTACATTCAACTATATATAAATACGTTTGTAACGCATACACATAAACATGTAGATACGTTCACATCTTGCATGCCGACATTCTCGAGGTCATATTTTTGGTCAATGTATCAAGTTTAATTCAGTATGACTTCTCCAAGTTTAGTGATATCGTCAAACATTTTGACAGTGACTTAATATTCGATATTACTAGGTTTTATTAGTAACCAACAAATAATGTAACATAATTTGACTATTCCACGACTGTCCTTATTAGTCTCGTATAAAAGTACACAAATAATGTGTTTGATCGTTTTATGTTTAAAAATGTTCAAAATGTCAGTATTTGTTTTTATTTTGTCTGTGGGATAAAGGTTTTGACTGAACTAGAGTAGTTACTCGGTTTAGTAATATAGATCCATGACGAGGTCATGGACTAGATAAAATATGATTACATATACATTCACATGCATATTTATAATTATAACAGTGTATATGTAGAGAGTCGTAGGTATAAATACTGTCCCAAAACGCTACGATTTCATATGGAATATTACAACTGAAAAGCTAAATGAGAAACCGAGTAGAAGAAAAGTTCCTCGAGTTCTACGAGGGTTGGATTTTTCAACTCGAGCAATATCTTCATCAGCTCTTAATTGCTCATAACAACATCAACACTATGAGTGAGATCGAGCTCCGAGGTTTGATCTCAAAGCTTACTGCACATCACAAAGCTTACTACACAGCGAAATGGGCAGCCATAGGAGAAGACGTTTTAGCCTTCTTTGGACCGGTTTGGCTAAACCCGTTAGAGAAATCTTGTTTTTGGTTAACCGGATGGAAACCGTCGACGGCGTTTCGGATGCTCGATAGGCTGAGAAAGTCGTGGAGGCCGACGGTGGTGCTTGTGGAGGCTCAGGTGAGGAGGTTGGAGGAGCTGCGAGTTAAGACGAGGTTCGACGAAGAAAGAATTGAGACAGAGATGGAGCGATATCAGGTGGGTCCACAACTGGATTCGTACGTTCAGATTTTTAAATTATTTTTTGTTTCTCTTGGGATTAAATGTTCGAATAGTTTTATTTTAAACCATTAAAATCTGAACTGGGATTCTGGATTTTTAGAAAAGGAAATATCTAATATGTTTCTTTTTGTTTAGAATTTAATTATCATAATTTTATATTTGCATGATACTATTACCAATGAAAGCAAACGTCAAATATGCAAAGAATGAGTTATTTTAGATTAACAATTTGTACACTTTTGAGGTCGTCTCTAGGTGGCTATGGCTGACAGGAAAATGGTGGAGCTGGCGAGACTTGGATGTCGTGTCGGTGGAGTCGAAGGAGAATCTACAGTGTTGGTTGAGGCGGCGGTGAAGGGATTAGCGACGAGGCTTGAAAAGATGGTGAAGGCGGCAGATTGTGTGCGGCTGAAAACGCTTAAGGGTATTTTAGACGTTTTAGCTCCGCCCCAGTGTGTTGAGTTTTTGGCAGCGGCGGCTGCGTTTCAGGTTCAGTTACGTCGGTGGGGAAACGAAAGGCATAATGTCACTCACTCCTATGGTTCCTGACACATACTTAAGTACTTTTGTTTCGTCCTTGCCATGTACCTGTTTTTAATTTTCATATGTATGAACAAAAAAATGAAGTTCCATTAACTACCTCTTTTCTTGTGTGAAATCTTCAAAATATACGAACTACAAAAGAAACATATCCCTGACTGGCTGTCATATTAACTTCGAGAAGTTTCTGTGATAAAACACTGATTACTAATAGGTTGTTTTTGGAATGTTTTTACTACGACAACTTACATTTGCTTGTCAATAATTTTGGAAATGCTTGGGTTGGGAAAATGGCATCTCTTTATCATCACAACTCTTCAACTGATACTTTCCAATTTAAATCATTTTTATTATTTAGAAAAGAATGTTTTGAAAATTGGCTCTTTTCAACATAACTTATTCATTTTGTAAGATAAGACTAAATATAGAATAAAAATCTAAATCGAATTAGACTGTTACAAGGCGATTCTAATGACTATTGTCGTAATCACCATTTTTCTGCAACTCTCATCGAAGGATGTTGATTCTGTGAAGATCCATGGAAGAGTTTGTTTTCTATAAGACTATAACTCTATTTGCACTGGACTCGTCACTACGGTATATCCGGTTGTGTTCATCCGCAATTGACAACACTTTGTATCTTGCTTGTGTATACATACTTTCTTCCTAATGCATCTCGAGATCCTATTTAAAAACAATCTATACGTGTTTTGTTTTTCCTTATAATGGAGAAAAACATTCAGATTTACTCACAATGGTAGTTATTTATCTCTTCTTCCAATTTGTTGTTGTAATTTCAGGCATTGACTTCATGACCATGATCAATGACAAGTTGAATTTAGGTTAAATGGTAAGAAACTTATCCTAACCGCTTTGCTTTGGAACAATTGCTATGAAACCATCATGAAAAATGTATGTCGGAGTCAGGAAATTTGAAGATGAAGGATAATCTCTTTTTTGGTTTCTGTGGAATGAATAAATATATTGGATTCATAATCAAAACTGGGATTGTCCATGTCAATGCAACTACAAAGGTGTTTGATATCTACAGAGACTACATTTGCCATCTTTATTGGACATGCAATAATGAATCTTGGAGAAATAATTTATTTGTTGTATGACTATGGTTTTAGAATAGTTGAAGATTGGTCATTCTAATGATTATTTCTTTCGAAAAAATTATTATATTGGTTCTTTGTTGATGGACATATATATATATATAGTGGCAATTGACCAATGTTATACAACAACAAAAAATAATAAGAGAAAGTTTTAAATTTCATTGCATGGTCGATATCCAAACATGAAGATTGCACTAAGAGAATTCAGAAGAAAGGTTCTTCAAATTTTATTTCATGTCTCTTTTAGCCAAGTGCATGTAACCTATGTGCTCAACGTTTCCCTGCTAGCCGGCAGTTGTAACCATCTCGATGCCCGACTTCAGGTTGATTTTAATTAATATTTATATATTAATAAATTATTTCATGTGTTGTAATGGTGTCTCTTATTTTTAGATTTGAATTTGGTTGTATCTTTATTTTTTTCTGTGTAATGTTACATTTTATATGAATATTATAGTGATCTTAAAATTTATCCGCAAAGCTGATTTTTAACATTATTTTGATTTTTAATTTTTACTTACTATTATTTTAACAGTCTTAAAAAATGTGAAAACATTCTTCAACATAATATTTTGAGGTGTAACTTATACTAATAACTATTTTTAGCAATTTTAAAATATATATATATATATATCTACCAGGACAAATCATTAATCTTCGTTTTGCATATATTTCACTTTATAATAACAATGCCAAAAAAAAACCAGAAGGTTGTCTCTTTAACATATCTAAAAAGTATATAACATTTCACATATAACTGTTTCTAGAAATCCTGTAAATTAATTTAAACATTCTGATTATTATTATTATTATTATTATTATTATTATTATTATCGATTTTAAAAACTTAATAGATGACACAAGATATCACTCGGAACCTACCACTAAAACCGCCAGAGACTATAACAGGCTGCAGTGAATATTCATTCATTTGCATGTTTTACAGCTCAACATCAGTTATCCACGTATCTTCAGGGTCCGTGATGCATCTTCTGCATCATCAGTTGTTAGGTCCATCCACCGAGGTTCCGTACTGTACATGACATCTTCAATCTCTCTTTTTTATTTTTTAACTTTACAGGCACAAGAACAAGGGAAACAACTTCCAAACATAATCGTAACATAATCACATTCTTCGATTCACATTCTCAGAACCTTAGTTTAATTTACAAAAAAATAATAATCTCAGAACCAGATATCATCTCTTCTATGCGTAAAACTCGCTCTACATCAATACATTGAGAGAACCACCAGCTCTTATAGCTTGAACCTATTTTTGGTAATCCTAGCGGGTCTTCCTTTGAGTTTTATCTTTTTTTATTTTTTTGGCAATTATTCCTTTGAGAGTATCATACAAGCAAACCAATAGGAAATAAAAATTAGTCACCAATATTTCATCACAAATAGACACGTGAATACGATATCTGCCTATACTACCGTGCCTCGTTATACAAACACATATCGAAACTCGTTTATATCAAATCCATCAAGAAGCAAACACTAATCCAAAACAAACTGAACGTGAAGAATCAAGAACCAAAAGCTCGTATAAGAAAACTGATTTAAGAAACCAGAAGAAAGAAAAAAAAAGAAAAAATTGGTACAACGTATCAGAGAAAGAACATTTCATTGAGGGTCAAGTTGCTTCAGAGGATAAGATCTCGAGTTCTGCCCACCAAAGAGGAGATGATCTTGGAGTAGCTTTTTCAGGAGTTATGTTAATAACTTGTTTTAGCTGTTCCGCTACATCTTTCATTGAAGGTCGATGTCTCTGGTCTGGTTTCAGACATTCTCGTATCACATAACATATCACTTCAAGCTCTTCTTCTTTGAATGTCTTTAACGATGGGTCTACCATCTGTCCTAAATCGTCATTTTCCAGATTTTTTGATGCCTGAAAAATTGCCAAGAACATTAATAACGATCATATCTGAAACACTAGGATCCGGAAATTTTAGAAAACATGAACCTCTTTTATAAACAAAAATATTCCGAGAGCAGGTTGTTATAAAATATTTTATTTGAAGAAAAAAAACGATTTAAATGCGTACCCATTGTTCGATAGATCCATATTCGTCTGAAAATGAGAGCTTTCCGGAGATTATTTCGAGCATTAAGAGTCCAAAGCTGTGGACGTTAGTCTCCGGTTCTGGAGGTAGTAGCAATGAGGTTTGCTCTAAGTCACCACTCACGTGTTTCTTCGGGTTTAATCTCGCCTCTAAGTTGAAAGGAATCTCCGAGACCTACAAAGTTTGGTTATACAAATCTTTTTAGTGGCTTAAAGACAACATCTCTAAGAGGTTTCTTGATCTGTGAAAACAGTTTCACGTGTTCTTGCGCAACTTCATTAGAAACATGTAATAACAACACCTTTAAAGAAACATTTTCAGAGATGTTAGAGCTAACCTTGGCTGCGTAGTCATCGGTTAGGTATATTTCAGACGAGTTGAAGTCAGAATGTGCCATGGGAGGGTTCATCTCGTGCATATGTTGCAGACAATAAGCAGTTCCCATTATTATTCTCATCCGTGCGCTCCAATCAAGATGCTCCATCTCCTTATCTGAAAAGCCCAAAAACGTTATCAACCGAGCTCAGGTGAAAACAAGAGACCAAGACCAATGTTTTTTTTTTGTTACCATGCAAATGTTCGAAAAGGGTTCCATTTGGAGCATATTCGAAGACCATCATCCTATTAAAAGGCTCATCTTCTTCACAGTATCCAATCAGATTCACAAAGTTCTTATGGTTGATCCGAGAAAGTGCATCAATCTACACAAAGATCATATATTATACAATAACTCTAGTTCAAAAATGATTTTCTTTAATTTGATTTTTTTTTTTATAAGTGTAACTAACCTTTCTACGGTAAGCCATTTCCATGGCTCTAGTCCATTCTTTAGATTCACAAACCGCGGTAGAAGCCACAGCTATCTCAACACCACTCGACAAAGTTCCTTTATACACAGTGTAACCATCAAACGTCTCGATGATGTTGCTGAAATCCTCACACGCTGTTTCTAGCTCAGCCCTATTCAGCTTTGGTACCCCTATGAAGTTTCAGTTTCAACGTTAATGTTCCTCAAATAAACAGAGTTAAAAATGAAATAAGTCTCTTACCGGTGACAAAAGCTTTCTGTAGTTGTCCACTAAGACCAGTTTTCCAAGGACCTATGCTCTTTACAGCTCTTTTACGGCACAAGAATATAACAGCTACTATAATCAGTAAACCGAGGAAAGAAGCAACCGCGATAACCACATAGAGCCATACATGTTTAGATCCTTTTGACTGTTTATTATCTTGTGGCTGATTCTTGGAGGAATCAGAACTAGTGTTCTCATCGGGAGAAGGTGGAGGAGGGACTAAAGGTGGTATTCTCTTCTTTGCGTTGGTCACTGCTGGGAAAGACCCGCTGCTTCGAGGAGAGGCTTCAGTTATAGTCTCTGGAGAAGGACTAGGAGCTTGTGGAGCAGGCTCAGCCGCCAAGTTACTTGTCTCCTCGAGTAACTCACGTCTTTTGAAATCGAACTTACTTGGGAATGCTTTCAAGAAACGTCTTGAAGTTGCTTTGATACGGAATACAAATGCTTCAATCTTTTTAACTCGAATGATATGGTTTCTTGAAATACTGTCAAGAGAGAATCTCCATTTTTAGAAGATCATATATGGTGTTAGATGAATCAGAATTTTATAGAGCTTACCAGTGTCCAAGTTTTCTATTTGCACAGCCAAGAACAGCAAAAGGAGAGTGCAGCAGTTTCATTCTCAGGATCTTTATACTCATATCACTTTGAAATTTGTTACCAGAAAGCAACCTGGAATAGTTCAACAAGGTCATTTTCAAACTATGTTTAAGTAACATTATTTAACACATTTTGTTAAGGACTGAACTATAAACTCACAAGTGTTTTAGCGATAAGATATTGGTTAGCTCGGGTGGAATTGTTCCGGTTAAATCATTGTCTCTCAAATCCAAGAATTCAAGTTTTGAGAAACTCTCATACTCCTTTGGAATCTCTCCAAAGAAATGGTTCTTGGAGAGTATCCTATAAGATAATAAGAACAAGACGTGGGTTAGTCCATAAACCAAGCAAAATTATATTAAAAAATTGGAGTTTACCATTAAAGAGATACTTACAGAGATCTTAGTTCAATTAGTTGGTTAAACTCAGGAGCTAACGTTCCTCCCAAAGAACATCCGCTAAGATCCCTATTAAATACACATAGACATTACTTATCAGAACATTAAGGGATAGAAATGATCTTGCAGCTTTATGGAACAGTGGAACTTACAGAATCTGCACGTTGCCGTCAACGCAAGTTACCCCTGACCAAGAACAGAGATCACTACTAATATTCCAGTTTGCAAGAGTTCCATGAGGATCCGAGTTTACTCTTTCCCGGAACTTCAACAATGTGTATTCTAAATTTCACCCAAAAAATATAAGAACCAAAACCCTAAACAAATCTTAAAAACAAGAAGAAGAATATGGGATTTATTGAAATCTAACCTTGGGAGTTGACAGAAAACGAGAGAGGAGCTTGAAGGGTAATGATCAAGAAGAAGACGTAAGAGTAGTGGAATCCACAACCCATTTTAAGTTTTTTTTTACAAACAACACTATACTAATTTTTTTTCCTAATTTACAAATCAAAATCCAAAAATATCTCGAATATCAGGGTCCTTGATCATTTTCCAGGTTTTGAAAATTAATGTCACAAAACCCTTTTGATCGCAGTATACATATCTTGGATCTATACAGCTCGTTGTTTCTTAATACCTGACAATACAAAAAAAGTAGATGAACATCATAACCAATAATTACGAAAGGGATAACTTCTCGAACAAGCAATGTATAGAAAACCCCTAAAATTATATATTTTCCTCTTTTAGATGAAGAACCTTGCAAATTACGTAAAGGAATCAAGCAAATGATTGGAAGGTTAAAAAAACTTACTGTAAAAAGGAATTGCTTATTATGCGATTTTGTTATGTTTCTGGAACAAGAAGAAAGCAAGAAGCAGGTAGGGCAAGAAAAATGTTGGTGTAGGGGATTTAAGAAATCAAAATATTTCCAGAAAAATCGATAACAATTATATAAACAAATCCAATCTTTTAATAAAATAAAAAAATCGAATTCTTGTTTTTGCAGGATGATGATGATGATCTCAGAGTATTCTCTCTTCGATCATCTTTGGTCTCTCTAGGGGCCAAAGGGTGGTAGTGCCTTCTCTCTCCTCCCTCTCCCTTTTCTTCCCCTATCTCTCTCTGCAGAATTTTGTATTCCTTTTAAATTATTTTGCAATAAAAATTTCCAATTTCTTCAATCACTAATTCCTTGTAATTTTGCGTTTAGTTTACATACTTTTCATAATTATAGATGCTTAATTCTTCTAATTGAATCACAGATGATTATTGTACTCAGCCACGTCACCTTGTTGTTGTGTAAATATTTTAAAGTAAATTAAAATAATTATGTTTTGTATTTACTTTATTATAAAAAGTAGTGTAGTAGGACCAATGAGACGTGCCTGCCTTATACTTTACTACTAGTAGTACGCCGGTAATAAAATAGTAAATATTACTGACCGTTGGATATCATATCATTTAATCTAACGGTATAAAACAGTTTTCAAGTCGTTATCTATAATTAGCACTGTCACTCAAGATAAATGTTTTTTTTTCCAGTTGATGTCATGTGCACTTGTGCATGAACCATCATTATTCATCACTACATGCCTCCCATAACTTCTTATTTTCTTAATATATGTTTTCCGTCAATATCAGATTTCAAATGTGTTGAGAAAAACAAAAGTCAAATACAACATAAATGTATTAAGAGATTGATATAATTTTTAATTTTATTCATATATGGGGATTTTAACTATTCTAAAGCAATTGATATGAACCCCGGTTTTGTAAACCAAAATTTTTCATTGTGAGGCAAAATACTTTATAAAGCATGTTTTATCAAACATCAATAATATTTAGGTCTTCAATTACAAAACATGTGGTCGGAAAAACAAATGCCACAATCACAATACACACACATACACTCACACACAAAAATCTCAGGTAAATTTGTGTTGCCTGCAAAAAAAAGAGAGGCAAATTCTAAAGATATTTATTTAATTTTATAAAAGAAGTAATTTCTCTGGTTTTTATGTATTTTGCTGGCGAGAGGGATGAACAACCAGTTCCTGCATAAGATTCATAAAGAGAAGATATATTAATTAGAAGTTCACTAATACAAATTTCTTTAAATAAATTTGATTTTCTGTTGGAAAAAATAAATGTGCAAAGAGTATTTTAATACCTGAGAATAACGAACGTGATCGTTGTGAACATAAGATGTTTTAACGATCGTTTCCCATTTTGTAGATTCAAGAATTTCCTGATCCAGTTTCTTAGTACCAACTTGACCTAAACCGACGCCGTAAGGTTTAGGGCTCACCGGCGGGAGGAGTGTTCGTCGGAGCC
This sequence comes from Brassica napus, assembly GCF_020379485.1. NCBI lineage: Eukaryota > Viridiplantae > Streptophyta > Magnoliopsida > Brassicales > Brassicaceae > Brassica > Brassica napus. The sequence continues at coordinate 5,213,703 of NC_063434.1, read as the reverse complement.
AAGACCGAGACGGGGTTTCCGGTAAGGGTGGCGGAGAGATCGCCGCCGCCGTGTATTCCGGCGACGTTTTCAAAAGACTCCCTGACCTGTTGATGCTGCTGCTTTTTCTTCTGTTTACTTCCTCCACAAGGAACCTCGAGTCGTGCATTGTCGTCGTCCGTTGGATCCTGGAAGGAGTCGAGGTCGAGTTTCTAAACATTCTGATTTCTCCAGAATGTGAGTAGTTAGGAAGAGTCTCTCTTCTTGTTCTCGGTGGATACAGTTCTTGAGACTTGCTTATCCCTCTGGTTAGCCTCTTGAAGCTCTCCGGTTTAACCGGAGCTCCGAGAAAACCGGTTTCCGAACAAGAGGTTCGGTACGGAGAGATAAAACCGGAAAGACGCCTAGTCGACCAGTTTGGTATCCTGGTTTGCTCGCCCGAATGTTTCAAACTCCGGTTTAGTTTTGTATCCAAAGGAACCGGGTTTGAAAACTTGAATGAGTTTCTACTAGCACAAAGCCTTGGCAAGAATCCACAAGCTTTCTTGATAGTAACTTCAGGGAGGACTCGGTGATCATCATCATCATCATCGTCCTCGCTTTCATCATCATCTTCGATGTTTAAATCATCGTAAAGACTCTGAACAATAGCGAAATGCTCATGCTCAGCTACTAACTGACGTCTTTGGCGAGTTACAAGAGCTTCTCTGTTCTGTACGGTTTGCTTCTGTTCTGAGGAGTTGTAAGAAGAAGGAGATTGGTGCTTCTGATGTGTGAAAGCCATTGCTTTAGCAGCTGGTAAGAACCTCGACATCATTAGATCGAGACTTTCTCTAGACGAGACATCTTCAGATCTCTCACCGTTCTTCTCGATGTCGCTCACTCCACTTGTGCTGCAGTTAACAGAGAAGCTTCCAGTAGAAGAAACAGTATCTTCATCTTCTTCTTCTTCGTCTTCATCATCGGTTTCTAGTAAGCCTGATTCTTGGATCAGTGTAGCCATGTCATCTTTTGGTTTACCAGGGATCTGTTCCCAAACAAAAGGAACTGAAGCTGGTTCGGTGAGATGATCGAAACTCTGGTCTGGTAATACAAAAACAGGCGTTTCTTGTTCTTTGCTCAGACGTGATGGAAGCTCTGGTCTTGTAATGGCTGTCTTCTTGTTCTCTGATTCACTTGGATGCTCTTTTTTACTTGACATTCGTCTTATTGATGGCAATGGAGCATATAAATTCAGCTTCTTCCCCTCCATTCTTGAAAAATTAAAAAGATTTTCAAGAAACCTAATTAATCTCTCTTTTGTATAAGCAAATATCAAACAATTAAAGAACTAAAAAATAGAAACTAACAGAAAAATGAAAAGACGCCAAGTTAGCTCAAGCAAGAATCAGAACCACTGGATCTCTTCTTCTGTTGTGTTTGTGATTGTAGTTGTTCTTAATAATGTAGTCGATTAAAAAGAAAAGAAAAAAGGAAAAATAAATAGAAATAGAAATAGAATTATTGTATATATCGCCGAATGTTTGGGGCCGAGATTGAAGGCTTGAGTTTAGGGAAATGGCAGATGAATTTAGATAAAAGAATTGTTGATAAAAAGACTTTTCTATTTTATTTTATTTTCTCCCTTAAATTCAATTTCTCAATATGTTGGTCTCAGAGGGAATTTAATGTAAGATACTATGGTTTCTTTTCATATAATTGAGCTCGAATCAATCAATCTATCCCATCACCGGCACACCGCAATATTTGATTGAAAATTAATGATGAGATCAACAACTATTTTTGTTTTGATGTTGGAACTTAAACTGCTTTCACAGAATACAAGAAGATCAGAGACAAAATTGGCACTAGTGTAAATGATTCCTCAGGCAAAACGTGAGGAGTGGTTGTGTTTCAACTATTCTTCCAAAAGCAATAAAACAAATAAAATAAAGTAAAAATGAGAAAAGACTTTTATGTGAGCCAAATAAGCAGTAAGTGAAGTGGACCAACTTCATTGGTAATGGAACACATGTTTTTCTGTCCTTTTCCGAGAGCCACACACAATGTTTCATGATGGTGCACTAATCTTCTTTCTTTTTCTCCGAATGCATTGATTGATTTTTTTTCAAAGTTTCTTTCAAAAATGTCTGTTTGGACCTGAACTCTCTTCATTCTTCAAACGTCCGATTAATTCATGTTTAACAATTTTTTGGGTGACTGTGAGTTGGCCTCATATTTGAAATCTTGAATAATCTAATAGGAATTTGGGAGGTGACTTTGTTAAAAACAGTTTGTTATTAAAAAAAAGAGTTTAAATTACAAGGTTTAATTTAAGCATTAATATGTCATTGATGCTTTTACACCAGGAGATATGAGCTTTAAAATCCAGAAAACGCAAATTATGCAGATTATGAAAAAAAATGTTACAAAAAATTTTCAGCATGGTGCATGATGTATCATCGGACATGGATCTTATAGAACGGCGCAGTCAGACGTGTATTCTCATATAGTGGTAGAATTGTAGGATGTATTTGTCTATATAATATTTCTCATCGATGTAATGCATAATTAATCAAACGTTAAAAAAAATTACAAGGCTTAGACATTGTTTTTAAAAAATGTACGAGCCTACAAGTTGAAAACCTACTAGTCCTTCATAAAAAAAAGCAACGAACGAATTAACACTCGACTTTACATTGTCTACATGGAAACACAACGTTCTTATTTTATAGGTAGAGTCCTTTTAATAGAAAAAAACATTATTTCAACAACTTCGTTTTGAGCTCTTATACATACATCAAGCGATACCAGATCTCGAAATTTAGTTGTTAACATAGATCAATCATGACTGAAATAGCAGTAAAATAAATAAATTACAGTATAAGTTAAGTTTACGTAAACAAAAAGAGGAAGGAGAAGCCGTTTAAAAAGCAATCGAGAACTTGAGAAGTACACTAATAAAATAAACTTATCAATAAATAACAACGAAGCTTGAGAAATACACTAGAAACAAAATATTTGAAATTTATGTCTCCTTGTGTTTTTCTTATTCTTTCTGAAAGAGAAAAGTGAAATTAGTTTAGTTGACCAAAAATCCCTAAATTTGCGGGAAGGGAGTATCTTTCACGTGGCAAACCACAGTCATAATGCCCCACCCACACTCAATCTGTGACAAGGCCCAGTAGCCCATATCATTAGGCCCAACGAGAACACTTGCAAAAGCAATAAAACTTATAAAGATAATATAAAGAAAATAGAGAAGTCTCGTTTGTCTAGTTTTCACAAACTTATAAAGACTAGATTTTTTAACCGCGCTACGCGCGGATAAGATATTATATGTATTTCTCAATTCAAAAAAAATATAATGTATAATACTGTATTACATTATTTAAAGAATATAAAATAAGACTACATAACATAAATATATTTTTTAAATTTTCTTTGTGGAAATCATTATGTTGTTTGATTGTTGTACTTGATTCACATATTTGCATAGTTATTTGTGATAGATGAATAACTATATTTTTATTATCAGTAAATAATATATATTTATTATATAATATAAGAAAAATAAAATTATATTCTTCTAAAACAAACTTGTCTGATGTAGGGACTCGGTTATAGACATATCATATTCAAATGAGACATTTTACAGTTATCAATCTTCTTAACAGTCAAGAAACAAATCTGAATATCAAAACAATATCTCATACGATCTCTTTGTGGAATAACTGCTATGAAGAAATTGAATTTAAGCATCAAAAAGGACTGAAAATGGATGTGCATATGTGTTATCTAAGTCAGTTTTACAAAGTACTATTCATAATTCATATATCATTTATGTCCATCCTATTTTTTGTCCATATTTTCTTAAACATCTTGAAATAACTGATGCTAATTAATAATAAACTTTTGGCTGGCAAAAAAAGAGTCAAAATTGTCTAATTATTGCTTAATTTGTCTAACTGATATATATGTATTTCTCAATTCTAAAAAAATAATGTATAATATTGTATTACATTATTTAAAGAATATAAAATAAGACTACATAACATAAATATATTTTTTAAATTTTCTTTGTGGAAATCATTATGTTGTTTGATTGTAGTATTTGATTCACATATTTGCATAGATATTTGTGATAGATGAATAATTATATTTTTATTATCAGTAAATAATATATATTTATTATATAATATAAGAAAAATAAAATTATTTACTTTTTAAACAAAGTTGTCTCATGTTGGAGATTCGGTTATAGACATATAATATTCGAAGGAGACATTTTTACAGTTATCAATCTTCTTAACATTCAAGAAACAAATCTGAATATCAAAACAATATCTCATACGATCTCTTTGTGGAATAACTGCTCTGAAGAAATTGAATTTAGGCATCAAAAAGGATTGGAAATGATGTGCAGATGTGTTATCTAAGTCAGCTTTACAAAGTACTACTATTCATAGTTCATATATCATTTAAGTCCATCCTTTCTTAAACATCTTGAAATAACTGATGCTAATTAATAATACACTTTTGGCTGGCAAAAAAAAATTAAATTTGTCTAATTATCGTTTAAATATTTTATTAATATTGTCTAAGAAGCTTTCAATTGATATCATAGTTTAATTTTTATTAGTTTTTTTTGTTAATTTAAGGATTTTTTGTATTTAAGATTTTTTTCCATATTAAGCTTATATTTCTTTCACATAATATATATATATATGTGTCATAAAAATTACCATCAAATCAGTTTTACTTTTTTATTATTTTATTTTTAATGAAAATACACTTTTAAATAATTTAATTTAAAATAAAATTATATATTAATTTATTGTATTCTAACAATTTGATTGATTTAATTAATTTGCTTTGGTGGATAACTTAAAAAGTTTTCATATGAATCGGGGAAAGCAAGCTTATGTTGTTATATTATATTTATTTGTGTATATAGAATCTTGTGTATATAGAATCGGGGAAAGCAAGCTTATGTAAACTTACTTTTACAAAAGTCTTAACTTTGTCACGAAAACAAAAATCTATGCTTTTTCATATTTGTCAATGTTCTCACACTTTCAAAGAATATATTAGCTTAGTCACTTTCTTATTTTTTTTACAAAACAAAATATCGAAGGCTTGAAAGTTGAATCCATATTATTGTAAATGTACATAAGAGTTTGTGATTATATATTTAGTGATTCTTGTATATGTGTTCAAGAAAGTTTCAATGGCTTAGCGGTATATGCTCTATATTTATGTCATACTAACCTGGGTTCGATCCTGTCCTTTGCATTTTTTTTTCATTTTTTACGAAAAAATAAATGAGATGACGTGGCAACTTCGGGCTCTCTGATTGGATGATTATATATGCTGATGTGGACACTCTAAGAGGGGTTTATATCTCCCTTTTAGTATAGTATAGATATATCAAAATTTTAATGTTAATTGTCACATTTTACAGAAACTAGCAAGAGAAAACTAAAATAAACATATACTATTGTTTATATATAAATAGAACATCTTTATTGCAAAAGTGACCCAAAATATTAATATTATAATTAATAAATATTTTAAAACAAAAAATTGAGGTACTCAGTTTGAAATACTATTGCGTAAATATTTAAATTTTAAAATATTTATTTGTTGTATTATTAATATTTTAATATAATATTTTGAAATTTTTTATTTAAATTTCTTGCGATATCCAAAACTGTTCGTTCTATTGATAAAGTTCTATTGGTAAAAATGTATCCTTTACCAATAGAGGTGTCAGGTTCGAGTTTCAACAGCTGCATGAAAGAGATTTATTAATTAATTGGTTGTTTATGGTCTAAAGAGATTATGAGTTTCAGTCAAGAACTTGAATTTTTAAAAAAAAGAGAGAAATAAGAAATAGATATGAGAATCTAAAAGATCTGGTACTACTCACTAAGTAGAGTTTATAACATAATAATTCATAATACAATTAAAACACAGAGTTAACAAACAAAAATTAGTTCAATCTTGAAACGTACCTTGTTTTTCAAACACAGGTATCAAATTTTAAAGCCACGACTCATACGGTTTAGTAGAAAGACAATGGATTCGTGATTTCTCGAGCTTTCGTTCCGTTATTTCAAAGATCACTAATGGAAGCAACTCTTCAATAGCATTATTTATATTTCTTACATAGGTTTTAATATATTTCTAATAGCACAAGAAACGTACGCAAGAAACCAACGACATGCTTTACTAACACAAGGCTACTAATTTTACCAAAAAAAACACAAGGCTACTAAACCAACGATTTATATAACTTTATATATATCTTTAACTATAAAACCAAAGATAACTATAATTAACTAAACAGAAGTAGAGTGTCCCATCTTCTTCTTCGTAAGCTTAGCAAGTGATACGAGATTATACCTAATAATGGTATCAACAAACAATATTGTATCTTCTTCGCTATTTCCTTCCGGCACATCCACTATGTAACTTTCCACCACCACCGTCTTGTCCGCCTCATCATCAGGCGACGCAACCACCATTGTCTTCGATGTGAAATTTACAAGCCTATGGTTACCACCAATGATACTTACTACCATCACGTGAGACTCGTCGTCTAGCTCGTCGAGTCTCTCCGTGCTGAAATTCCCCGGAACGCCGGAGACTAACGCCACGTCCCGAACGGAGCCTTCTCCTCCATCACCATCGCCGTTAAAGCGAATGGTGCAACTCTTAACGAAGCGTTTGTAAGCTTGGGGTCTGTCGAAACGACGTAATATTGACCACACTAGTGATAGTGGTGCTTCGATGGTTTCGACTACGGTAGAACGACATCGTTTTCGCTCAGAACTTTCCATTTTATGTTTCTTTGGAATGGGGTTTTCTGACTTGTCTTTTATATATTTTTGTGACTAGCTTTAGAATTTTCGTATGATTTGTCAATTTCTACTAAAGTGTATCGAACGAAACTACATATAAATGAAGTAAAACACCGACTAAAATAGATTTTTTACGTTTCGTCATGTTATGTGAAACTTTGGAGTTCGATTTGGATTCCTCTTACTATATACTAACAAAAGAAATAATGTAGCACGACTGTATACCATGACATGATGATGATAAATAGATCGTTAACTTGTACGTAATTTAATAGTTTAATATATACTGTATATGGCAAACTTACAATATCACGTTTTGCGAATATATAGTAGCATATCCATAATTTCATTCGGTGAATCCAGTTAACTGCTTGGAGCAAAACAAAATCTGAGTTCAACTTTCGACGCAAGTTTTTTCCTTATTAACTCTTTTCTTTAAAAAAAAGGGTCTATAAAACTTATCTAGCAACAATAAAAGGTCTTAAAACTTCTATAAAAATTTGGGCATGCGGCATGCCGACATAGTGCCAAGTTGGCACTGCCAACTGACAGATAATATTTGTAGGTAAACCAATTATGCATGCAATACATGACATGATTTTATTAGTTTTGTTGATGTTATCCAAAGATCCATGACATGATGAAAATGTTTTATTGTATGCAATATGTACATCCTGATTCCTGAAGTAGATAATTGGATTAAGAGATTATGAACTATATTCCTTAACAGATCAGATGCCAATTTTCATCATGACATCCAAAATTACGAAGAAAGTATAGCGTTAGTAAACCAATTTTTAAAAGAGTGTAATTGACAAAACCGATGAATCTATAGTGATGTCGATATTTAAACGAACCGACTTACATTCACCACACCACCAAAAGAGAGATTGTTTCACGTTAGTTTTCTCTTATGCACTATAAACTTATGTACTTTTGAAGTATGTTATTTGCAAGTGTATGAAAACCGTGGGCTGTATTTAGGATACCAACATCCTGTGGGTTGGTCTGATACAGAAGTTAGTGAAACTTTGACGTTTTCCTTCTCCTTTTTTTACTATTAATGGTTAAAGGTTCGGAACTTTTCTCAAAAATAAGGGTTTAGAACTTGCACACGTATATATATTATCTATCTATAAACTATAGAACACTGCGATGTATAATATACTAAATCATGTCGGTAAATCTACGAAGTTTCCTAGGGCTGAATATTGACGATTTTTAGACGCAAATGCATGAAATATTATATTGTTTTACAATCGTTTACAAAACAGTTATAACTTTATTATATCTCCTTGTTTTTTTTTTGTTAAATGGGGTTAACAGAAACTATAAAAAGAATTATCCTACCAAACCACAAAAAGAAATTGACAGAATTCCATGTATCACTCAAATATTTCATATATTGACATAGGGAGCAAAATAATGATCACAGCAGTGTCGTCCCATAGGTCGAAGTGGCCTAAAGCACAAATATGCGACCTTTTATATAGATACTAACGATAAATAGTAACACAAATAGTACACAAGTGCTTGAAATCATTGAACATGGCTGAATCTGTCATACAATGCGAGCCTAAAATTTGATATATATCTTGTGGCTTGAAGCATATGCTTTACTTGCTTTATAGATTTTCACGCTATACTATATCGCTATATATTATATATGTTTAGGAAATGTATCAATCATGAAAATGTAGTCGGTCTATTTTGGAAGTTTGCTGCAGTGAGAGCTAAATATAGTGGCCATTTACACCGAAAAGCATACAATTGTAAGTTAGCAAAACATTTCATTTCGTAGTTACTGACAAGTGACAACTTTACTTTCATCACAAGAATCTTTCTTCGGAATGGTTTGCCGACAAGAGCAAAAACAAATACGAGAATTACTTTTTATTCAGCTAAAAAAAAAGAAAACTATACTAACTAAAAAGAAGGCCCAGTGAGCTCCGTCTAAGCCCACATTTTATTATAATATTTTACATTATATATATGCTCAGCCCAGAAGCCCAGAGATCACTTCAGTTTTACATATACAAGTGGAGAGATTGATCTGTAATCCCGCGCCTATTGGTTTTTACATTTTTATAAATTGATATTTTTTTTCATAATTAGTATTATATATTCTAGATGAGTCGTAACATGATTATTTTTGATACAAAAAATCTGGACCGAATCAGGTAACATGATTATTTTTGATACAAATATCCAAACCTATTTTAAATCCCCTATATATTAAAAGAGAAGCATTACAATATATTTTTGTAGTCACATGTCATCACCACAATCATTCTTAAAATCCTTAGAAAAATATGTTGGTCCGTATAAATATATAATAAGTTTTTTATTAAACTAACCATAAATTAATCATAAATGTTCTTCATTGTTTACTTAAATAAAAATCACGGAATTACCTAATGTGGTTAAAGTATATATGACAATTAATGATTTTGAATAATAAAGATTTGATAAAAATTAGTCTATTCTCTATCATTTTTTAAATTTTAACTTATTAAAATAAATTAAACAACCACATTAACTATATAATAAAAATTTAATTTTTTTCCTATATGTTATATTTTGAATTTTTAAAAACGTATATATTTTTTTTAAACGAATATAAATGACTAAAGTTGTTAAAAATCCCACATTGTAATTTTTGTGATCCATGCGTTAAAATTTATGTTATAACAAGATACTAATGATTACGAAATTAAATAAGTAGGAAATCTCATTTAATAAATATTTTTTATATATATATGTATATTAATATTTTTTTAAAAATAAATTATATACCATATAAAATACATAAGTATTTTAATTTCAAATTTGCTTTGAATTTTTTTGATAAACATTTTAAACAATTATTAACAACTTAATATTTAGATTTTAAACTTTGCATTGAATGTTTTTAAAATTATAAATTACTAAAACTATTAAACATCCCACAAATTTTTTATTGTTATCATTGATTTAAAAAATTTGTTATTGATCAAAACTAATATGAGTATAAAATATTTTTTAACAGATGTCAATATTAAAAATATACTATATATCTATGTTAATATCATTTAAACTTAATTTTATACCATATAAAATAGAAAAAAGTGTTTGTGTGGGTTAATAAAATTTATTTAAGTATTTGTACCAATTTAATCATATACATAATAGTTATTAAATTTTTAATTATTCAATATATATTTATTATTTCATAATATGTAAAAAATATATAATACTTAAAAATAATTTATATATAATATTCATCCCGCGCAAGGCGCGGATCTTAACCTAGTACATTTGTTATTTAGATATTTTAAAGTTCTTATTCATCAAAACCGAACTCATCAAGATCCATAAAGACCTAACAAAAAATCCACACATAAATTTATAATATTCAAGCGGTCCCTATATTTTTTTTAAAAAAAAATATCCGAAAAAAACAAGTCGTACCTAAATGGATAACCAATGTTCATGCCTAATTGATTTTTTTTTGAGCAACACCTAATTGATTGTATAAACTAATAGAAATAAAATTTTCTATGTGTTTGGCTAAATTAAATGAAATAGAAAGAAATTTTATTTAATAAAATAATTATATGGAATGAAAAATTAAGTGACAATAAATGTAAAACATTTTTATTATTTTGATTTATGTTATTATTTTATTCACAAAAAGATCTCTTTGAATTATGTTTTTGGCTATGTAATTTCCACCGATTGAAACCTAAATTTGTTTTTTAGTAAAACAAACTAAACCGAATGTTTAATCTATACAAAACCCAATTATTTTACATATTTGATTTTATAATTTGCACAAAAATAATATTGATTAACTAATAAATAAAAATCTTCAATATTATTATTATAGTAATATAATTAATGATGTGATGTATTGTTAATGTAATATAATTAATAAAATTGCTAAACTGAGTGAAATTGAGAACAATTAATGTAATTACAATAATAAAATTACTAAAAGGATACTATACTTTTTTATATTGTTGTCCACCAAACAATTTTCAATTATACTATTATAGTATTATGTATGTTTTCAGACAGTACCAAAAAATATTTCAGTTTTAATAATATAGATATTAGATCTTGACCCGCACGACCGTGCAGATTTTCTTTAATACTAAAATATTTTAGGTTATGCAATAAAATATGTTAATAAATTAATATAATTTGGTGTTTTATATTATCTAATTTTATAATAATATTTTTGTGGCGTATAATATTACTACTATTAAATTTATAATTTTTGTATTTTTGTAACAAATTTATTTTGAAAACATTATTATGTAACAATACTGATTCACATAAAATTTGTTTTATTTCTAAGTTTGAAATATATATGAAAATTAAATTAAGTTGAACTTACAAAGTAGAGAATTTGGTATATAGTGATTAATTAAACTAATTTAGTTTAAATGCTTAAAAAATAAAAATAAACGAATTGGTTTTTAATTCAAGTGAGTACACATACATTAATAACAGTAGACTAAAGTCTTGTATATACGATATGAATAAAGATCAAATGTTTCATCTACTAAGGAAAGTGTAAATTAATTGTATTACATGGTACAATCATTTAAATGTATGGCTTCCAAATGATATAAACTAAAAAATGACATATGAAATAAGTCATAATTTATGTGCTAGATAGAGAAGATATTTTATTTTTGGATTAGAAATAGAAATAAATATTTCTTTTTAAAAACATCTTTAAAAATATTTCTTAAATTTAATTTTGAAAATTAATTCAATTTGAAATTATTATTTTCATTAAAATATTATTAAAAGTATTTTATATAATTAGTAATATTTTGTTTACAATCAAAACTAAACTAAAATTTAGTTTCTAATTATACATTATGATAATTAAAATTTTAAACAACTAATTTCGAAAATACATTTTAAAGATTCTAAAAGATATTTGAATGATTTTGTTAGAAATTTATTTAAGAAATTTATTATTATTTCGAATAACATAAAGATATAAAAAGATATTATAATTATGTTTTTTTTGACAACGATATTATAATTATGTTATGTAAAATTTAATAAATTTTCTAGAGATGGTCCAAATAAAAAAAATCACACATGAAAAAAGTCATGACTTCTATTTTAATATATAGCATAGATACTTATGTTTTAGTTAAAAGTATACTTTATGTTATTTTTGTAACCTATTCATGAACAATCAATTGTAAATTATTCAACTCATTACGCATATAATTTTCACAAACTTATTTTAGTTTGAAGTATATCTCGATTGCATGACAATACTTATTTCTAAAACGTGAGTTAAAATTTATAAATATAAGATCCATTAACATAAATTTTCACACATAATTCAGAACCAGCTATTCAGCAGCACATAATTTAGAATCAACCACTCAATACTAAACTTCACAGATCTAAAACAAAGATCACATTGCATAAATAAGAAAATATTGAATTCTATTAGTCTCTCTTTTCAAATCTTTTCTCTTAATAAGCTTTCAGCCCTTTGTATTCGTCAGTAACGTGACATTCGTACTCATCCTTCTCTCTTCCTCGTTTTGTGTTGCTCTCTTCCTCGGCTCTTCTCCTTCAGCCGATATACATAGTGACCGGGTCTCTTCCGACTTCTCATCTCCAGCGACTTGCTCATGAGGAATCACCTCTTGCGGAGTTCGTAAACTTCCTGGAGCTCCTGTGAGGTGCGCAAGGGTGATTAATTTTAGAGGGATGGATCTTAGGGATTGAGGTTCGTCAGATTCTTTTTTTTTCTCTTGTATATATACGGTGTATCTCTATGAATGGCGGCATGTGGTTTGGCAGAGGAGGCTCTTTTTACCGGATGGATCTGTGCAATATTAGCGTTTTCTCTTGTTTTGATCTCCAGTGGAATTGGGTGGTTTTACGTGTGTTATATGTTTGGCTTGGTGTCTTGCCGAGAAAGCTCAGCTCTTCGTCGTCCAGAAGGTAGCAATATGGTTCACCAACGCGTGCAAGGTGATACGGTCATCGTATGGGGGTCGCATCTCTTTGGCAGAGGCGGCGAGTTGTCTATGACTCCGGTCGAACCTGAGGTCCCTTTCTTCCTCTTTGTCTCTCTCCGGTCACGGCTTCGCGGTTTGCTCTAGGGTTGTTTTTTTTGCCAATTCTCAGCTTTGAATGTCTAGTGCTTGAATTTATCTTGAAGTTTTCATGTCTCCGTGAGTTTTCGGATGGGTTTTGAGGCGGACATCCCTCTATTTTTCAGAGGCTGAGCGTGGTGGGTTCTTTGTCTCTCCGCTTGTCTTGCGGTCGATTGTTCTCGAAAACATACTTTGGATCTCAACTTCCAAACCCAAAAGTCCTTGTCATTTGACTGTTCATGTGGCTGTGATTCAAACTGCTTTTTTTACAGGTATCGTTCCACCTTGTCTGTGAAGCTGTCTCCATTCAATCCCATGTTTTAGTCTAGAGAGTCCTTGTAGTTCGTCTAGTTTTTGTTTCTCGTGTGTTAGGTTAGGCCGTTAGGTTGTTGTGTTTTGTTGTGTTTTTAGCTTGTTTCAGGTCATAAGTGTTGCAATGGATCCAAGGGTGAGGAGAAAGTGGAGACTTTGCTCTCCACTTCGATTAACCGGTATCAGCCGGTGATCATCGAAGTCGGATCTAGAGTTATGATAAGCGGCTTGTATGTGTGTCTTTCGTTAGAGTGGGTTGAGAGCTTTGTGAAGTAACTCGTTTATGTGCCCTTCGGAACTCTAGCAGGACAGTTTTAAACCGTACAGATTTTATTTGAGCTAATGTTTGTACTTAATGTTAATGCCCGTTTGAGTCAATAAGTGAAATCTTACTTAGAATCAACCATCTATTAGAACGTCCCATTACAAAACGTTTGTTCGGAACTCATGAATAAAATGTAAAGAAGCAGGGCAATTGGAATTATATAAAAATAGGCTTATCCTAATAATCATCCTACCTAGTGTTCTTAACAGACTCCAAGCCAATATCATTGAATAATATGGTCTATAGCCAATTCATAGCTACATACGTCATATGCATTAATCTATATAGGTATAACTTGCCTTTGACAACAAATTTATATTCGTACATGTAAGAAATATCATTCACCTGCAGACGACCTACATATGTACAAGAGAACACATCATGCATGCAACGTCTACAAAAATGTTATGTCCTTAAAATACATTTACTATTAGGACACAGTCTAATAGCTAACGAAAAACCAAAATTATATTTTGAGTTACCGACACTAGATAATCAGGTATATGTAAGCATATGGGCTATTCCAAGAACGCAAGATAATTAGGGTTAATGACACTAGATAATCAGGAAAAATTGATGGTATCCATCACAATTATTAAACCGATACATTTTGAGTTTTGTGGTCTAATTATTCAGAGGGAATAATTCCAACTCAAATAGCCTATGAAATTTTAAATTAAATAAGAAAGAGAATTTATATATTGATTACCTATAGTGGACATATTTTTTATATGATAAATTATCAAGCGGACGACTGATTATGAGTCGATGAAGAGTTTGCAACATCTTTCTTGACAACTACGACGTCGTTTATGGTCTTCCTCCTCCTCTTCTTCTTCCTGTAAGGTATCCCACGAGCCTTGGCTTGAGATTCTCTCACTTCCCTCAAGTGAACCCGGATTGACCCGTTTGCAAACGGGTTTGTATCAGGCGACCCGCCACCGTGTTCCTCGTAAGCAGCTCTCAACCGTCCGATCAAAGCATCTAAGCTTCCCCAAGCTTGTTTGAGAGGACACGTGCACGGTCCTGGTGGATCGGGTTGTCCGAAGAAGACACAAGCTTGGTGATGTACTTTGGTTTTACCGAACTGATCTAAGTACCTTAGGAAACTTAGCACGTGCGTGTAATCAAACTGAGACATCATCAACGGTGGATTCTGCGATTTTAGGTATTGGATGAACGTGTTCCAATCGCGGCGTTTTTGCGACTCGTAGCGGCTGAGCGGTTGCTGCGGTTGCGGTTGAGAAGGAAGCGGTTGCTTGAGATGGTTGGAGGAAGAAGATGGATGATCCGGTGGATCTTTCGTTGGTGTGTGATGCTCCGACGACATCATTAGGTATATGTTTTTGGTCTATGAGCAAATCGCAGGTTTAAAAGCGGCAATAAAGTAAAGGAAAGAGAGAGAGAGAGAGAGAGAGAGAGATACGTAGTACTGAGAAATAATGGAACGAGGAGAGAAACTATTCATGTATTTCTACGAAAAATATATATAAATAAAGCGACAGTAAATTTTTATCATTTCATGCGAATATGAAAATTCTATCTGCTTTTATTTGAACACCATGTAACTGAATCAGAATATAAACATTTTAAGTAATTATGAATATTACATTAAAAAAAACAAATCATATTATAATTTCACACAGGACTACAACAACTGAAGATATGAAATATATCATTATAATGAACCAATGTCACCTGAGATTCTGGGGCTATAGGAAATATTTATTTCTACAAATTTGAAAATTTATATTTTTGTAATTTTTCATTCGGTTTTATCCATGACCGATTATGCAATTTTTGTGATGCACGATTGAAACTAAATAATGATAACTGTATAGATATCATGTAAATTTATATACAAGCTACAACTAGTAAATACCAATCTATAAAAAAGGTAATCATTGCAAAGGCGTGATTAGTTTCGATCTCGCAAAATAATTTGTAAGATAACGTGAAAGCTTTATATTGTTTTTAGAGACACCGTGTATATTATATATCTTAATGACCAATCCATACTACGTTTGACAAATGAAGAAGATCTATTTAACGAGATTTTATCCTTTTTGTATACTAGTTTTATAGAGATTGTACGTATTTTGTTATCGTTAAGTTCACACGTTACTTTCTGTGACTTTCTTTGTCATCATCCTAGAAAAATATTTTAGCAACGTACACAACACTTATTCAAATGTCGACTTTGTAATAATATATACTAGGATAAGATCCGCGCCTTGCGTGGAATTAAGTTATTATTTTTATTATATTTTGAAAAATGAAACAATAGTTTGGCTTCATTTGGATTAATCCGGATATCGGATTGGTTTCGGTTCGGTTCGTTTTTTTCGGTATTTGGTTAGTAAAATATAACTACTATTCTAAATCCATATTTACTTTGACTTTAGTTTTTCACATACTTTTGAAAGATTTCAACTGGACGACTAAATTGATCAGCCAATCTTGTTGCTTTAAATCATTAGTGTTTTTATATATATATATATTATTTAGTTTGAATATTCATTAAATAAAAATTCATATGCGTTATATTTTATGATCATTTGTAACTTATTATAACAAAAAAATAATCAATTGATCACAAAATTTTCAGAGTGGGAATATTCAAATTTCTAATAATATATAGACGTTTTGAAAAATTCAAATATAACATATAAGAAAAAATATAAATGTTTTTATTATATATTTAATGTGATTTTTTAATATCTTTCAATAATATAAAATTAAAAAAAGAACTAAGATACCAAAATTGTTATCAAATATTTATTATTCATAATAATTAATTTTCATATATACGTTAATCATATTAGGTAATTTCGTAGCTTCTAATTAAGGAAAGTGCAAAAAAATTTTGGTAGATTATTTATCAATTCGATAGTTAGTTTAATAAAAAATATAATGTAAGTCAAGATGGACCAACCTATTTTTCTAAGAATAGTATATTTTATATAGTCATTTATTAAATGAGAATTTATAATCATACATTTCTATGATCATTCATATCATTTTATAACTGAATATTTAAATCATCGATAACAAAATTTTCAATGTGAAATCTTTAATAAGTTTATAATTTATAAATGTTTTTGAAAATTCATTGAAAGTTTTAATATTAAAATATTTATGTAATCTTATGGTATATATTATAATCTATATATATATAAATATATATGTTTTATTATTAAATGATATTTTTTACTCATATGGTTTTAAAATAATGTGTATCTTCTTATAATATTAAATAAAAGTTCATCTTAATACAATTTTATGATCATTTGTAACTTATTATGACAAAAAAAAATAATCTATTGATCACAAAATTTTCAGAGTGTGGATCTTCAAATTTCTAATAATTTATAGACGTTTTGAAAAATTCAAAATATAACATATAAGAAAAATTATAAATGTTTTTTATTATATATTTAATGTGATTTTTAAATATATTTTAATAATATAAAATTAAAAAAAAGAACTAAGATACAAAAATTGTTATCAAATATTTATTATTCATTATAATTAATTTTCACATATACGTTAATCATATTAGGTAATTTCGTAGCTTTTATTTAAGGAAAGTGCAAAACATTTTTTGGTACGTTATTTATCAATTCGATAGTTAGTTTAATAAAAAGTGTAATATAAGTTAAGATGGACCAACCTATTTTTCTAGGAATAGTATATTTTATATAATTATTTATTAAATAAGAATTTATAATCATACGGTTCTATGATCGTTCATATCGTTTTATAACAAAATATTTAAATCATCGATAACAAAATTTTCAATCTGAAATTTTTAATAAGTTTATAATTTATAAATGTTCTTGAAAATTCATTGAAAGTTTTAATATTAAAATATTTATGTAATCTTATGGTATATAGTGTTTAATATATATATTTATTTATTTTATTATTAAATGATATTTTTTACTCATATGGTTTTAAAATCATGTGTATCTTCTTATAATAAAAATGTTAAACCATTGATCATTAATTTTTAACATAATAATTTAATAGTTTTAGTCATTTATTGTCGTTTTTAAAAATTCAAAATATAACATATACGAAAAAATCTAAATTTTATTTTTATAGCTAATTTGATTGTTTAATTTATTTTAATAATATAATATTAAACAAAAAATGACGAAAGAGATATACATTGTTATCAAATCTTTATTATTAAACTCATTAATTGTCATATATATGTTAGTCATTTATGGTAATTCCGTAGGTTTTCTTTAAGGAAAGAAAATATCATATCATATCATTATATCATATAGTTTGACCAACTTATGTATCTAACAACATATAAAAATCGAATGTGGACCTACTTATTTTTCAATTGAATGTAATTGACTACCTAATTGAGTGCCACCTATGCATTGGGGCCTTTTTTAATTAATACAAAATTGAGGTTACATCTTTTCAAATGTTCCTCAATTAATATATAAGGGATACAAATTAGTACACATTAGTTTTTTATTAAACGAAAGAGAGAATATATATATCAATGGATGGGACCCGTGAGAAGGTGCTCCAGCTTCTTTAAAAGAACTAGAGGTTTTTCCCGGGCTACGCCCGGGTTTATTAAAAAAATATTGTATTTGATATCTATATTACAATATATTATTTCTATGTAATATAAATATAAATATTAAATTAAATTAGAAATAAGTAAAACTTACAATTTTTTTTCTATTTTTAATATATTTGCGATGGTGAGCAAATGTGAAATGAATAAATAATTTGTGAAACCTTAGTTATTATCCAAAATATCTCCTGTTACATATTTAGGTTATTAAAAATATATATTATTAATCTCCATATCGTATATTTCTTTGTCATATGTATTATTTATACCATATTGATGTTTTTATTTATATTTTATTTAATCTCCTATAATATATTTTCTTACGATTATAACATATTTCTTACAATTATAATAAGTAAAGCTAATTTAAATACTCATTGCTTTAAATAAAATTACGTTAAAAATGTTCTATATGTAAAATACACTGAAAATTCTATGAAATTATTATGATTACCATATTTTTTGTCAGCAATTAATATTACTAAATTATTTGTTTACTTATAAACAAAAATATCTTACAATCTAGCTATAGTTAAAATATTATTCTGGATTTAAAATCAGTGTAAATGATAATCAAAATATTCTCAAAATATATTCATAATTTATTTAAATTTTATTATTATATATTAGTTGATTTAAAAATTACTATTTTAAAAAATACAATCAGGTTATTACGTTGTTATTAAAATGAATATTTATATACCAATAAGGGAAATTTCGAATATATTTTCAGTCCAAAACTATGATCCAAAAACATTATTTTCTTATTATTTTTTCATTTCCAGTAAAAAAAATCTACTATCTTCTACTAATGTCACAAATTGAAAATATAAATGATTTCTAATTCGATATAGCCTTATTATTTTAATTTAAACTAACAATATTTAGTGATTTAGACTATTATTTTTTTCTTACTTTGAGTCTTTAATATTTGTTTTGTCAAACTTCATATACTATTTTGATTTTAATCTTTCTTTATTTTTCGTACCTATTTCTTATATTTTAATTGAATTTTTTGCATTCACATTTTTCTAAGCTTTAAATTTGATTTTGTATTTCAAACAGTTGTTTCTGTTTTTTTTTAAATAGTCGTTTCCGTTTCACCTTTTCAAGTAAATATTTTTATAAATTTGCGATTTAGTTTTAAAATTTATGAGATTGTATTTTCTATATAAAGCTTATGTTATTGCAACATATATTTTCATTATATGAAATAAAAATGTAATGCGATTAACAAAATAAAAATGAAGGTAGTTTGAGGGTTTTTGTAAACTTAATATATCACTTGTGTATACAGCTTAAATCATATTAGTTCATAATTTTACCATATGTAAATGCGTGAGGAAAAAATCTCTAATAACGAACTTCCAAGTATTGTTCTAGGTTTACGTCCACTTTGTAATCGAATGTTATATACCAATTTTATATGTGACTACTTTTACTAATACGTATCATGGTTTTCTACTGACTGAAAAAAATAGTAGTTTATAACACTTGAACGGAAAAAAAATGTAGTAGTTTATAACAGCTGCATGGATTAAAATATGAAAATACAATATTGTTATATAGTGGTGTCTTATATTTTAAGTTTAAAGTAATTATTTGTTTTTAGTGATTTTTATCATTGTTTAAACGTTTTTCACAGTTTTTTTTATCATGTTTAATTATTATAGTTAATTTTGGTCTAATATAATTTGCATGATGGTTTAACAAATAAGCTTTTTCAACTTTGAAGCAACCATTTGCTAACTCACTGTAAGAAAAAGTAGTGTACAAATCAATATATCACTGAAAACTAATCTAAACCTGGAAGGAAGGAAAAATAGAAAACCGCCAATGAAAATTCTGGAGACATGTTATTCTTATTGATCAGTAGCCTGAACCACATAAAAACTCAAAAATGAAACATTGCATATTTAAGATTGATGAAAGAGAGCAAATGAATAATGTTGTTATGCCTTTAGACTGGGAATAGGTCATTTTTTTATTTTTTATTCTTAAATCCGTAGAGAGAAACAAAATGCAATTCAGAATAAATATGTCTAGGGAAGCAAGACCTCTCTCAACGTTTCTGGAATCCAATAACAAATTTAAGAATATGTTGGGAAGTAATGAAGGGATTGAGGAGGCGAAACGTTTCTTAACATTTCCTGATGTTTTACGCAGAAACTCATTGTTACTTTATTTGAAAATAAAACTTATCCACTTGAAGCTTCTCATAATCAGGGACTGAAGAACCTCCGAGCATTTGCTGAATGAATCTGAAGGAAAACCAAAGGAGGATCTTAACCAAAATTCTCGAGACGTGAAATTTTCAACAACTAAAACCAAAGGATCATGTAGTAGCAAGGCAAGATTTTACAGAAACCTTTAAGAACAGTAATCTTATTTCAAGACCTATTCGAAATTCTCAACTACTTTCTATTAGGATTTAGTTCAGAAAATGAATGTATCACTTGGTTCAAAAAAACTGGGTTTGAAGATTATTTCACTACATTATAGTATTCTCTCAGGACATAATTTAGTTAAGAACAGTAATCTTATTTCAAGACCTATGCGAACATGATTAAATTATTTCCGTTGACCTAATTCATATTAGGATTTAGTTCAGAAAATAAATGTATCACTTGGTTCAAAAAAACTGGGTTTGAAGATTATTTCACTACATTATAGTATTCTCTCAGGACATAATTTATTATGGTTATAAACAAAATTCTTTTCCAAAACTTAAAAAGCAGAGGAGGCTTGTCATAAAGCTCACACAAAGCAACAATAACTACATTGAAGACCACCACTGTGTTGGCATAAATCAAGTTATTATTCAGAACAGATCGTGTTTAAAAAAACATAATTGTCACAAAAGGTTAAGTAATGGTGGAATACAGAAAAAGAAACTACACCTTTGGTGAGAGTATCAAGAACTCCACTCCACTGGACTCGATACTTCGTGAAAAATTCTTTCTTGGCTTCCTTCTCTGACTCAAACATACCAAAATTCAGCACCTAATGAAACAGTAATGGGCATCACCAGATCCTGTGAAGAAACAAAGATGTAAATAGAATAGGTTACACATATTATTCTTTCTCTATTTCATTCAGACAGGATGGAAAGTAATATATATATACCAAACAAAATTTGATCTTTGATTTAATCTCTTATCTTGATGCATGGGAAGCTTTGGCCTATTTAGAGACTTGAAGGGTTAAAGAAAACAAAGCATTCTCTAATCACTCATTCCATCAACGTAGCTACCGAATACAAATGATCATAGATATCAGAAACAAAGACCTACCCAACTGACGGCTTTGATTCTTCGTTTCAACTAACAACGACAGACCAAATAAATTTGGCTTTCAAGTGGATTCCTCCACTGAATAATTTAATTTAAGATAATGAGTTGATAAACAGTGTTAAAACTCTAAATAAATAAAAATGGTCCATGATATACAGACTCATAAAAATGGTTTTCATCAAATAACTAAGTTATATAAGAGAGAAGAGTTATGAAGAGAAATAGAATAAACATACTGTATATTCCAGAATGGAATTATGCCAGACCAACAGAGGTAGTTGTTCACATGTGTTATATCGTAGACATTGAGATGAACCTGTGTAACGCCATCTCCCCTCTTCTCTTCACTCCCTCAATTGAGCCTTAGCTCAAAGTAGGCAACCACATTTTTACTCACAATTGTAACTTGTAGTATCTCAATTAACAGTCACGGTCGATTCATCCCTTTCTTCCTACGACTCTCCAAGACCAAAAAAAAAAAAATTGAAATTTCATCAAATTAGATAGAATATGTATTATCTCATTCGAGACAGAATCAAACTCGAATCTCGAAGTTCCTTACTCTAAGAACACTACATATCAGTGGGTCTGCTTCAGTTCTAAAGTCAGAAGTTGACAGCAGGAATCCAAAACTTTTTAACATATTTTTAGGTCTTTAAAAGAATACAAATCTCCAAAACGTAGATAGAGATAAAGCAAACGATGAGCTAAATAAGTGGGAACTAACAATGTTTTATATGCAAACGAAAAAGTGATAAGCGATAAAGTAGATAGAGATAAAGCAAGAAAACAAACATCTCAGTGGTGGTCAAAGTTCTAAACACGTTTATTTTCATCCTTTTTTTTTAAAACAGAGCAAACAGATCATTGGTGGTAGTAATCTTAAACATTGTTAATTCATCAAATCTCTAAACAGATAGATTACGAAGATTTCACGTAAGTGGGAACTAACAATGTTTTTATTAAATAAGTGGGAACTAAAAACCAAATTTTTTTAGAAGATTGAAGATTGGAACTAAGTTAAATAATTTGGAACTAAAGGTAAAAAAATTGAAGATTTCATATAACCTTTTCGTCGATGAGGAACATCTCCAGGCTAATAAGCGTCGGGGTTCCAAGCCTTCCAGAAGTGTAGCAGAGGGAAGCGCAGCTGAGTTTCGTGGGTACCTAGAGATATCTCTGAAGAACATGACTTCTTCATCAGAAGCAGATGAGACAGGGGAATTTCCATTTGGCTTCGTCGCCATGGATTGAGATTAGAGCGGTTCTAGGGTTTAGGTTTGTACAAAGAAAGTTGAGTATATAAAGAAGCAGGAGAAGAGGGATCTGAAACGAAATCATAATGAAGAAATTGATTGATCGAAGTTGAGTATTGATTGTGTAGAAGACGAAGAAAAGAGGGAGCTGATACGAAAGAAGTCGCTATGGTTTCAAGCAGAGAAGACGAAGTGGTAGGAGGTAGATCCTCGTGACTTCCGTCGTCCGACTCCTTTCATTTTTTTTTTTCGGCGTATGTAAAATAAAGTCCAGACGTAATGAAAATGAAGCCCACACGTAAACCCACTCTAAATAATAGATTAACTTGAAGCCCATACGTAAACTCAGATATTGAAGCCCATCTGACGTGTCAAAATAAAATATTGTGATTGGAGGAATATTTTTAGTGACGTGGATAGCCTAACTATTGAGGATATTCAACTTTTAGTATTGTATTGATTGATACGAAAATGTTGTTATTATACTTGGTTTGTTAATTAACTTTTTGGTCATTGATGTGGTTATTTGCGCACTGTTATGATATACTTATCTTTTAAAATTCCTTAAGAAATATTTGTTTAAGCTATCCCTTGTACGACTTAGCAACCCAAATCAATCATTTTTGGTTCTAATAATGAATTGTTAATTTCTTCAAGTTGCTTTGCTTAGTGGCTATTGTTGAATCATATAGCCTATTGTAACTTTATGCATAAGAAATAGATATCAAAACAATAATAACGTTGATGGATGATGATGACAGTCAGTCAGTAGCAATAAGCAATAACAATATACTAGCTAGTGACTATTAAACCTATTAACTTTTATTATAGAAAATTTCAAAGATACTCCAGTTGTGATGATTTATACAAATTAAAGAACTTTTCATATAACTGATGTTATTTGAAGAAAAAAGTCAAATGAAACGAAGTAAATAGTGAATTAATTCATACATTAATAGAAACTAAAATAACACATCTTTACTATGCAATGAGAAACTAAAATACCACATCTTTTCAAAAAAAAAAAAAATGTGTCTGAAAGTGGACAACGCATAAATAATTGGTTTCCATTATCCTACCAATATATGAATGTAAAATGGTCAAAATATATGGTGTTTCCTTTTAATATACTTTATTATTGTTATGGTAGAACTCATCGTCACTATTACATGTATATACATGCTGATGAAATTAATTTTTAAAATAAAGTATTGAAATTAACTAAAACTTTAACTAGTACTTTTAGTTTAATTGATATATATATCATTGGGTGGTCACGTATCCAATATCCAATTTTTTTTTTCAAATCAAAACAAATCAAAACGAATAACAAATTGAATCAAAATTTAGATATTTTGTCCAGCTTTACGTATATATTTATAGAATAAACACTTTAATTAAAAAAAAAAGACTACTAAAATAGTGAAATTAATTAAAACTAATTAGTATTGGCAGTTTAATTGATATATATCATTGGAGTGGCCACGGATCGAATATCCAAATTTTTTTAAAACTAAAATGAATAATTAATTAAATTAAAATTTACGGATATTTTGTTCAGTCCTAAGTATATGTGTATAGAATAAACACTTTAATTGTAAAAAGACTACTAAAACTGTGGATTTGGCAACCAAAAGAACCTTGCTATAGCGTGTTATGGTATATATATATATATATATATGTATATATTTATAAAACCTTGCATTCTATTTAAAGTGTTACAAAAAATTATGGTTTGCTAAAAAAAAAGCATAAAATTGTGGCTTGCTCTCGGACAAGATGCAAGTTCATCGAATAAGGTAGAAGACATAAAAACCTAAAAAGCATGAGAGTAATGAAATAAAAGATAAGACATAATAATTAAAGACAAGCATATTGTTTGATACACAAATTTAGATACCCTTTGTCGAGAATAAAGATCTAGCAGCCGGTGAAAGATCAGATTCCGGTGACCGGCGAACAGGAATCCGACGAGGAAAACCCTAAAAACTAAAAAGCATCGTTGGACAAGATTTTGTAAGAGCAGATCTTGTGTGGGGCAATATACAAATATATCTTTCGATATATACTTTTGGACGCAACGTCAACAGAAATCCACTCGATACATAAAAGATAAAGACAAGAAAATAAAAAAATATTCACGTGGGATTTGGGGCCATATGTTTTTTTTCACCTGTGATCATTTTCATGATATTATTTATGCAAGTGTAGTTTTTTTTTTTTTTGAAAAGAAACAACTGTAGTTTTTGTTTGTTAGACATTACACGAGCTGAAAACGCATGAGACAACTGATCGAGGAGCCCAACCCAGGTTTTGATTTTTAAAGTCTTAACCAATACACATCTCTGTGGAAGCTGTATTATTTTCGCAGTTACTAACTAACGAACATGCCAAAAAAAAAAAAAACTAACGAACATGCCCATTTCTATCAATAAAATAACAATAAAGTTTTCAGATTGAATATCTTCTTTTAAAATGATTCCAACAGTTGTGACTAAATCATCTTTAAGTTAATGGAACCTTTTTTTTTGTTTAGGTAAAGAAAATTAAAAACCCATCAAAATGAATATATGCGATTTCACAGCAAAGGATTTTGTTCGGGTCTGTGTTTATATGGAAAGTACTTTGCTAGAGATGATGATGCTATCTATGTGACCTTGACAAATATGCAAACATAAGTTTACAACGTGAGATTGCCTCTGAAACACTAGTGTTTGTCAAAGACATTCGAATGTTCAAATTATAAAGATTGATTATACATAGGTGTTGACTATCAATGACGTTCAATATTATTTTGGTTTGATGTTCAAGGTTCTGAATTTCCAATGTATTTAATTTTACACAGTTTTGTGTTACTAATTAATAATCCACTAGCTGCCAGTATGCTCTTAGTCAAGTGGCGGTAATATTACAAGATGTTTTAGGTACAGATGAATACAAGCGCCTTGTGATAAACATTTTGTTAAAGAAATCATACTTTATTGTAAAACCACCTTGTGAAACAAAAAAAAAAAACTTATTCAGGTGATTAGCTCAGCCCAGGATCTGATAGTTGTAAATAAGTTCTCAAGCCTCAAGACTTTAAGCCCATTTAAGGCCCAGATATTCCGTTATAGAACCCATACACAATTCCAAAATTTGAGAGAAACAGACAAAAAGGGGATTTTTGTTCAACAATAAAAATTGAGAAAAATTATCTGGAAAAGCTGAATCAAATTCATGAAGAATCAAAACTTTAAGTCTTCTCTAATTATTATTCACCAGAACTTTAATTAGGTTCCGAAATAAATAAAGGAAGTAGGAGTCAGAGTGATTTCTATTAATTAATATAGTCACAGGTTTTTAATTAATTAATTAATTTATAAGTTCAGTTTCATTCATTTTCCTACGGGAGAGAGAGAGAGAGAAACCACAGAGAAAACGACAATGCCGTTGGTGAGGTTCAAGATACGGAACGAGCTCAGCTTAGGTGGGCCGGAGCTTAACCGCAGCCCCGCCGTGGAATATGAGGAACCTAAAGCGATTCTCGGCGCTGTTGAAGTTGCGGGACTCGTCGGGATCCTTCGTCAGCTAGGCGATCTCGCCGAGTAAGCTCTCCTTTTCTCCTTCGACTCTATCAACGAAGATTGAATTCAGATATTTTGTTGCTAATTAGTTTTTAGGGGTTGAAGCTGATTTTCTCGTGATTAGGATTACTAATCGAGTGAATAGGGATCTCAGAAACTTTCTATGTTTGAGTTTCGTCAGGGCTTAGGGCTTTTTCGCAATAGTTTTGATTTTGAGCTAAGTTAGTTAAGTGTAGTTGAGTGGTTAAGTGTTAATTAGTGAATGATGAGTGGAAGTAACCTCCACATAGGTAACTTGAGTGTATCTTTCTTTCTCCAATGGAACGAAACCGAAATTGCTCGAAGTGATAGAGAGTTCTTTAACCAAGTGGTGGTATTTCTTGCATGTAGATTTTCCGCAGAGGTATTTAATGGGATACAAGAAGAAGTGACTGTTACGGCGTCTAGGTGTCAGAAACTGACAAGCCGTGTTAAGCGGATAGAGTCAACGTTGTCACCTCTTGAAAAGGCTGTGCTGTCACAGACAAGCCACATTCATTTTGCATACACTGCAGGTTTGGCTTTTACTCTCATCTCTTCTATGTCTATATTATCTTCGAATTTCTGTTCTGTACCTCTGTTGCTATGAAATGTTATATGAAGACATATCATCTACAGTTTTGTGTGATGTATATATGTGTGATCTTTTGTACAGAAAAGTTCTTATTTTTTTCGTTTTTCTTTTGTTTCTGTTGTAGGCTGTGAGTGGCATCCTCGTATAAGGAATGGGCAAAGACATTTTGTTCAGAGTGATTTGCCACTTTGTGTTATGGAAACATATGAACAGTGTAGAGATCCTCCTCCTTTGCATCTGCTTGACAGGTGAGGGAAAAGCGTTTAGTTTCATCTTGATATAAATAGAAATTAATGCATTCTGAAATGGCTAATTTTTCCCCTTTGCAGATTTGACGCAGGTGGTCCTGGGTCGTGTCTGAGAAAATACTCAGACCCAACATTCTTTAGAAAGGAACTCGGCAACCATAGTAAAGTAGATGATGCCAAGGCCCAGAAAGATCAGGCGCATCGCAAAAGAAAGGTTTGTAATCATCTTATTGGATTTAGGTTATGCTTGCTGAATGAATTGCTCAATAAAATTCGTTAGACATCTCAAGAGCTATGGTTTTTTTTGCCTAAGTTCGCTTTTTGGCTGTGTTCTGCTTTATTTGTATCTGAGTTGTGCTTTTCTGAAATGACAGAAAAAGAGGTTACCACAAAGAAACATTTGCAGATCACGTGCTGTGTCTACGTCCGATGACACTAATGGGTGGGTGATCGTAAGATATAGACGTAGTAGTTCTCGTCCATTCGTGTTCTATATTTCATTGTGGTGGTTCTTCACAATCTTATTTGTTAACCTGTCTCTTTGTGCAGAGCTCGTCTCAGTTCTCTAACTGATGACATACCTACCACTTCTCAGAGTACTTCCACAGTTGACATGCCCCGTAGCTCTAATATGCAGGATTTATCTGGCAGTATAGACCAATCTCATTTGCAAGAGCAGTCAAATTCGCAAGAACAAAGTGAAGCACAAGTACAATCAGATTTACAAGAGTCATCGAGACCTCGTGATTCTGTAACTGGTTCAGGTTATATAGAGTATGTCATCAATCACAGTCCTGTGAATAAGCCTGACGTGAAGCTATTAGAGGGATCTCTGCCTAGTTCCTTACAACCTGCGGATAGAATAGGTTCAACTGTTCCTCAAGGCCGCGTTGAAATTGTAGATGACAATATTCTATATAGTCCCTCAAAAGAGATACCTGTGCCTTATGCTTCTATTGTTTGTGATGAGAAGAAAGAAGCACTTGAATCAAGGGCTGAGAAAAGTAACAAAGACGAAGAAGCGTCAGAGATACACGAGCCAAAAATTGGTCCAGGAACACCGGACAGAGTGAAGCAAAATCAAAGGGACTTTGATAGGACGTACGATTTTTTCGACGTTGTGGGAGAAAAACAAAGTAAGAGCCAGGCCAACAGTATTGATGAAAAACCAAGAATTGAGAGCGAAGAAGAAAATACGAGTGAAGCAGATGAGTTTGTAGATGCACGTAATACAATTGAATCTGAATCAGAAAGTGAGTTTGATGGAATACCAAAACCAAAACTGGAGCACTATTTTGGGGATATCAGCACTTACTGTTCTGAAGATGCTAGCAGTGACAACAATGGTGGATCAGAAGATATACCATATGAAGAAATGGTAGAAGATCTACGCCATGAAAACTCTCTAGATGAATCTTGTTCAGTTTCCTACCTTTCTGATGATGCAAGTGTTTCTTGTTGCCAGTCAGATCCAGTGTGTGGGAAAGTTCTGTCTCATGATGGAACTTTTCAAAGCCCAAGGGATTTTTCTGCCATGCGTCCTTCATTATTGGCTGAAGCAGCTTTTCAGGATGAAACAATTTTGCGAGAACCTGTTGCCGCACATCCCTTGTTGGCAGGAGATTGTGCTAATGAAAAGATCTCATCTGAAGAACGTATTTCCTCAGGCATGTCTCTGAAAGATGCTATTCCTGCTGAAAAGATCTTGCCAGAAGAACATTTGGCTAAATATCCATCTCTTGCAGAAGCTGTTCCTCATGAAAAGAGCTTGCCAGGAGAGTCTGTTGCCAAATATCCGTCTTTTGAAGAAATTGCACCCTTTGAAAGGATCTTGCCCGAAAGCTCTCTTTCCAAAATTCGGTCTTTGGCAGAAGCTGTGCCTGACAATATGGCCCCAGCAGAAGAACGAGGTGCTGCTCATCCATCTTTTCCCAAAGCTGTTCAGGAAAAGAAAATTTCACCAGAAGTTCTTGATTCCACAAATTTGTCTGGCACAGTGCCAGAAGCAGTTTCAGAAGAGCAAATATCAGTTGAAGGATGTGTTGGTGTATCTCCGTGTTTGGCAGAAGTTGTTCCTGATGAAAGGTTCTTGACAGAAGAACCAGAAGAAGCTGCCACAGCATGTATGTCTTTGTCAAAGGTCATGCCTGCAGAAAAATTATTCCCAGAAAAAACTTTGGAAGCGCCTCAGGATTTGGCAGAATTGCCTGAAGAAAATATCGTGCGAGAAAAATCTGTTGATTATACACATCCATCTTGTGCCAAAGCTGTTTCTCCAAAAGAAAATCTATCACCACAAGTTCTTGATTCCGCAAATTTGTCCGTGGCAGAAGCTGTTTCACATGATCAGATCAGACTTGATGAATCTGGTGGCAAAAATCCGTGTTTGGCAGAAGCTGTTTCTGATGAAAATTTCTTGACAGGAGAACGAGAAGAAGCTGCCACCACATGTACGACTTCGTCGAAAGTCATGCCTGTCGAAAAGTTATTGCCAGAAAAACCTTTAGAAGCGCATCATTATTTGCCAGAATTGCCTCAGGAAAAGATCTTGCCAGAAAAATCTGTTGGTTCTGCTCCTCCAGACGAAAATCTATCACCGGAAGTTCTTGATTCAACAAATGTGTCTGTGGCAGAAGCTGTTCCACAAGAGCAAATCGGACTTGGAGAATTTCTTGGCATAGATGCGTGTTTGGCGAAAGCTGTTCCTGATGAAAGGGGTTTGCCAGAAGAACCTGTCACCACATGTGTGTCTCTGACAAAAGCCGGGGCCAATGAAAAGACCTTGCCAGAAGAGCCTTTGGAAACATATCCTTTGGCAGAATTGCCTGAAGAAAAGATTTCTCATGAAGAAACTGATGATGCCACACATCCATTTGAATCTGTTATTGATGAAGAAAGCTCACCAGAAGTTTCTTGTTTGTCTTTGGAAGAAGCTCTTCCACAAGAGCAAATCTCACTTGAAGAATTTGTTAGCATAGATCCATGCTTGGCAAAAGCTGTTCCTGATGAATGGCTCTCGCCAGAAGAAGGTGTCACCACATGCCTCTCTTTGAAAAAAGCTGCGACAATAGAAGAAGTCTTGCCAGAAAAATCTTTGGAAACATATTCCTTTTTCGCAGAATTGCCGGAAGAAAAGATTGTGCACGAAGAAGTTGATGATGCCACTCATCCATCTGTTTCTAAATCTGTTAGTGATGAAAAAATATTACCAGAAATTCTTGAGTCCACAAATTTTCCTGTTGCAACAGCTCTTCCGCAAGAGCAAACCTTGCTTGAAGAATTTGTTGGCAATCCATATCCGACCGAAGCTGTTGTTGATAAGAGGGTTTTGCCAGAAGAACCTGTTACCACATGTCTCTCTTTGAAAAAGGCTGCGACAGTTGAAGGAGTCTTGCCAGAAAAACCTTCGGAAACATATCCTTCTTTCGGAGAATTTCCTGATGAAAAGATCGTGCTCCAAGAAGCTGATGATGCCACCCATCTATCTGTTTCTGAAGCTGTTGGTGATGAAAAAATCTCACCAGAAGTTCCTGATTCCACAAATTTCCCTGCTGCTGCAGCTCTTCCGCAGGAGCAAATAGTAGAAGAATTTGTTGGCAATCCATGTATGACTGAAGCTGTTCCTGATAAGAGGATTTTGCCAAAAGAACCTGTCACTACATGTCTCTCTTTGACAAGAGCTGCGACAATTGAAGGAGCCTTGCCAGAAAAGCCTTTGGAAACATCTCCTCCTTTCGCAGAATTGCCTAAAGAAGAGATCGTGTTCAAAGAAGCTGATGATGCCACCCATCCATCTGTTTCTGAAGCTATTAGTGATGAACAAATCTCACCAGTGGTTCTTCATTCCGAAAAGTTTCCTGCTGCAGAAGCTCCTCTGCAGGAGAAAATCGTACTTGAAGAATTTGCTGCCAATCTTTGTCTGACAGAAGCTGTTCTTGATAAGAGGGTTTTGCCAGAAGAACCAGTCACTACATGTCTCTCTTTGACAAAAGATGCGACAATTGAAGAAGTCTTACCAGAAAAACCTTTGGAAACATATTCTTCTTTCGCAGAATTGCCTGAAGAAACTATTGTGCAAGACGAAGCTGATTATACCACTCATCCCTCTGTTTCTGGAGCTGGTATTGATGAAAAGTTCTCACCAGAAGTTCTTGATTCAACAATTTTTCCTGTTACAGCAGCTCTTCAGCAAGAGCAAATCTTACTTGAAGAATTTGTTGGCAATCCATATCTGGCAGAAGCTGTTCCTGATAGTAAGGTTTTGCCAGAAGAGCCTGTCACCACAGGTATGTCTTTAACGAAACCGGAGCCTATTCAAGAGCTTTTGCCAGAAGAATCTTTAGAAGCGTATGCTTCTTTGGAAAAATCGCCTAAAGGTAAGATCTCGCTAGAAAAATCTGATGATGAGATACATCCATCTTGTGCCGAAGCTGAAAGTGATAAAAACGTCGTACCAGATGTTCTTGATTCCGAAAATTTGTCCGTATCCGAAGCTATTACACAAGAGCAAATTGAAATTGAAGAATTTGTTGGTGTAGATCCTTGTTTTGCAGAAGCTGTTCCTGATGAAAGGGTTTTGCCAGAAGAAGCTGTTTCTGATGAAAGGATTTTGCCAGAAGAAGCTGTTTCTGATGAAAGGATTTTGCCAGAAGAAGCTGTCACCACAAGTTTGTCTTTGACAAAGGTATCGCCCATCGAAAAGATCGTACCAGAAGGACTTTTGGATATGTATCCTTCTTTGGAAGAATTGCCAGAAGAGAGGATCCCACAAGAAGAGGAACCTGATGATGACACACATCCATGTTTTTCTGAAGCTGTTGGTGATGAAAAGATCTCGCTACTAGAACATCCTTGTTCCACATATTCATCTTTGGAGGAGTCTGTTCCGCACGAGAAAACCTCAGATGAAGAACTTGTTGGCACAAACCCATTTTTGGAACTAGCCGTTCCCAACGTAAGCAGTTTTCCAGACAAACAGGGCGTCACATATCAGTCTTCAGCAGAAGCTGTTTCTAAGGAAAATGAGTTGCCAGAAGAATCCTTACTTACATATCCGTCTTTGGCAGAAGATATTTTTGATGAAAAGGCCTCAGGCACAGAAGCTCCTGGTTACACAACAGAAGCTGGTCCACGCAACACTGAAGAACCTGTTGCCTCGGATCTGTCATTGACCGAATCTATTTTAGATGAAGAGATCCCCGGCTTAGAAGCTCCTGCTTCCACAACAGAAACTGGCCCACACAACAAATCTTTCCCTGAAGAGCCTGTTGCCACCTATCTGTCTTTGGCAGAAGCTGTACCTGAAGAAAAGATCTCTCTAGAAGAAACTGATACCACATGTCCACCGTCTGCAGAAGCTGTTTTT
Organism: Brassica napus; assembly: GCF_020379485.1. Classification (NCBI taxonomy): domain Eukaryota; kingdom Viridiplantae; phylum Streptophyta; class Magnoliopsida; order Brassicales; family Brassicaceae; genus Brassica; species Brassica napus. The sequence goes on along the minus strand of NC_063434.1, from coordinate 5,181,170 downwards.
GATGCAGAGATCTCAGGCTCAGAAGCTCGTGGGGACACAACAGAAGCTGGTCCACACAACAATGAAGAACCTCTTACCACGGATCTGTCATCGGAATCCAGTTTTGATGAAAAGATCCCCGGCTTAGAAGCTCCTGCTTCCACAACAGAAACTGGTCCACAAGGCAAAACTTTCCCTGAAGAACCAGTTGCCACGTATCTGTCCTTGGAAGAACCTGTTCGGGACGACAAAGTTCTGCCAAAAGAACCTGCCGCTGCATTTCTGGATTTGTCGGAAGGTATTCCTGACCAACAAGTGTTTTTGGACGATGCAGCATTTTTATCTTTTGCAGAAGCAATTTTTGATCAGAAGTTCTCACCAGAAGTTCCTGATTCCATGGATCTTCCTGCAAAAAACACATTGGAAAAAGAAGTTGAAACATCTGATGGTACAATTGTTGAACCAGTAAATATATGGAGCAACGGGGGACTCCTTGGACTTGCGCCATCTAAACCTCCAGTTTTTGCTGAGCCTAAGTCTGTAAGCGAACATATGCAGAACGAGTTCAACGAAGCTAGTGTTATTGCTACAAAGAAGCAGGGATCATCGAGCAGACCAGTTGAAGATACTGAGAAGAGTTCACTTCCATTAGTTGTTTCAGATCCCACGTCACAACAACAAAGCAACATGTTGAGTCATTCTAATGGATCTCTTTCCCCTCTGCAGAGCACTGCAACGTCATTCAAAGTTTTTGACTTAAGTCATAGATTACTCATGGCTGGGTTTCGTGGAAACACTTCCTCAACCTACAAGTTTGAATCCATACCTAGTACCAGCTATGATACCAAAGCAGCAGCTATCGAAGACAAGACTCAACAAACTCCTCCCCGTGGCCCTAGCTTTGAGGAACAATTGGCTTATGAATCATCTATCTTTGGCTCGCCTACTTCATCACCACCCGTTGAACATATGAAAATATCATTCAGTCCGATAGATCCATCCCCAGTTTCCAAATTGAAACTGAGAATCCCATGCCAACCTCAGTACAACGGTGAAAATGTGGATACTCTCCCTTCTTTTCAGTTGGTCCCAGAGGCTAGCAACTCCGATAATGAGGACGAAAACAGCGACATCTTTTGTCAGTCATCCCCTGGTGTTTCAGACAATTGCTTGTCGGATTCTGAGCTGTGGGAATCTGATGAAAGCCCTAGAGAATCTGCATCAAGCTTGAAGCAAGGTGGAGAGAGAAGTACACATGGCGACATGGGTTCTTTTTCCAGTTTGTTTCTTGATCTGCCATGTTACGACTCTGTAGATCATCACTCCACCTCGCCAAGACTAGATCAAGAGCAAGAGCGAGAACAAGTTCCAGAATATAAACCTTCTGTTTCAGAGATCATCCGTGATTGGCCACCAAACCAACCAAACGCAAACGCTTCTCCGAAGAAGACTCAAACTTAATCCGTCAGGTACTTATAGCAGAACGCTCTCCTTTTTTATTTCATTTATCATATGCATTAACCGCAGATCATGACACTAACAAAACAAGTCCTTCACTGTTAATTAGGTTATAGCTCCAGATGACGATGGTGAAAGATAAAAGGAATTATAATTTGATTCGTTGTACATTCCTATCCGTGAATCGGTGATCCCAAATCTCATTTCATGTAATACAAAAACGAATCACTATTTTATATATCAGAAATTTAAATTGATGCTCGGGAAAATATGAATAATTATTTTAATTACGGCATTTTTTTGTATTTTATCAGATTACACGTTTGTATATATAAGAAAGTAAACAATACAGATGGGGTCATGACAGTTAAATAACGATCTTGAATTTGTGCAAGTCGTCATCATATTTAGAAGATGACGTCAGGAACGATCCCGAGCTCCTTAAAGGCAGCGGGACAATCAGCTGACGGCGTCTTCACCATGAAACCGAGAGGGTTAACGATACGCGTCTCGTGGGAGACGATACCGTCATTCGCCGTCAGGCTAACCTTAGCGGCGTTACGTAGGTAAGCCTCTTTGCTGACATCGCTGCAACCACTGTCCGGTGACTGGAGGAGGACGAGCTCACATACTTCCTCCTCGTGGTCACCGGTCACTTCCATTTTGTAGCTGCCTGACTTGTCAGTCACGGCTTCTTTTGTCAACGTCACGGTTCCGTTGGTTCTGCTCCTGCACTCTAGCTTCACTTTCGCGCCTTCGAGGAATTTGCTGAGACGTGTAACGAATTGAACGCGGCATGTGTCACAGTAAACCGATCCCTGAATTTGGAAACGGTCAAAGTCATCGGCGTCAGCGACGGCCTTGCCGGCGAGAGAGGATAGGCACACGGCGGAGACAAAGAAGAAGAAGATGGCTTTGGTCGCCATTTGTCTGAAAATGTTAAAAGATTCTTGTCTTTTTTTTTTACACCTCTTCTCTTTCTGTAATTGTTTTCTTTGTTGAGTTATATAGAGAAGAGGGCAACTATAATTCACTTGTTTTTTAAAAATTAACTAATTATTTTCCACACCAATAGCTATTTTTAGCTAGATTTTTTTAAACCATTTATTTGTTAACTTAGCTAATTATTTTCTTGAACACAACTATTAGTTTGTTAATTATTTTAATTATAGCCTCTAGTTTCCAAATGAGTCTCCCTGTCTTTCCTCTCTTTGGTTATTCCCCTAAAATTAGAAAAATACACATAAACTACTAATATGCTCTGTGTTTGAATTTAATGTATTTTTGTAACATTAAGCTGATGAACTTTTGCTGGATTTATAAATAAAAAACACACACATGAATGTGTTCAATACAACTAAGGCTTAGTTTGATCTTGACTATAACCATCAGTTATCCAAGAAACTTTCCTTTCATACAGTTCCTTGATTTGGGTTTGGCTCGGACTTACACTCATCTAATCGGCTTTTATGGAGCTGGAAAGCGGGATTAACCCAGGCGCCACAGCTACATTGCATGCCAGCCCAGTTGAAATAACCTAACCGGGCGTTACATCCCAAACAAAGAAGCTTCTCTTCAACAGTTCCATCATGTACTGCAAAAAAAAAAAACAAAACAATGTGTTAACAAGTGCAAAGATTCTTGTTGAGATACAGTTAAAACATCTATATATAGAGCAAAAGGCTTACTATTTTGCATCCATTTCATAGGCTCGACAAAGATGGAAGAGCATTGCACTCGTTCAGCATAGTTACCGCTTCTCTTTTTCCAAGCAAAGCATTCTTCACCTTTCCCTGGTTCATGAGGGACTATGTTCTCCTCAATAGCCACTATTCTTCTGCACTTCTTGCATCTGTACATGGCTTGAGGCTTCGAGAGAGACTCAAGCGCAGAAGAATCGGTCTCTACCTCCATTTGCGATTGATCAGTCATAGCCTTGCTCTCTACCTCCACTTTCAATTCATTCATAACTTCTTCTCTTTTACCTTAAAAGATTAAATAAAGAGATCTCAAACTAAAAGACAGTTTCAATCTAATAATCACAGTCATAAAGGCCGAGAGAGAGAGAGAGATAGAGAGAGAGAGAATGCTCAAGTTTGACAGTTTATATGCCACAGTGAATGTTAACGAGACTAAAAATCTTCACTTTCGTTGTTAAATTATGATTTTGAAGCGATCTACAGGTCCAAAGTTGCATAATCATAATAAAGTTGTCAACTTTCCAACCAAAAACATGAAAAATTCAATTTCTGGAGTAGAAAAAAAAACGAATTAGCAGCTGAGAAGAACAGCTCAAACCACAAGAACCCTAGACAAGAAATCTATAAACCTCCACGAGTAAACAAAAATCGCCAACCAATCGAAACCACAGCATTAGCTTTTATATCTCAGATAAAAGAAGAAGAAGAAACGAATCACCTTTGCCAAGGCTGCTGAGCTTACACTGATTTTCTCTTCTTCCTCACCAAATCTGTTAGGTTTTGTTTTGTCGTTTTTATTCCTTACACGATGGTTAAATCTCTCGATCACCCGGTTCAACCAAACCGGACTAGTGATTCAACGATGTCGTTTAGAAAACTTAAACTGGGCCGTGGGCTTCGCTGGTATGTGTTGTCGGCTGTATAATCGCTTTATTTTCCTTGTTAAAAATAGTATTAACGTAGATAAGTGACTAACCCATCTAATTTAGGGGTGGGCACTTCGGTTATTTTATCGGTTCGGTTCGAGTTCGGTTCGGTTTAGTTGGTTCGGTTCTAGAATTTTTCCAGCTGAAGTAAATCATAGTTAGTTTGGTTTGGATCGATTTCGGTTCAGTTATGTTCGGTTCGGTTTATATTTGGTTTGGCTTGTATTCGATTTGGTTTATATTTCGGTTCAGTTCGGTTTAATCGGATTTCTCTTAGTTTATTTATTGTACAAGAAATCATGTTTTAATACATACATGTATGGTTGTCATGAAATAATCGCGTTGGACATAATCAAAAATTAAGTATGTAAATTAAATTCAATTTAATTAGACTTGGCTTTGGTTTTAATTTTAGGGTTTAAAAGTATACGCTATTGAAAAAAATTAACATGGAAATTATGTGGGCTTAATGACGAATATTACAAAAGTTAGACGAAGTGTCATGGAAATCAAATTATATTAGGATTTCCTTCGTGCAAAAGGAAATTACGTGGGCTTAATATTAGGATTTTAATATCTTGATATTACTAATATTTTTAATTTAAATAACTATAAAAACACTTCGGTTTATCGGTTCGGTTCGGTTTAAACCAAACTGAACCGTTCAGGTTAGAAAAATCTCAACTGAAAAATTTGAAATGGACTTTGGTTTGGTTCGAATCGGTTTTGGTTCAGTCGGTTCGATTCGATCGGTTCGGTTTTTTTGCCCACCCCTACCATCTACAACGTAGGATTATTTATGTTAAAATTTAAGGACCAAATGTGCTGGAACCAGAGAGAACCGAAACACTAAACCAGAAAACATATGATTCATAGTCAAATTAACATAACAAGTCACATGATGAAACATAAAACCGAAGATCATAATACGATCAAATAGTTCAAGCGTGAAACTAACACCAAACAAGAGGCGCTTCCAACAATCATCGCTAGTACCCCGTTATTTTAGATGAACATGTGTCTAAACTCCCCATTTGCAAGCTTACAAAGCTCATTGTAGTTCCCTGCATCTGCAAACCAAATCAAGGATTCACCAATCAAATAACCCAACAGGGAAATGGTATACTCGAGCTTAAAGGAAGGATCTTTTTTGTTTTTTTTTTTTATTACCGAAATTGTCACCAAAGTTGGTCCAAACATCAGCTCGAATGGTGTTCTCGCTCTCAGCGATGCCAATCACCTCGAGGTAAGTGGTCAGAGAGGGAGGAGGCGAGCCTTTGACAACAATCTGCTGATCATCAGTCGATTTCCCAGTGACGGATCCAATATCAGACCGGATCACTTGAACAACAGCTCTCACTTTCTGACCAATGTAACGTCTCAACAAAGCTCCATTCACAAAAGCAGCAGGACTTGAAGTATCCATCTCTATAAAATAAAAAATAAAAAAAACACTGTTTAGTCTTTTTCTCATTGATGAAACTGATAATCAATCAAACAACTTATCCCCAAATCTTAAAGCAACCCATGTCCTAAGTAACAAAGCTAAAAGTTAGAGAGACCTAGCAAGTGAAATCAAACCGACAGATTCCGACCTAAGTCAAAACTGAATCACGAACGAAATTAGATTCCGCTATATGTCGGGAGACCCGGTAAGAAGAAGAAAGTGCTAAAGGATTAGGATTTAGCAGTACCGGGAAGACGATTGCCGGCGAAGTAGGCAGTGGCGGGAAGAAAAACCCTAATTTTACCAACGAGGAGATGGAGATGGAGATGGAGAGTGTCTTGTGGCGCGGCCAGCAAATAATAAGGGAGAGAGATTGTTAACCGAACCGGTTTATTATTATATTCCGCGACGAAGCTAAACCGTTGGGTATTGAGTTAAACCAATGAGACGTGGATAGTGGAAATTAAGGTTTGTATAAGGTCATTATTAACCCTAGTTAAGGAAAAAATAAACCCCTATATATATATATCAACGCTAATCCGTAGCACCAATCTCTCAGCTTCTCCTTCGTCTTCCCTGATTGAGTTTCTGATTATCAACTCCCCCTCCCTTAATCGTCCAAGGTAAATCACTTGATGATGATGATTCTTCTCTTTTTGGTTATACTTTCTCTCTTTCGTTGCTGTTCTTTTAGGTTTTAGTTTGATACTTTCGAGGTGTGCTTTCGGAAACTAGGGTTTACATTATTTGCTTGCGGAGGAATTTTCCTGAGTTCCGTACGATCTTAACTTTTTGATCTACGGATTGGGTTTCCAAAGATGATAACTTTAACGTCTAAAAGTTACAAACTTTTTTATTTAGGGTTGTTTAGATTTGGGCTGATCTCTCTGTTTATAAGTTAACGTTATTGCAATTGCTTGTAAAGTAAGCTAACAACTTGTATTCCTTGGCTCAGAACATGGCAACAGTGGCACCAGTTTATGCAGCTTCTTTCGACTCCATGGAGTCTCGCAAGAGGAAACTCAACCGTAAGCTCGCTTCTCGTTTCTCCTTATCACAATTCAACACTCGTGTTTCTGATCTGGAGTAATTTTGTTGTGTCTTGTTTGATAATTTGCAGGAGTTCCATTGCCGTATTTGATCCGACCTTTTAAGAGACAGCCCGTTTACGACACCTACGCGCTCTATAACGATTTCATTGCATATTCATCTCTCGAGGGTACTTCTACTAACTGCTCACTCTTTACGATTAACCTTGTAGCATCTTCATAATTAAGCTTTTGTCTTTATAATTTTTTTATAGATGAGAGTGATGACGAAGAACCATCTGTGAAGGCTGTTCGAACCTCTTTGGAGAATGCTAGCTTATCTGATACTGGTAACTAATTTGTGTTCTTTTTTTTTTGTCTATCGTCTTTGTTAGTCATCTGAGTTTATGGATCTCTGTTAATGTTCTTGATGGTTTTTTTGCAGTATCTGCGGGTTCGCTGACTGATGAAGAATACGTGGTTGTGGACAATGTTGAAGTTTCGCCAAATCCTAAAACTGAGAGGGCAGGAGCGATTCAAATGGTGTGTGTTCTTATTTCTCATAACTTTTAGCATGTTTTTGATTATATACGTTTTCTTACTTGCAATACTGTCTTGTTTTTTTCAGATGGAGCTCTCAAAATCTGTTCATGAGATGAAACTGGACGATGCAGGATCCGACAATGAAGATGCAGGATCCGACAGTGATGCTTGGGTGGTTCTGTAAACTAAGAAGTTTATGTTTGGTTGGGGTTTTAGGATAATGGAATCAGTTTATTTCTCTTCTCTGCCTCTTGTTTTCTGAACCGTTGACAATTTTGTGAAGCTTTCTTTTATGATGATCAGTACATATGACAAAGATGGTTTCCGATTGAATAATGATCCTTTGTTTTCAGCTACAAGAGTTTCGTATATTCACATGATTTATCTGTCTTGAAAAAAAAAACAAATTTAATAGAGACAAATACCAAAGAGGGTGTGGATATAATAAGAAGCTAAGGTTGCTTCAACAAGGGGTAGAGCGATAAACAAGCTTATGTTGATGTGTTTGGCTTTGACATTGAATATGACATGATCTTGCTTTATCTCTCAGCTCTTGAAATGCCCTCATTGTCTCTGCATCAAATCCTCCTGCGAACTGATCACACAAATACACAGATTTGTTAGAGTTTGCACAAACAAGTGTTGCAGGTTTGTAAAACAACCAAAACCGAAACACTTTACCTGATGAACACGGAATGCGAATCTGACGCCTTGAACGATAAGCTCTTCTTCTTCAGGGCCACCGCCTCCAATGGCTTCGAGCTCTGCAGATACTCTCTTCATATACTTCATCGCTAGTTTCACAGACGCCAATTTAATCTGAAAAAAAACATTTGCAAACGCAACACACTTAATAATACAAACTTCCATATCTAAAGTTCCTATCTGCATTACTAATTTAAGTTTCAGATACCTAGTTTGAAAACACTAACAAGGTCATGAGAGATTCCGATTCCATTCTCTATTGCTTTGTCTATCTATTCCTATTATAATGCCATGCAATTTTTTCTTCCTGTGTTTCATTTATTTTTGTATAATAAAACTCGAAGAATCCCAAGGCAAAAAAAACAAAGGAAGCAGACAAGAGATAAATCTTGAAAATTCACAGGCGTGCACATAGGAAAACCCCAAACACATTAAAGTAAAGCACTATATTCAAGTTTTTAACCTTGTCCAATAGTATATGAATTTAACTTATCATGTAGTATTCTTTAACCATGTAAACACGCAAAAAAAAACACAATAATAGAGCAAAGACAGTATCAAACCAATCTTCTTACATTGTCCTGCCTATGACAGCAACAATTCACTTTAATCAAAAAAATGGGGACCATTAGAATTGTTGTTCTTGTTGTTTCTATTATCTTCTTCATTCATCACACTACTCTCCAATCAAAGTGCAGTCAAATAGCTAAAAACGGGAAGCAAGTAATGACCACAAGTAGCTAGATTATTACCACATAAACCACTATATTACCGATTGGTAACCAGACCATTAAGCCTGTTTAGAAGTGTTTCTGACCTGACTAGTAATGCCTGTTTCGAGCATCCAATCAACCGGAATCTGGAAAGTCTTGAACTTTGTCGCAGCTGATTCCTTCATCCTCGACAGACTATAAACACCATGCTCTAACCTTAAAAAAAGCCACAAAAACATCTGATTACTTCTCTTAAATTTTAAACAAGAATTAAAATAAAAAAGATTGGATTTTTATTATACTTTTCGAATAGAGCTTGCATTTTCTTGAGAGCAGAGCCAGAAGGTTGCCGAGGATCTTCCCGGAAACGAGAAGCTTCCGATATGAGTTTCTTCAGATCGAAATAGCAAAACGCTGCCTCACGCAACGCGTCGGCTTTTTGCTCAGGCCACTCGAAGTGTTTCAACACTGCTCTCTCATCAACCAGGTACGAGAGCTCGTCGTCGAGCCATTTCACGAAAGGCACCACGTCTTCTATGTCGGAAAACGCTGCGTTTTCGACTTCCTTTATCAAGAACCTTATGAAGTCTCCCTGCGTTTCTACGTCGGTTTTTATCTGCAATGTCCGGTTTACATTTAAATCAAACCGGTTTCTGATTATGAATTTTGAAACTGACGCACGCAAGAGAGAAAAGGAGAAGCTAAACCGAAATTAATTGAGCGGACCGGGTTAGGAGAGTTCTTACCGCTAGTAAATAAACCGATCGGTTTTCTATTTCTCCGATCATGTCTCTTGCGTTCGAGCTAGCAAGAACCGCCTCCGCGGCGGCGTTGCCACCGCCGGTGGAATCTCTTCTCGAGTTTGTGGAGTCTCTTCGCATCAACGAGTGGTAAAACTCCACTACTTCAGGAACTTTTCTTACTTTCGCCGACGCTATGTTTAAACTCTTCGGCGGTGGTGGAGGCGGAGGCGGAGCTTTGGAGACAGACGGAGGAGGAGGTCGTTGAAGAAGTGGCGGCGGAGGTGGAGGCGGAGGAGGAGGTGGATTGGTTCTCTGCGGTGGCGGATGATCCGCGATGGAGTCGCCTGAGCCGTTGGATGAAAAAGACCGTTTAGGCGGTGGTTTAGGGACTCTGGGAACCCTAGATCTAACGGCTGAGAGAGGTTCCTCCGAGTTACTCATGGAGTGCTGCCTCTCGATCTCGTCTCTCTTGTTGCTCTCTTGGTTCGGTATCGGGTCGGGTACGTTCTTCATTGACCCGACCCGTTTCAAGCTCCTGATTAAACTCGATTTCGCCGACGCGTCCATTAATCCCTGAAACCTCTGAGAAACCGAGAGCGCGTGGTCTTCACTCGAAACGAGTTTCCGAAGCTCCGACTCCATCTCCTTCTCCCTCCTCTCGCTCTCTCCTCTTAGCTCCTCGCTCTTCACAACCTCTCGCCGTAGTCTCTCGTTCTCCTCCGCTAATCTCGCCGTCTCTTTCCTCGAATCCTCGAGTTCGCCGTTCTTCTCCGCGATCTGGGACTCGAGGAGCGGGATTACGGAGACGGATTCTCTGAGGAGCTTGAGCTCGAGAACTTCAGTCTTCAACAGAGCTTCTCTCTCGCGGAGCTCCTCCACCTGACGACGGAGCTCCGAAACGACTGCGTTTTGGTCGGACCGAGAAGAGGCATTGTGTACTTGGGCGGAAGCGCGTGGGAAGTAGCGGGTGAAACCTGGTTTCTGATTAGAACCGGGATTTGACGGTTTACCAGCTGAACCGGAAGGCGGTTTAAGCGGGGGAGGAGGCGGAGGGGGTATGTCCTTCGGTTTACTTGAAGGAGACTTGTGAAAACCCATGGTTACACGGACCTTACCAGCCACCATTGATGATGATGATGAGAGATAAAATGTGAAGATTCAAATGCGTTTGATTTTCAAAATGTTGTCCAGAAGATTTGCATGGAAACTAAAAAGCATGTCGTTGTCCGTGCAGTTCTATAGAGAGAGAGAGAGAGAGAGGAGTGATAGTGATGACTGATGATTTAAAGTTTGGGCCTTTGGTTTATGAAGAAGAAAATGAGAAGAAATTAAAAAATAAAGTTTTGTGATGTTTTTTAAATAGATTTATGCTTTTACCTTTTTCGACCGTTGGAAGAATAATGTACATTTAGCATATGAAACTGAAACTATGCTTTTATATTATTTTTACTGCTACACGTATAACGAGGAACGTTCTCTGTTCATCTTACATTCAAAATTGAAAAAGAGGTAAAGAGGTGAAGAACCCTTTAAGGCGTTTGGTTTGGTGCCTCCGATATTATCTTCAGTTACCTCTGTCATATAAGCTATGAGTTATGACCATTTCAATTTTCATCGGCACTGAGAATTAGGGCTGAGCAAAATATTCGTATAGGAAGAATTGATCCAAAACCGACTCAAATTTGGAGGTACTAAATTCAAATGGATTCGGTTTAAGTATTTGAATGGATCATAAACTATATTTGAAGAACTGATATCAAATTCGATTTGAACGAATAAATGAACGAATATCCCAATGTCTAAAATATAAACATATGTCTAAAAATACTATTCTTATAACATTTGTAATAATATAATATCGAAAGTTCAATTATAATTTTAAACCTAATGGTTATTTTAAGTTTTTTTTTAAAAAAATATCTTCATATAAAATTGGATGATTTGAATGCAAAATGCTCAAATCAAACTGTTCTTCATAACTAAATTATATTTATGAGTATTTCAGATAAAATAAATGGATAATAATAACTGAATTAAAATTTATAATATATATTATTGATTATTTTGGGTATATTGAGGTTGTTTAAGTGTAAAATACCTAAAGCAAATTGAATTTATTATTATTTTGAGATAAAATATAATTGATTCAAATCATATATATATATATTTGATGGGTACCCGGTTAAAGCCATGTCTCAGACAACATATATGTATCCATCTGAATATGGATGGAACTGAATCAACTCCAATCTAAAAAAAAAAATACATGAATGAGCTTTATACATCTAATAACAAAATACTTTAAGGAACGAGTCTCAATCTGAAAGGATATCCGACGGATCATGGCCTAATGTTTGCATAATATATATATATAGAACAAAATGGATATAAATAGATAAATGGTAAAATTATAGAATCAAAATATAAAGTTTTGTTACAGTTATTATAATTCTAGGTGGTACCACTCCAAAACAATTGTTCAAATAGTGTTTCCAATATAAAATTTCAACTTTAAAAAAAAAAAATGGAGTAACTCCGTAATGAAGTTGAGTTTTACTCCAATCAAACTCTATTTTGGAGTTAAAATGATGTAATCAACAACAAAAATGCATTATTCTATTTATGGAATAAACTCACTTTTAACTCTATTATGAAATAAAAATAGAGCGGAACTGGAATAAACTTGACTATAAACTCTATTTTATAATAAAAAAATAAAGTGGGTTACAGATGATCTAAGAACACATACACTAAAAATCTAAAGCATTTAGGGTGATAGAAAAAACCGACGATATTTACAAAAATTATAGTTGGTAAACTAACAAACATTATTGACACTAAACATCTATAATGCTGGTGACGTTGATTTAAATCTCTCGTCAAATTTTGCATTTTAAAAGTTATATTCTCTACATTACATTATAGATATCGTTTAACAGTATTCCATTTAATTTACACTAATATGTGATTAAATATATTGAGCTTTATATATTTATTAAATATAAATTATGATTAAAACTTATAATTATAAATATTTATAAGCTTGTATAAGAAAGAAAACAAAAGTGTGGAAGAAGAGGAAATTAAAATGAAGAAATAAGTTATTATGAAAAATAAACATTGACAAAATAAGTAAAAATGCTAAGTGACTTAAGAAAATAAAAGAGATAGCTTGATTTTCATCAAAAATTAATGGAATCAATAAGCATTACGTTACTGCGACTAACGTTGTTTAGTGCGGATCTAATATAAGCTGTGTTTCAAAAAAAAAAAAATAAGCATTACGTTCTCAGCAAGACTCCTATTTCTTTTTTCTCCGTTTTTGTTTTTGATCAGGCACATGTTAATACGTCTAGATAATCATGGATGCATAAGAAGTTAACAATATTAGCATTACATATGATCGATTTATTTCCCTGTTTTTGTATTTTGATCAAACACATTAAAAATCCTTCTCCCAAATTTGACAAACTTTGAATATTATACGCATGCAGAAATTGACTGCGAGCAGTTAGATAATTTTATGTCTAATGTGAATAATTAAAAGAATGTGTAAGCGTATGTTCCAAGTTTTTTAGACACTGATTAGATTGATTTATTCAGAAAAGCTTAGCTAACTATGAAAGGGAAAGGGCTGGTAATTAATGTGAGCAGCGGTGAAGAAGGGGAAAGAACAGAGAATTGAAAAGAATGTCACATAACTTGTGGGGGATGACATATCTATAGATGTTCATGTGTCTATATCTATCTGTTCGATTAAATAAACCCCATAAACAATAAAAGTTTGATGGTGGTCCTTTCACAAAAAATCAGCACCTTGTCTTTTCTACATTGCTGTAACATACAAAATATACACAAACTTGTACACATGCACATACCCAACTACATCTTATGCATGAAGTTCGGATTTCTGAATATGATTGATCGCTTGTGCCATGTTTTTATGTTTAAGCTTTTATCATTCCACCGATATGGTTTAGTTTGGAAAAGAAGAAAATGTAGTTTACGTTGATCTCTTTTAAAAATATGATTTCTCGCATTAAAGACGGCTAATTTGGTTTGAAGTTGGTGATGCTGACTTGTGTACTCACAAAAATGTAACTAGACATATTAACAGAACTGTTCCTATTTTGAGTATTGCATCTTTGTTTCTCAAAGGTGGGCTCTATTGAATTGTTGGTTAGGTCATGGAACTTTGTTGTATGTGTGAATTTATGAATAGGATTTGTGTTGGGGACACAGCCATATTTGAGAAGGTAAAAGGAGCTTTCTCTTCTCACATGCTTTTGTTTCTTCCTCTAAGCAACAAATAAATAGAACGGTATCCATATCTATCTCTTCTCCATCACTCATTAATGTACCAACCCCAACTCTAATTATTCTAATAGCGAATCTTGTAACCCTTTCTCAGTTAGCATTAGAAAAATGTATATATATCGTGATCGTAGTGTAGTGAAATAATAGTAATTTGCATAAACCTATTTTACCAGATAATAGATTTAATAGCAACCATAGTGACAACTCTTCATGTGAGGTTTACCAAAAAACTATTCATGTTAGCCGGTCTATGAATATTAATTTTGTTATAATATGTGTAAACTATACAAGTAATAAATCAATCATCATGCTGACTAATGACTGTAAATTGTTTGTTTAACACAGGAAAATGTTTATCAGCTTGCACTTTCAAAGTGATCCAGTTTATTCTATATGTGACATAGTTTCTTTGGAGAAAATAATGGAATAGGCCTCGTAAAGCGATGCATTCGACTTATGACTATCTTCTCACCAAATTGTTACAGTACTTCAACATTATACTGCAAGTCTGCAATTACTCGCTTGGCTTTTGTGATCTGTACAAGTACATGTTATATGAAGTATCCTGTATTACAATTCAGAGCGTGAATTGTTTATAAATTGTAACAAGGACCTGAATAATAATAAAACTATAATCTTCAGATTAACAATATACCAACTGATATGTTTATTTATAAATAACCAATGTATGAGATGATATATATGAAGAAACGAAGGAACAAAGAAAGGATAATCCAAAGTCCCAAATAATAGCACTAGGAAAAAGCATAGAATCAAGTTGGGAGATGGGTTACATATGAGTTGGTGACTTGGCGTTAGCCAACTCTTCAAAGCAAGTTGTATGTTTCCTTCTTTTATTTTGCTTCAAAGCAATTCTCTACTCTTCGTCATATCATATCCCCTTTACTTGTAATTCTAGCCCACCTTTTAGTTTCTACTTGTTAGAGTTTTAAGGTTTAAACAATGTTAATAGTTGTAACAAATTGTTCAACGCAAAATTTATTTATAAAATTTACGAATATAGCGAATGAGGTATTTACATTTCAAATTTCAGCCTGCTTTTCTTTATGCCGTTTTTTTTTTTACTTTTGTCTTATGAAATATTACATCAAGGAACCACTAGTGGGCTAAACATGGATGTAAGACTAATCCAAACCAGTTAAAACCCTAGCGAAGTACCTTTCTGAAACGAAACATTGGGGGTTTGAACGTTCTAATCGATTAAACAAAAGACCCAACAATCTATGTGAATGTGTATCCAACGTGCACCCCTAAAACTTCCATACGAGAACAAGACAAATATAATAACACTTACTATGATCTGAAATCATCTAATTTATGTGTGTTTTTAGTTTTTTTTTAGTTTTTGTTTTGCTAAATGTGTGATTTTAGTTGTTAGCATACATATGACATGACCGTCAAATTCGGAACTATACGTGGGTCTTTATGGATTATATTATTATGTGTGGTTAGAAATAAGATTAAATTATTTGTATGAAATTTGGTTCATGCCAATTTTGAATATTTTCTACTTTTATTAAACGTATATATTGATCTTATTCAAGTAAAGGTGATAATCAATCGAACTTTTAAAAGCATATAATATGATAAGATAGCTTGCTCCACGTTTACAAGCAATTGACAATTCGTGATACCAGTGTACACACTACTGATGCTTTCACGTAATATGATCCAAAATCATTATCCAAATACCTATACATTTCAATACATGAATAACCAAATTAAAATATAGTCAATTGTTTGGTAAGGTTCGGTACAATTTCAGTTTCAGTTTAGTTCCCCATAAAGCATATATTTCAATTCGGGTAATTTTGACACCAAAGCAAACCCATCAGTTCTTGGTTTGTGTAAACCGACCATATATTTCAACATTCCTCTTTATATTCTTTCCTCTTTTGTTTGGTCAGCCATTCCTTTGCTTAAACGTTAAAAGAACTTCTTCGTGGATAAATTAAGAAACTTTTTTTGTCTATCAAAGAAATGTATTAGATAGTCTCGATCGAGAACGATACTTCCCTTGCAACACGCCTCAACTACGCTAACCATTATTTATATCAACCAAACCATAGTTTATCTCCAAAGTTTTCAACATTATATATCTCTTCTCTAATCCAAATAGTTTCTCTGAGCTTAAACTAGAAAAAATAACATTAAACATCTAGAGTATTATGGACGAAGAAGACAAGAATGTGACGAGATGTTTCAGCTTCACGACAATTACAAAGAAGAAGAAGAAGAAAGAGGAGGAGAAAGTAATAGTGTCTAGAGAAATCGCAAAGAGATGGAGAGATTTGAGCGGTCAAAACCATTGGAAAGGGTTGTTACAGCCGTTGGATCAGGATCTCCGGCAATATATTATACATTACGGCGAGATGGCTCAGGCTGGTTATGATACTTTCAACATAAACACCGAATCTAAATACGCCGGTGCTAGCATTTACTCCAGAAAAGACTTCTTCGCCAAGGTAACATGGAAAAAAATTAAATTCAATATTAAAAGCGTTATAATTTGGTAAATTTAGAACTATGAAACGTGAAATTGCTTTCTTCCTCTTTTTTTTTGAAATTGCTTTCTTCCTTCTTTCAGTTTTTCACACTGAATATGGTCGTCACTATTCATATATCTTTGTGGAATCCTGATTTATGTTAGGTAAAATGAATCATGTTAATTTATTTCAAATCTTGAATGAAGAAAATTATATGAGTATATTAAAAGAATCATTATTCTAAATAATTTGACTAAAATTCCTTTATAATGACCTATATTTTTCAGCAATATCACTAACATAGAAACAAGATAATATCAGTCAAATTATTTAAATAAAGAGAGAAGAAGGTGTATTCTTCTTTTCTTTTTTTTTTTGCTAAAATTGTAAATATCAGTAACTGAATAATGAAAGTTTGATTACAATCCAAATTGAAATCCTAGATTGCTCAAGAGCTGATCTGATCCTAAAGGCAGCAAACAAAAAGTAAAAGAACCTATACCATTAAGGAAAAATCTAAGGATATTGCAACAGCAAACTTAAAACTAAAGCAAACTTAGAAGGTGTATTCTTCTTAAGCAAGAAACCTAAAGCAAGCTTTTCTTTTTGTTCTGAAATACGTACAGGTTGGTTTAGAGAAAGCGCATCCGTATACAAAGTACAAAGTGACTAAGTTTCTATACGCGACATCAGAGATCCACGTGCCTGAGGCATTCCTATTGTTCCCAGTGTCACGTGAGGGATGGTCGAAGGAATCGAACTGGATGGGTTATGTGGCGGTGACAGATGACCAAGGGACGGCGGTTCTTGGTCGAAGAGATATAGTCATCGCTTGGAGGGGCTCAGTGCAACCACTTGAATGGGTCAGCGACTTCGATTTCAGTTTAGTGAATGCTAAAAAGATATTCGGTGAGAAATATAATCAAGTACAAATTCATCAAGGTTGGCACTCAATCTACATGTCCGAGGACGAACGATCACATTTTAATAAGGCCAATGCTCGTGATCAGGTAACGTATAATTCACATTTTAAACGATGATTTTTTACCCTTTTGGTATTTAGAGAAAATTTCTTGACATAAAACTTTTGAAAATAAAATAAAAAGGTATTGCAAGAGCTTGGGAGATTGTTGGAGAAGTATAAGGACGAAGAGGTTAGTATAAGTATTTGTGGTCATAGTCTTGGAGCTGCGCTCGCAACTCTTAATGCTACGGATATAGTGGCTAATGGTTATAACCGACCAAAGAGCCGTCTTGGGAAATCTTGTCCCGTTACGGCCTTTGTCTTTGCTAGTCCTCGTGTTGGAAATTCTGAATACAAGAAACTCTTCTCCGGGTACGTCTGTCCAATCTATCCATATTTTACAACATAACTGTCATATAATTTAACACAAAATACCCTTTTTAATTTATTTTGATGAGTCAAATTTAGATGAATAAACGAATGAGTGTGTTTAGAAAAAATACAACGACTCGAAAATTATTAGAATTCAAAATCACATAGTTAGTAAAAGCTATGAAAATGATAATTAACTATTCTTTTTTTTGTTTAAAGATAATTAACTATTCATAAATTAATTTATAGGTATATAAGAATCTTACAAAACAGGATATTCATATTAGAATGGATAGTTTATCTGAACATCCATATTTTATCTAAATTTTGTGAACATTAGTGTTTTCTTACATGGTTGTACATTTTGTTTAAATAAAACGGGACTTATAATCAATCTGTGTAATCAAACCAAAACAGATTAGAAGATATCAGAGTGTTACGGGTAAGGAATCTACCGGACGTAGTTCCGATCTATCCACCCTTAGGTTACGCCGAAGTTGGTGACGAGTTTCCAATAGACACAAGAAAGTCACAATACATGAAAACTCCAGGAAACTTCGCGACGTTTCACTGCCTAGAATCTTACTTGCACGGCGTTGCAGGGACTCAGGGCACGAGCAGTGCTGACTTATTTAGACTCGATGTGAAAAGAGACATTGGACTGGTCAACAAATCAGTCGACGGGTTAAAAGACCAATACATGATCCCAGGACATTGGAGGGTCCTTAAAAACAAAGGTATGGTCCAGCAAGATGATGGGTCTTGGGTTTTATTGGACCATGAGATTGATGATAGTGAAGATTTTGATTTCTGATTGTTTTTATTGTTTTTTGGATATTGATGTTTGGAGATAGACTGTATATTTTTATCTTTTAAACATTGTTTTTTTTTTAAGACTTTGAGCCTCTAATTATTCTCATTTAAAAGTGTGGTATCATTGCAAATTATTTTATATGGTTATTGTTTTGTTAAGTGATAATACAAAAATCGTACTTAGCAAATTCTCTGTTTTCTTGTCTACATTTTACATCTTTCAAAACACTTTTTCAGCAACATGAAATTCAAAACACCTATTTTTCTTCAACATGTAAAGTAGATATATTCATATCCATGGAAAGAAATCTCTACCTAACAGCCACAAATCCTTTTGTTTTTTCAACGTGCATCGGTGCATGCATATATGAAGACATGCGTTTGACTTCTTAAGTTAAAAATTCTAGACTTCTGCTTTTTGTTTGTTAAGAAAGTAGTCTGTGACATATTTTATGCCGTGAAATTTATCATTTTCATTCTAAGAACAAATTGGCTAGTTCTCAGTATAAAATCATGCTACCTAACAATCACAAAATTTCGTTCTGTCGCTATGTTTGATCTTACAACTTACAAGTCTATATATAACATCGGAAGTTCAAAGAAGTCGATGACTTAGAATTTTAATAAAAACTAACCTATAACGGATTTTAGCATGTTTTCATATTTAGTTCTAAGATCAAATTGGTTAATTAGTATTTCAATATAAAGTCCATGCTACACTATGTCATAAACTCCTGTCCGATGTCCATACATACGCGTTAAATAGTTGCTATAAAGTGTCATTAGAATGTAACTATTGATTGAAGAGGTTATATGAAGTTTCATAATCTATTAACCAAGGAAGCTTCTTATGCATATCGTGTTGTCCACATTTTAAATCTTTCAAACCTCTTTCTCTTCTGAAAATGAAAAATTCAAAACAATTATTCTTCTATTTTGTCAACAAACTACCTTTTTACTCAAAAAGGTAAATAATCAAAAATATCCCTACCTAACAGTCATAAATTCAACTTTTTAACGCGTATGTATAATAGCACGGATTTTAGCATAATTCTAAGATCAAAATGTCATTTAATTAGTATTTCCTTATAAACCCATACTATATAATATGTCACAGACTCCTATTTATTCATACGCGTTACATAATTTCCTTATAAACCCATGCATTTAAGAAAATGAAAAATTAATTAAATAGAGTATACAAAAACACTCACCGCAGAACTTTTAAGCGCATGATTAACCTCCGGTCTCTTAGTCGGAGTTTTTAACTCATGATTTGATATTTTTTTTGTTTCTTTTTTATAATTTTCGGCTAAGAGACGGTTCTTATATTTTTTATTTAAGAGACGGTTCTTAATTTTTCTTAGTTAAAATCTAAAAAAGCTAAGAACTGTTTTTTAACCGAAGATAAGAACCCCAGTTAAGAAACTGGGGTTAATGATGGTTTAGCAATGGGTTTAAAATCTCTACCAACAGATGTCAGTCCACTATAAGTAAACACAAGTAAACAAATTTAAGAGTTATTCTTGGGTTCACCAATCAATATGATTTTATTATTTCAAATTCGATATCTTTTAGAAAAGAAAACAAAATATTGTCAAGATATATTATGTTTTTAAAATAAAAAGGTTAAAAAAATTAGAAAAAAATAGTAGTTAGAGAAAAACGAATTTAAGAAAAAAAATATTTTTATCGTCGTCAGCAAAACACTAAACCCTAAATCCTAATCCCTAAACCCTAAATCATAAACCTTATAAGCCTTTGGGCAAACTCTAAACCCTTGGATAATTCATACTCTAAATCAAAAACACTAAATCTTAAAACCCTAAACCCTTGAGTGTTTAGTATTTTTTATTTGAAGTTTAGGATTTATCCAAGGGTTTAAGGTTTATCCAAGGGTTTAGGATTTAGAGTTTATGGATTAGGGATTAGGATTTAGGGTTTAGTATTTTGCTGAGGATGTTAAAATATATTTTTTTAATTATTACTTTTTAAAAATTATTTATTTTTACCTTTTTATTTTAAAAATATAATATAACTTATAGCTTGAGAAAATATTTTGTTTCTTTTTTAAAAAGATTTTGAATATAAAATAATACAATCCTATTGGTTAGTGAACCTAGAGGTTCACCTTAGGAGGTGAACCCAAGAATAAGTCCAAATTTAATATCAACTTTTTTCTTTCTTTTAGAAACTGACATGGTTTCTAACCAATAATCATGCTCTTATAAACCCATGCTGTAGTATGTCATAGACTCCTATTTATTATTACGCGTTACATAGTTGTTGTTTTTTTGCGAAAGGGCTGGCGTTACATAGTTGTTTTTCTTAAAACAAGCTCTAACAGACGTTTATCAAAGCTCGATATAATTTTAAAATCAAGTTGGAAGTCAGCATTACTTTTTTTGTTTCTGTAACTTGTCCGTATTATTTAGTCAAAAAAAAAAACTTGTCCGTATTACTATTTCCATACAACATTCCATAGACTCCTATTTATACTACTTACGCGTTACATAGTTAATTATTTTCCGCAAAACAAAATAGTGATAACAAATTATTATACTGTATAACTAGGAATGCTCTTCACAAAGCCAGAACAAGCCATAAAACAAGATAATCACAGCTCAATACGTTAGCATTGTGTCTTAAGTTTTTTTTTTTTTTTTTTTGCTTCTAATCCACACAAGCAGAAGATAAAGGAAGAAAAAAAAAAGAAGAATGGTAAACGCACCGATCGTTAGATTTTATAGCTGTCGAGGAGTCGCGTCTGAGATAAACCCTCATGCAAACCCTTTTGCTATCTTCACAAATGATCAAAACCGCAACGCAAACGCTGAACGTGAGAAATCAAGCAGCAGGTTTCAACTCATAAGAAACGCCTCAAAAGTTTCCCCTTCATCTTTTCAACACTCCATGAGCCGAACCAGCAGTCACTTCTGCGACTTGGACCTTGACAACGAAGAAGAAGAAGAGGAAGACGACAATATTTACTACATAGAAGAAGGTGGAACCAAGGAAGGAGAAGAACAACACAGTGAAAAACCGCAGCAACCGCCTATTCTAAAGAAACGCGCCTCGAGACTATCAATCATACTTCTTGATCAAGGATTATTCACCGTTTACAAACGTCTCTTCGTCACTTCGCTGTTTCTAAACGTTATAGCTCTCGTTCTTGCCGCCATGGGACGTTTCACTTACGCTAGAAACAGAGCATCTCTGTTTTCACTCGCCAACATACTTGCCCTAACTCTCTGCAGAAGCGAAGCCTTCTTGAGACTCGTTTTCTACCTAACCGTAAAGATCCTCGGACACTCCTTTGTCCCTCTCCGCATCAAAACCGCGGTCACCTCGCTCTTACAAAGCCTAGGCGGTATCCACAGCGGCTGCGGCGTTTCCTCAATCGCTTGGCTCGTTTACGCGTTGGTTCTCACTCTTAAGGACAGGGACAGAGCTTCAACAGCGATCATAGCGGTTGCGTCTGCGATTCTTTCTCTCCTCTGCCTCACTTCCTTGGCCGCGTTTCCACTTGTTCGTCATTTACACCACAACGTCTTTGAACGCGTCCACAGATTCTCGGGCTGGGCCGCTTTGGGCCTTGTTTGGGCGTTTATAGTTCTAACGATCTCTTACGATCCAATATCAAGATCTTACACCGATGATCTCGGCTCGAAGCTGATCAAAACGCAAGAGTTTTGGTTCACGCTAGCGATCACAGTTGCGGTTGTGCTCCCTTGGTTGAGTGTGAGACGCGTTCCGGTCGACGTGTCATCTCTATCAGGCCATGCGTCGCTGATCAAGTTCAGAGGAGGCGTGAAGTCTGGGATCTTGGGTCGGATAAGTCCATCGCCGTTGTCGGAATGGCACGCTTTTGGGATTATCTCTGATGGTAAGACATCGCACATGATGTTAGCTGGTGCTGTCGGAGACTTCACCAAGTCTTTAGTCTCAAAACCTCCGACACACTTATGGGTCCGAACGGTTCACTTTGCTGGCTTACCCTATCTCGTTAACTTGTATGACAAGGTAAATATATTTCTATAAAACTTAGAAGTTAACTTGTGACATATACGAACGGTTTATTTGTTGGATATTTTACAATAACACAAAACATATTAAGTTAAGAATTATTATTGGATACAGAAAAAATATGACTAACTTTTTACAATTGTTATTTTAAAACTATTTTTCCTTTTTTTTACTGAAATATTGTTTGAATAATAATATATTTACGTATATTTTTTGCCCAGGTATTACTTGTGGCCACAGGTTCGGGGATTTGTGTATTTTTATCGTTTCTCATGCAGCAGAGTAAGGCCGAGGTATACCTAATATGGGTGGCTAAAGGGTTAGATGATAATTTTGGATCGGAGATTGTGAACAGGGTTAAAGATTATCCTCACCAAGATAGGATCATAGTTCACGATACTGCGATTCTAGGACGACCGAATGTGTCAGAAATGAGTGTGAAAGCGTCCAAGAAGTTTGAAGCTCAGGTTGTGATTGTTACCAGCAATCCTGAAGGAAGTCGTGACGTTGTTAATGCTTGTAAGGCTTCTGGTGTTCCTGCTTTTGGTCCCATTTGGGATTCTTAGTATTCAACAGTGGTGTCAAAATATGTGGTTCATCAATCATCATGAACCGTTCATTTGCAATTGCGCATGTGAAAAAATAATGAGTTTGTTATCTACGAAGACTTTTAGTTTATGAGTTTGTATATGAGTTTTTACAACTAGATAAACAGTGCGAGTTTGAGTTGGTTCTTATCATATATACTATATTGACTAGGTAATAACCCGCGCCTTGCGCGGGATGTGATTATTAGGTTTGTAATTTTTAATAAAAACACATTAAATCTGTTTAATCTGGGTATCGGTTCGATTTTAAGTTATTTTTTAGTTTTTAATCTCCTAAAATATATCCATTATTTTAAATTAATATTTATTTTGGTTTGTTCTGTTAGAATGTTTGATTTTTTAGTTTTTTTGGTAAAAACCAAAAATTACTGTTATTTGTTTATTTTCATGTTATAAATTTTAGATAATCATCATGTCGAACCAATGGTTTCATATCATAGGTTGTAAGCGGATAATAGTTCAAGAAAAAGAAAATAAAATTATTAAGGCAAATCATTTCACTACAATTTGATCGGTAAGAAGTATTAAGAAAAAAAATATTTTAACTTCCAAAAAGAAAATAGATACTTCAGTGGTGGTAAATACTTATAAGGTGCTCACATCAAGGTGCATATGTATATGTATGTAAAAATATATAAGAATAAATGACAAATATATAAAGATATTGTTAATTAATATTAAATGACATTTTTGTTCTAAATAATACATGAAAGATAAAATTAAAATTAATTAAAATTAAAAAGGCCTTGACATTAGTGAATTTTTTTCATATAAAGAAAAATCAATTGTAAATCAATTTTTTAATATTTTAACTTCCAAAAAGAAAATAGATACTTCAGTGGTGGTAAATACTTATAAGGTGCTCACATCAAGGTGCATATGTATATGTATGTAAAAATATATAAGAATAAATGACAAATATATAAAGATATTGTTAATTAATATTAAATGACATTTTTGTTCTAAATAATACATGAAAGATAAAATTAAAATTAATTAAAATTAAAAAGGCCTTGACATTAGTAAATTTTTTTCATATAAAGAAAAATCAATTGTATCCGTAAATAGAAGCGGGCACAGATCGAATATCTGGGTATTTGGAGGCATTCAAGTCGATTCAATCTTTAGCCACCTGGATAGTCGGTGACTCTGATAACCGAAATGATTTAGAATTTTAAAGAATATCCTATTTGATCTGTAAATAAAATAAAATTTATAAAATAATTGAAAATTTTAATAATAACATTTTATTACAAAATAAAATATAATTTAACTTTTTAAACTTTAATACCTATTATAATAAATTTAATTCATAAAATATTGTAAACTTATATAAACTATAATATATAACATAAATATATATATATAATTCTGTACATATATGTATATATATGCATATAACATATCGAATTTGATATCCGTTCCTAAAAATATTGGAATTTGTGATTTGTTTTTTTAATTGTCTTTTAGTAACTGATTTGCTTCGTAGAGTTATAGATATTCATATTTTTTTGTTCAAATCAAAACGGATAACGAATCGAATCAAAATTTAAAAATATTCTGCCTGACTTTATCCGTAAACAATAAAAATAATATATATATATATATATTTTAGATTTTGATTCGTTATTTGTTTTGATTCGAAACGAAAAATCCAAAGTTTTATTGCATATGAGTTTTATATTAAAAATATAAAGTATATAGTGTGAACACATTTATAAATATAGTCTGAACGCGTTAGCATATTTATTATCAAATCATTGTGAGGCTGCCACGTGTCTATTATAGTGTGAATGCATTTATTACAATGCTTCTCCTTTAATATATAAGGGATATACAAGATTTGAAAGATATTGAAGTTACAAACTATGGTTTACATAGTTTAGCTACACAAAACCTATGGTTTTCGCCTAATACATGTCACATGTATATATTGACTTATATCATCAAAATTAGACCATCGATCTATCCTACCGGTCAGGATTATACTTAAGATTAAAGTTCTAAATGATATCATCTATCTAAAACACTGCACGTCACTTGTAAGTTGTAACAAGTTTTCTTGTTGAATAGTACAATTTTACATTACAAAGAATCATTAATGATAAAAAAAAAATCAGAAGTTTGGACCCACCTTTTTAATGCCATCGACCTAATGTCATAAACTAATTGGGTTTCCAACTAAATCCGTCCCCATTATATTGACAATTCATAACTAATTATTCACCGGACCACTCGAATACTCCTTTCAGTAGAAACATGAAGAATAAGGTCCACAAGTTTTTTTATCTAGTTGTTCAACTTAAAGAGGAAAAACTTACAATTGAAGATAACCTATGTTCCGGAGGAAACACAAGTAACTAATCTTCAAAGTACAAAGCAAGCGGAAACACAAGTAACTAATCTTACAAAGCAAGCGGAAACACAAGTAACTAATCTTCACAGTAAAGTACAAAGGAAACCCAAACAAAAGTATTAAACACATGTCTACTAGGCAAGTAAGAACGTGAGATTGGGAAACTCCTTTTCAAAAGTAAGATGAAGTGGAGTGATCTCTCTCAAAACACAAACCGATTAACAAAGATAATGAAAAATCACAGAAAAAGCTAACCACCAACCACACTTGAGAGACAATGTTAATACAGATGTTGCTGCGAGACCTTTAACCAAATTATTCGACTAGTCACAGTTTTCAATCGCATTGAATTTTTATGTTAAGTCGCTAACTTTTTAACGATATAAAAATAACATTTGCGATCGTTGTTGCAATAACAAAACTAACAAATTGCCTCGATGTAACATGCAAACGAATATGGTCTATCGTAGCAAAAAAAAAAAAAAATGGTCTAGGAACAAATATAATTCAATATAACATTATAAAAAAAAAATCTACTGTGGTCTACAAAGTACACTATTTCCCCCCTGTAAAACAGAATTTATGTACTCCCAAAACAATAATAAAGAGGACAAAACATACTCGACAACAACAATTTCACAAAAAAAAATATAATTCGTAAAGTTAACCCGGTTTGGTTCCGTTGACTTATAACCCTCTTGAGTCTTGAGTTTCAATACGGATCAACCCAACATATATCATCATTCACAGCTTTCTTCCAACGTTCCTTGAATCTCTTCATCTCTAAAAAGGATTTCATCCTCACTTCTGGTCTATTATCCACTTCATGAGACTCTGTTGATTCCTCTGAAATCTTCCCCTAAGAATTCAAGATTCATTAATAAAAACCATTTATGCTTCAAAGAAACATATACAAATACTTGAAGAAACTCGTACCGGTGATTTCGGGTTCGTCTCATTCTGAGAAGAGCTTGAAGTGGTGTCGACCACACCAAGTGTGGGAAGACCATAATGAACAATGTACTCTGCATCAACTACACCTACGTTTTTCTTCCTATCACCCTATCCACAACCAAGAATAAGTTAAAACAAGAACCAAGGATGTAAAGTGTTACTAAAACCGGTTAAGAATGTAAAAAACTAACTTGAGCACAGTAACCAAGCTGCATATCCAAGCCCCAAGCATGGATCAAATCATTCTGCATCGAAAACCGAAAGCATTAAAACCTTGAGACGTATATATATATACCAAAATAAACTTAACCAAAACGTTACCTGAATCATATACCAAGAACATCTCCATGCTTCTCTAGAGAAAACAGGTGCCATCATTTCTACCCACCTGCATATTGATCCAAGTTAACATGTTATAAACTGCAATTAAGTGAAAGAGATTAACCGTAACATTTGTGAAGAACATTTTACCCTATGCAGGGAGGATTGGTACTATGGTCATCACATCTTCCACTGCCTTTGTTTTTATACATCCTCCTATGAAATTTTAAGTTCTTGCGACGAGCGGTGATAGGATGATGAACCTCTGAGGTTGTAGTGTCGAGAGCTGGTTGCGATATGTGAAGACCTTCTTCTTTGACAATAGATAAGTATCTGAAAACAAACAAAAAAAGAGTTCATCATGTTAAATTAAATAAACGATGAGATAAAACTAAAAAAAAAACTATGGATATTACCGTTTAGGATTGAAATGAGATACACCAAGATCTTCGTCCCAGAGAAATATATACTCATACTCTGTAACTATATCAGGATGCAAGAATCTCTTAGCAAACCACCTGTGACATGGCATTAACATCATTCAATTATTATTAGTTTAATATATATGAAAGTTGTCAAAATTATTAAAACGAACCATTTTGTTTGGTTCATCACGGAAACGTGAATAGCATGCTCATTCCATGGATACTGCTTCCAGTCGTCGACAACACCATCGTAATGAAATAGCATGACCACAAAATCTCGAGGAGGAAACTGAAAGTTCATAGCAATATGATATGTATCATTCATTGACAACACAAAGACAAAGACTATGATAAGAAAAAAGACAAAGACAAAACCTTTTGGATGAGTTTGTTGACTAGCTCCTTCTGCTTGATTCCAACAGCCATAGCTAACAAACTCATTCCACGGTGGTTCGGACTCCCCTGAAAATAAACAGAGAAAAGGAACACAACAACAAGAGAGTAAGCTACAAAAATAATAATAATAATAATAAAAAGGTGTGAAAATTGTTACAAAATTAACTTGAACAACCTTTTCATTGTCATCGTAGTTCCATAGATGTTGAGTCTCCAGGTTTGATGTTTTGGCGATAATTCCTTGCGGTAATGATTCAGTTCCCATTGGCTTACTGAGATTCTAATGAAAGATACTAATCATAAACATTGATATCAAAATAATCTCACAAAAGAAACTCAATATTAAATTAAAAACAAACCTTGCATGTACCAGATGTTGTTGTCTTCTGCATCTTATGTGTGACATTATGCATCTTATCAGTAATGTTATGCATCTTACCATTTATTTCCCATCTTAGCAATTTCTGCAAATTTTATATTTAAAAAATCTCATAAATCAAAATCAGAATACTCTTCTCTAGTCAAAACCAGAAATTTTCCAACAATTTCATTTTCTTCACATGGGAGCATAGAACATAGTATACAAAGAGAGAGAGAGAATGTTTGTACCACTTTAAATTGTTGATGGATGTAAGCATTGCCAATGAAGTAAACACCACATATGAGAGAAGTAGTGATTAAGATACTACATAGACATGATCTGTTCATCGAACCCTGCAATTTTAGCATTGAAATTTAGAGAATTGATGATTATAAGAGACCCTCTCAGAGAAGAAAAAATCAAATAGCAGAGCATAGAGAGAAAAGAGGCTTCAAGATATAAAAAAAACACTAAATCAGGTTATATAAGCTATTCACAATATCTGGACTATAAGAAACTGATTCATTCTGGAAAAGGTAAGATATAATACAGAGATTTTTTTAAAATATATTGTTCCTTTTATATATTTCCAAATGTATATACATACACTAAACCCATAAGAAGAAACGATAGCTAATAATTCCTTAAATTAAGCGAGAGAAGAAATGAGACGCAACCACCTGACTTATTTAATTTTAATTCATCTTCTTCATTGACAACGATGGACCAACCATAAACACACACAGTAATTGGAGATATAATATGAAGACGAAAGAAAAAAAATTGAGAAGCTTTTATTCACCTGTTTCATGAATTTGGATGACTTCTTTGGGTTCCTTTCTCCTTTTTTGGGGGGTTTCTGAAGCTTTTTAATCTTCTCAAAAAGGTTTTCTTTTTATTCTAACGGAATAAATAAAACCTTTTGGACAAGGAAGGAAGAGGAAGAGACAGAAGAAGAAACGAATATCCCCAACTTGAGCTCGTTTTTAACTTCTCATTCTCAGCAAAACGAAAACAAAAAAAAAAAAGCTTTTGGGTTTCTCTAAAGATTGAAGCTTTTACAATTCACTCTATTAACTTCACAAGATCAGAAACGGAAGTGACAATAAATAAAGCTAAGATATGAATTTGCATGAAAAAACTGTATAAGAGAAAATTGATGACAGAAGATTGAAGTTTTTTTACAAAAAA
Source organism: Brassica napus (assembly GCF_020379485.1). NCBI lineage: Eukaryota > Viridiplantae > Streptophyta > Magnoliopsida > Brassicales > Brassicaceae > Brassica > Brassica napus. Next base: position 5,152,317 of record NC_063434.1, on the reverse strand, counting down.
AGATTGAAGTTAAGAGTAGAGAGAGAGACACGTTTTGTGAGATCGTGTAAGGGTTTCCAGGTGAGATGAGAGAGAAAATGAGTTTGTGTTTTGAAGGAAGAGAGGAAAGTGGTGAGTGGTGAGACACATGCTTAATTATGATTGGTTGTAATTTTATTTACATTTTCGTGTTTCAGGCGTGTGTGTATATTTGTCTCTCGTTTTCGAAATTGAAACCGACCGAGATATTATTATTACTTGTTGTCGTCATTATTACTAGGCTAATTATTACCATGATCAGAACAAAAAAGAGAGATTTTTTTCTCCGATTTTTTTCTCGTTAAAGTCAATTCAACCGCACCTCCGTTTTCCAGAGATTCCGGCGACCCAAAGCTTAAAGTCACCGACTTTATCGCCAATTCTAGACCGAAGCGAGATGAACAGAGGAACGGAAGATTATCTGGGTTTCGACTCTTTTCCAAAAAGAGATCATCTTTCGATGTATTTAGCGTTTTCCGAAGAGAATGTGAATCATTACATCCATCGAGTTCGTTTTCTCTGCTCACGGAGTTGCTACAGTCTTCAAACGGCATGCGACTCGTTAAAAGGATCGATCAAGTGATCTACTTGGGGAGCAATTTGATAAATATTTTGGTTTATGCAAGCAAAGTGTTCGACAGTATGCCTAACTGAAACACGGTTTCTTGCCTGAAATAAGGACTTGAAGATGAGGCTCTCCCTCTCTGTTTGAAGACTATAGGAAGCATAGGATCCGTTTTACGAACGAGAGGATGTTTGTTTGTTTGTTTGTTGAATTTGTGTAGTAGTAGGAGATCCGAGTTTTGGTACATGGTAGTATGGTGAAAGTTAGAGTTGAGAATCTCATTGTAGAGAGTTCTCTAGTTTACTTCTACCCTCAATGTGGTGAGTTGACTAGTGCGTTATGATATGATGGGGGAGAAAGATGTGATATCTTGGACAGCTGTCATATCTACTTGTTCGAGAAAAGGGCATGGTAATAAAGCTATAATTATGTTTATCGAAATGTTGGATCATGGGTTCTTGCCTACTGAGTTTATCCGGAGTGTAGTATCTTGAAGGCTTGGAGTGAAGAGAAAGCGTTAAGATCTGGGAGGCATGTGCACAGCTTGGTGGTTAAGAAGATGATTAAGAAGGATGTTTTCGTCGGAACTTCGTTGATGGACATGTATGCTAAGTGTGGGGAGATATCAGATTGCAGCAAAGTGTTTGATGGAATGAGCAATAGAAACACGCTCGAGAAGGGTTTTGGTGAGGACGCTATTGCTAATTCAGAAGCTCTTCTCATCGATCCATTCCATTGTAGAGAAGAATGTCAAATGTCTTTGTGGGAAGTGCTTTGATTCGTATGTATGCAAAATGTGGATTTGTCTCTGAAGCTTTTCGAGTATTTGACAGTATGCCTGAGAAGATCTTGGTTTCATGGAAGGCCATGATAATATGGGTTAGGCAAGGAATGGGTTTTGCAGGGAAAGAATTGAAGCTAATGTATAGAATGGAGGCAGAAAGATTTGAAGTTGATGATTATATATTTGTAAATTGCAACGATTGTAATCTACTCGTGGAGATATTGACCTAGATGAAGTTGAATCTTCTGCAACACCTTGTTACTTGGAGACCTCTTTGATTTTTCTTCTCTATATGACAAAGTTCCTAAAAAGAATGCGTTCTAGAATAGCATCAAATGTGAAAGAAATAATATTTTGTAAGATAGTGTAGTTACCAAGTTCGTCTATCTGGTTGAGACCATTTTATGTTCTAAACATCTTCTTTGCTTAACCTTCTTCATTGACAAGTTCTATCTCTCAGACGTCAGAACCTAGAATTAATGGGCATTTACTAAATATATGGGCCTTATTGATAAAATCCAGTTTAATCTGGAGTGAATCCCTTTTTGTGGAATACACGCATGACTCGACGACTATTTACAACCTACCTTTATTTTTATTTTTTAAATATAAAAACTCTATTATAAAGTTGTATTTTCTATTAGAGTTTTTCTATTTCTAGTAGAAAATATAGAAAAATATTATTTTCATCTCCATAGCATTTCTCTATACATTATTTTTGTCTAAAGTATATAAAAAATTATTATATAGTCATACATTAAAGTAAATCTACATATATAATAGAAATCTTTATTTTTAAAAATATAGAAATTTACATTATTAGAGACGCTCTAAAATAAGAAATTCAGTTGAGGTGCTAATAAAGTGAGAAAGGAAAAAAAATATTATAAAGTTGGATCTTGTTTACTAATAATTTGAATCCACTATGTATGATGTAGTTAATTATTTAATCAATACGTTTTTATTGATATAATATGCTATGTGTAGTTGAGGATCAATAAATTAAAACTAAAGTTACAAATATATATATATATATATATATTAAAATTATGGGTATTTGTTTAGTGATACTTCCATGATCCTGTGGTTAAGGTTTTAAATATTTTTACATTCTGAAGTTTAATGTTCAAAAATATAGTTTCGGATACAAAGTTACTTTTTTTTTAATAAAAAATGTATCGTTTAGAAGTTTTATCTATCACAGATATGATACATTTTTATATATCATGTCACAGTTTTCTGTAAAATGCACTTAATACTAAATAATCGACTACATATTATATTGTATTATCCAAATTTAGTATAGCTTCCGACTAATACTATAGAAAGTTAAAATCATATGTTATCATAATAGTATAAACTATCTGGACTGAAATCTTAACCGAGACCGGCAAAATAACATTAACTTTATTTCATATAAAATTGAACCTAGGACATTTGGATCTGTGTCATGGATCAAGTCTTTACTACTAGATTACCTTGGTTATAGATATGATGCATGAATTGTCTATCATATTCATCTGTGTATTACAGAAAAACTGCAACATGAAACTTAGTCAAATTCATTATAATTACAGGTAGTTGAATTTAAATATTTTTGAGAAAACGAAGATAAATCTAAGTATGTATCCCAAAAGTCGAATTGCATGTATCGATCCAGTACGGACCGACGTGTTCACATAAGAGAAAACACTATTTTTTGTACGAGCATGTCTTGCAAAATCCGTTTGGGTATTATTGACTCTGGCCTGTAATACCACTTGGGCATTTTGATAGGTTTCCTAGAGAGTTTTAAACTCACTAAGTTCAGTTGCAAAGGCTGGTCTGGTCAGTTATCAGGTGTGGTTATCATTTTGACTAATTCTTGAGAGTCGGTAACAAAATGATTGCAAAAACACCGGTAACGAGAAAGACACTTCAAGGCCCATACCAAACTCTTAAGTTCCATATGTAGAGGAAATATTTGCTTGTGGCAACTTTGGAGGCTGAGGAGATCAATTGATCCATCTTGTAATTAGATGATCCATCTCACTCCACTTGTGGTTCCATCATGTATTTCATGATCCATCTCACCCCACTTGTATTTCAATCACTTTTTAATATTATTTTTTAAAATAATCACTCATAATTTATTAAAATTTAATTTTGATAATTACTTTTATTAAGTTTATTTTTAATACTTAAGACAAAAATAAAAACTAAAAGGAATAAATTTTTATAATGAAATTACAACGTGCATATATATAATTTTATGATATTAATGAATATTTAAAATTGCTATAGTAGTATGTTGTGATTAAGTACCAAACAATTAGCTCTAAAGTTTAACTCATCGTAAAAAAAAAAAATTGTTTGAATAAATTTAATCTTTTTCAAAAAAATGCAAAAATTATTTCTTTTATATTTTATTCAATTTTAGAAAAATTAATGACTAATGTCTTGTAAAAACTATAGTTTAATTGAATTTATTAAATTATATTTAACACAATATATATTTATATTTTGTGTTCCGCATTAAGTTATTTTTTAGATCCGCCCCTGCGTATATATGACCAACTTCTATTATTTTTTTCAAAGAAAAAATAATTACTTTTAAAATTTTGGTAATCAATCTTCTACTTCTTCATTTAGAATTAATGCACACTGGAAAGGTCCCCACTTTAGCACAATGAACCGATTTGCTGCCTCTGGTTCCTTTGATGTCTATATTTTCATCAACTAAAGTTTGATACTCCCATCATCATTAATGCTTAAATAATCTTAAATCCGATTATTCTGATTCGTAATGATTATTGAATATTCTGATTCGTATTTATTCTATTCAACTTGCATATATTCATAGTCGTACCATAGCAATTCTTTTTTTTTTTAATTCTTTTTTTGTTTCTTCTGTTTCGTCAAGGTCAAGATGTATTATATCGAATTTGAATATGGATGGTGACATAATAACGACGGATGAACAAACTATTATGTTATATATCTTGACTTATATTGTAAGAATATATATTTTAGCGATGTAAATTCCTAAACTGCTTATAACTCATTTGTTTTTGCATTATTTTATTAGGATATTAGAGGATTTTCATTCATGAAATACTCTATAAGTATTTCAAACAAATATTATTATTCTCATATAGTGTAAGTATAAAATTAAGGTTAAATTTTTAAACATATCGAATCAATTTATGAGAGACAAATACATTACGAAGTTCTCCTGAGTATCTTAAAAACTCTTACTATCTTTCTCTATTTTTACTGTTGTTTTCTAATAATTAAATAGTGTGATATTCACTTAATAACCTCCCAATATTAGATGTTTTATGCACAAACGTATACCCTATAAAGTATATACTACAAAGGCATGGCTACTAATATTTGTGCTTAGTAATATATTCGAGGTTTATTTAAATTCTAAAGCCTACACCAATTGATGTCCACACTATCATATTATATACTTTATATGATATTAAACAATAATTTTTTTAAAATATTTATATAACATCCCAATCGTGCGTATGTTTACAAAATTTTAAGGTCAGGATGCTTTAATTTATTTTGGATGATATTAATCCATATTAAACAGAAAAGAATTACAACAATACACAGATGGGCTCCATTCGGGTCGTGTGATAAGTCATTTTTTGGCGTTATTTATAAAAATACGATTTGCTTTTAGTAAGACACGAATGCTTCACGTTCGCCGTCTTTTGTTCGTTTATTATATTGTGCCATTTTCAGCCGAGTATCACCATTTTGGTTTTCACGTTCGTCGACTTTTAGGTGGAATGCGTTTTCCATATATATTGTTTTTAAATAATTTATAAAATAGTGTATTTAGCGGTTAACAAATCTTATTTTAAAAAATTGATATTTTAGATTCGGGTTTATTACGGGTTTCCAACTCAAAACTAATTGGTGATTATTGAATTGGTCCTAACCTTTTATATATTACTTAATGTCTATTAGAATTCTAACGTGGGATATATATCTCTAATACCCCTTCTCGAGATAATGGCTGTTATCGGCCATAAATCTCGGAACTTTATGACATTTATACTCGGTCGAACGAGTTTAACATAACCTTTATACCCGGTTGAAAGGGTTAATCACGACCTTTATATCCGGTCGGAAGGATTAATTTTAATTTTAATTTTAATTAGGAGTTTACGGTATTTAGGACCTGGCTCTGATACCATGTTAGATTCGGGTTATTATGGGCTTTCAACTTAAAAACAATTGGTGATTAGTGGATTGACCATAATCTTTTACATTTTATTTTTTTTTACATCAATAAAAGAAAACAGACTCATATGATATTACTTAATATCCATTAGAATTTCCGATGTGGGATATATATCCCTAATATGATACAGTATGATTTTCATCGGAATCTGACTTTTTACTCATGACCGATCATAGTATTAGGTGTTTGGTTTACTGTAAAGCTTATGATTAATCAAATACAAACACACCTTTCGATAAATTTTGTCACTAAAAAATGATGGACCGAATCTTAACTTAAATAACCATATATAGATTGATATACTCCCTCCGTTTATAAATAGATGATGTTTTAGAGAATTTTTAATGTTTCAAAATAGATTATGTTTTTATATATCAATGCACTTTTGAACTTTATCAAAAACTATGTAATTAATCATATATTGCAGTATGTTTTGTGATTGGTTAAATAATTTTTAATTTATATTTTAATGATATTTTTAAAATAAAAAACAAATTTTTTAATAGTTGTACACAATCCTAAAACTTCAAATATTTTGAAATAGAGAGAGTATATATATTTTCTTAAAAACCTATTACATATATTTTTTATGTTGATGACAAAAGACGATCTAATCATAAGAAGAAATCAGGGGAATTTTAATATACGTATCAAATATTTTTTTTCTTTAAGGATTTACTATCAAATGAGTGTAAGAAGCTTCTTTTAATCACCAAAGGTTCCTTTCAGTTAAGAAACCAGATGTGAATGTAAGATTGCATGCACCATGTAACTTTTTTTTGTCTGAGAAAGGGTTTACGCACCATATAACTCTTTTTTTGACAGCCAAGTAACTTTTGTTTATTTCATTTTTTTTCTTTATTTCATTGTCTTCAACAGATTAATCTTGTATTTGATAAGCTTATAACGATCAATTAATTACAAACGCGACCTAATATTGGATGAAATTATACTATGCACGGGCCATCGAGATCGACCACATCTAAACGTACTTTCATTCCATTTCTACTGCTATGCCGATTAAAAAAAAAACACAAAAGAATACGTATTTTGTTGGACTTTTTATATGTTGAAAGTTAGACGTATTTGTCTGTTTGCTTTTCACAAACTAGTCACAATCGACATAAACACTATATAATCATAGGGGTTTTTGCCAAAACTAACCCACAACTTGATTTTAATCCCAAACCTATACTCAAACTTGAATCAAATGCAAAACTAACCTAAAAGCCTAGTGAAATTACAGCTCAGCCCCTTGTGACCAAACAAAAAAACAGAAGCCATTTTTACGAATATAGCCCCAGTAAATCGTCTGAGTCGTCTGAGATGTTGGAAGTCGTCTGGACGACTGAAGTGTAAGTCGTCTGGTACCAGTTTACTTTAAAAATAATTTATAAATCTTGTAAAAAAATATTTTGATGCTTAAAAAATAAAAATCAAGTAATTATAAACAGTTTTAACTGATATAAATTAAGATATGATAAAATTGATTTGTTTTGAAGATAGATGAGTGGAAGTAGTGAATCATGAAATACTTTGGTTTAGGAGTTTGGCAAACATATGTTGTAGTATTGTATGTATTGTTAGGGTTAGATTTTGGAAAACTAAAATGTTTTTTTTAAAAATTAGTTTTCACTTATATGTGTTTATTTCTGTGTATAGTAAACACTTTTCAAGTTTGATTTGGTTTTATGAAGTGTTTAATTAGATAATTAAGTTTAGGGGTTATGTTTAGGGTGTGGACGACTTATATTTCAGTCGTCTGTTGAATAATTTACCCGGACGACGTATATTTCAGTCTGTTGAATAATTTACCCGGACGACGTATATTTCTTGGATGCCGCTTCCACCAGTAGCTTCACCATCCACCACCGTCTTGCTCGTAGCCTTAGTAGAAGGGCTTAAATCTCTCACCTTCAGCCCGGCCGGAGTCTGCTCAAGAGGACGGCTTCCGGTGGCGGCTGAGGCTATCAGAAGAAACACCAAGAAGCATAGCGAGAAGCATAACTTAGCCATTACAGTTACAATAACACTGGAACTAATTTCTATTTATAGAAAGGTAATAGAAAGGGAGAGGGAGGGAGACTGAAATTGAAAGTAAACGTGGTGTGTATGAGTGTATATGAGGAAATAAGAGATCTCATGAGTGTTTCTATTTATAGAGATTTATTTGAAGAGTTTATAGTAATGGTAGTGGAGGTTGCTTTAGCTAGCTTAGGGGCTTGAGTGCTTATGGCAAGTGCAATCGTGAGTTGTCGCCGACGACAGGTTTTCTCGTTTGCCCTTCGTTTTACTTTTACTTCATTACCAAAAACATCTATAATACTTATATTATAATCTGTGACCAGCTATAGCAAGTGACTCTTGCGACCTGGAAAATGCAAATTGGTGCTTTGAATAGTATTTAAAATTGCTAAAGATCGTCGCATTACGGTATAGTACACATATTTAATACATTAACATCTTACTATATACTTGTTGTTATAGGGCCTAAAATTGGCCAAGCTCTATATAGACTCATGTGCGATCCATTTTAATACACTTGATGTGTTAGGTGACCTTGTCTCTAGGATGGATTTTATACCGAAACAACTATGCGAATATATCGTTGTGGTTAATATGCATTCAGTCCCCAGTCATGCACATGCGGTCATCCATTTTAAACACTCAATGATTTGTTAGGTCACCACATATAACATTTATTTACTTCACGATCAAAAGTAAACAAGACTAAGATATTTTTGAAAAGAAGATATTAATTAATGAATGTGGATTACCCTAAATGCGAAGCTTGAGGATAAAGTTCTATCTATTTATACGATCGTTTTCGGTAATTACATCATCAAGGTAAGAAAGATAAGAATCTTTAGACTGGTCAATCGAAAAGAGCGATAAGTTACGACGGCTTTGAGTGCTAATTATTATAAACAATTTTATACATCGATAACGCACAAATACTTAATACCAAAACTTACACCATCTCTAACTTGGCCGTCCCTATCCATCCAATCATATTGTATATAATATATGCATGCGCACACACTAATATAATACTATGTGTGTGTGTGTGAGTGAGTGAGAGTTAATAATACGAGGTAAAGATAATGGACGAGGAGGGTGATTCATGAAATCCAATAAGCTGATAGAAAAGGAAAGGAGTAAAATATGAAAATGAAGTCAAAGGCTAAGAGCACTTATGGGTTGGTGTTGGTTCACGAGAGACTTACATAAAAAGACACATTGTGAGTTTTGTTTACTCTATAAGACACAAAGCAACTTTGACACACTTTTTTCTGCCAGCTGTCTTTATTGAGACGGAAATAACCTTGGTTATTACTAAAGAAAAATATACTTATTTTAAGGAAGCAAACCGAAAAAGAACCAGTTACCTTGTAATTGCAATAAAGGATAAAGCAAATAAAACAAAAAATTAGATATATGAGTTTATGAGAATATATCGTGAACGTCAGATCATTTTGAAGAAAGCAAATCCAACGATCCGGAGATGTGTTGATTTGTGGGCGAGTTTTTGTGGACGAATTCTCATGGACAAGGTTTCTCGTAGACAATTTGTGGACACCATATATGTGGACAAACAAATTGGTAGACAAGAGAAGCGTTGATAACATGATTTTATCGAATGTTATAGAAAATAATTGCCTTCTTTGTCTGTCTAAGAAAAAAATGAGAATTGTTTATTAACTTCTTGTATACTCGATTTAGATATTTATAAATTGAATAAAGAAGAAATTTTTTTGTGAATCAATGAATTATGGATCTAATTCGTCATTTAGTAAAATTTCTCTATAAAATCATTCATCATTCATCATTATCATGAAACAACGATTAAGCTTTTCTGTGGACACAATTCAGTGGTCGAACACACTTCTGTGGACACAGTTTATGTGGACGTGAAAATGTTACAAAATTTTCTGTGGACACCGTATCTACCACCACCTTTTCCACCTCATGTCTTCCACCTCATATTCACATCCACCACCACAACATCCACCAACACGGCATCCACCACCACTTCCTCCTCCTCGCATCTTCCACCTTTGTATCCACATCCACCACAACAGCATCCACAGCCACGACATCCACCACCACATCCTCCTCCTCACGTCTTCCACCTCCGTATCAACATCCACCACCATAGCATCCACCATCACGGCATCCATAATCACCATCAGCTCTTCATCCTCACGTCTTCCACCTCTGTATCCACATCCACCACAACGGCATCCACCACCACCTCCTCCTCTCGAGTAGCCACCTCCACCACTGTTTTTACCCTCATGAACCAAGATAAAAAATCAGACAAGAAATTAACTTTCCATATATGAATCTGTTAGATATATCTATGAAATTAGGAACATAGAGTTATGATTGAGAATGGATTGGAGTTTCTGAATTCATGGTGTGACTCACCAATGGTCGAGTATGAAGAGTTGGCGGAACAGTTTCAGATCGAACAAAAACTAGAAGTGGAGACATAAAGCTTCAACAAAGTGATGGAGATGTCGAATTTGAGAAAGTGGATTAGGGTTCGGATCGATCTGTAGTTTTAGTAGAAGTTGGTAAAGAGCCAAAATTAGGGTTCATATCTGGGGGTAATCGATTTTGAAAAGGGGATCTGTCTTACAAAAGTGAAAAAGATTTTATTATATTTCGAATTTTTTTATTTTCCTCACTAGTTTTCTAATCGTTATAATGAAAATGAGAAAATCGGTTGGTTCAGTTTCTTGGTTTACGATCTAGTTAGACACTTATCCAATAGTTATTCTTTACATAGATAGGGGGTAGTTATGACAATTTACTAAGAGAAAGTGTATACTTGAGCCAAAGTGTCTATGAGAGTAATTCATAACTTGGAATGTGTCTCTGAGAGTAAATTTCTTCTGTTGGTTTAGATTGGTGAGTCGGAGATTGTCAATATTCTATTTATATTCACCCATTTGATTCAGCAGGAGATTTCATCACAAGAAGAATATTCAAAAAAGTTCCAACCAAAACCAAAAAAAAATCGAAAAGGTTGTATGATGTTTTATTACATTTATCCGGAGGTGGTATATATAGTGTAATTACGATTCCACTGACAAAGGCGAGGAGGTGATTTATAGTTATAAAATAAGTTTTCAACTGATAACACTCCGTAGACTGTAATTACTTTCTAAAAACTGAAGCATTATTTTTATCCAAATCCAGATTTCATCAAAAAGGTATTAGCAAACTGTTTGACCAGAAAATGAGTCTCCCAGAATATTATGCAACACATCAGTAAATCACTAGAGCATTGTAGTGACATGTGACGTAGCAGATGACATAGACTTGCTCTCTGACAAAATCAGAAAAAGAGAGTACATTTTTTGACACGTAAATTATCTTCCCAATTAGTAGGGGTAAACATAAATACTTGTTGCTTGCTTTATATCCTCCATTACTTTTTTTAAAGAGTAAATTAGCTCAATATACAAAAAGAAGTGTGATACCATAGAGTTGAGGGAAAATGGTGATGATGGGGGGAAAAAAATTGGGGGGAAATAGAGTATGGAGTGCAAATAGGGTATATGTTGTGTGTAGGGAGTACAAATTCTCTTTTTTAAAACATAGAATATATTATTTAATTCAAATCAAAACGAGAATACTTTAATATGATATTAATTCTTAATATGTATCCAAATACTTTAAGATATTATTAATCTTCTATCAAATAATTATCTGTTATATGAAAGTTGATGGTGAAATGTAGCAGTTGAAGCCTGAAGTTTATAGATTTTGGTTTTGTTTTCATTGAATAATGTTTCTCACTTCATGATAACTTAGTTTTTGTTTTATGATTTCTTTTATCTGGTTTTCTTTTTATCACTAACTAAGTTTATCTTTCGCTTGATTTTGTAAGATCACGTTTGATGTTTTTTCTTATTTTTGAATCGATTTTACTTATGTTTTAGCTATTAAAATGTGTGCAAATCATGTATTTTAAATTTGAAGAACCGATTTCATTTATGTTTTTGTTACAAAATAGGTAGAAATCAGGTATTTTTAAACCGAAGAACCGATTGGGACCCGAATCCGAAAGTACAGTGGGTTATACCGGTTCTTTGAAGATTTACTAACCCCGACCCGAACCCGATAGAACTCGAACCGATTCCGTACCAAACTATTATATAACCCGAATGGGGCTGATTTTAATAAACCCAAAAAACCAAAATCCAAATGGATAAAACCGAAACCCGATTGGGACTCTGAATGCCCATGCCTAATCATGAGACCATGAGGTTCTCATCTTTGCCTTGGATGCCGGGAACTCCCAAGTCGACTTCGGAATAGCTAGCTTCCAGTGATCTTTTTGGAACTCATAACTTTCACCGACAATAAACACATATAGAATAAGGATTTAGAGGTCATACACTGTGAAAATTGATCCAAACCCATTGAACAAACTTCTATATTGCTGAACCAACTAATCGAGAAACCAATGAAAGCTTCTAAACCAAATTGAAAAAAAAGACGGACACGAGACAGCTGCAACTAGCCAATTTCCATAATCACTGCATGACCTGCAAAACATTAGTGAAGCAACACCACCATGAACACAACAATGCCCACAACACTGGGATATGCTGCGACCACCGACCGAACCACAGAGGAAAGAGGAGGCCCCGCTGACAAACAAAGACTCTTGAAGTCCTCGTCGGCCTCCCCTTCTAGAGCCGGATAAAGATAAAAAAAATCCGCATGAAGCTGAATCATGTGGTAAGGATCAAGCGTTACAAATCTCAACCAGGAGAGAAACAATCGAAAGCAAGTCGACACAGCTGAATGACGACACAAATCAGACGGAAAGAGAACCAAAAATTGAGAGGAAGACCGCAACTTCGCCTTGGATCCGCCATAGACGACGCCTCCAACACCGCTCCGGATCAGAACTTCACGAAAAACCACCGCATGCTCCAACACACGCTGACAACACTAGCTACAAACGCATTCGAGTAACCGGATCATCAATGCTCTGAAGTCGAGAGTAGTCAGAACTAGGCAATCTTAGACACCCAAGAGAAGACAAAGCACTGCCACAACACGACCTTCGCCTAGGACTACAGACAGCCCAAAAACTGCAGAAGAGTCTGTCGACGAGTTACTGAGCCTCCTCCACGCGCCACTTGGAGTGCCTCTCCAAGAGGAAAAAGGAACCCCTTGCAAAGATCTAAGAGTTGACTCCTCAGCCTGAGGTATCACCAAACCCGCACCACCGCTCCAAACCTAGCAATCCACAAAACCGAGTAGGACCTTTACACGTGAAGACGGCCCAGACGAAACCCTAGGCACAGAAACGCCGAGCAAAGCGAAGAGAATATGACATGAGAGAAGCGAAGAGAAAAATAAAGATTTAGAGAGAAGAAGGGAGCACCCGGCGTCGGAACGGATGCTCACGTGCCGCCAATGAGTCAGAGCCACACATATTCGCCTTTGGAGTTTCAAGAGAGAAGATAGAGGAGAGAGAATTTTCTTTTGATATTCTCCATTACTTGTTCCGTATTTAACTTGACTTTTTAAGTATTTGTTTGAGTTGTACTACTTGAAAATATTTGTTTTTTGTCAACGTACTACTTGCAAATATAATTAAGATAAATCATAAATATAACAAAAAAAGTTATCACTCAGTTTGATATTATATGTTACTTGTTTTTGATTAAAAAGAAAATGATAATTGAACTATAAAAACGAGAGCCTCAAATCAGAAAAGATAATACTTCACTATATAGAAAATAATTAGTACATTATTATCAACATGCTTACAATTTTTGTTATTTTTTCTTCTTTAAAATAAGTACAAACATTTTGTATGAAACAATTTTCGTGATTTTTTTTAAATCGAGTAAACAAGATAAAGTTTTGTATAATTATCTTGCAAGTAATTTTAAAACGCTCGAAAAATATTTTCAGTAATTCATAAGTATTTACAAGTAGTGAGTAATTGAATGGAAAATACAATTTACAAATAAAATATTTTTGAACTAGTATTTGAAATAATAAATATTTATGTTCGACAAGTTAAATACAAGTCACAAAATTTTACTATTCATATAAAGCAAAGCAAGTATTAAATATGAAATAATCAGCTTGCACCCATCTTTTTACCAATTATCTTTCTCTAAATCTTTAACTTTTCTCTAAAATCTATGAATTGATCGGCTACCTGGCTAAATCAGTCCAATAATCTTGAGAAAATTTATGTTGGCGCTTTTATATAAAGGCAAGCGTTGACGAAAAGGGCTAAAAAAACTTCTATGGACATATTTGAAATTGTGCTAGGCGTAACGCGTGCGGCCGGTCTGCGCCTAGCGAGTTGAGAGAAAATTGAAAATTAATCGGGGATTAATTTAAACTGTTTTATTATATGTATTATTATTTGTGTAAAAAAGTTGATGATATGTCGAAGTCCAGCGGGTTTGAGTTTGGCGTTGGGCTTCAGAAGTCATGGGTTCAACCTGTACAGCGCATTTTTTGGCTATTTTTTTCCTTTATTCATTAATGAATGCGAAAAGACATTAATGTCCTCATCTTCATCCTTTGTTCCTGTCGAACATAAACCCTACAATTTTGAATCTGACATTTTTTTCTGCGATTCTTGGCCGTTTTAACTCATTTCTCTTAGATTTCACTCGTTTATTATAGATTTTTAACTTAACACATGATTTTAAACTTGCAAATCGAGAAAAGGTTGATTTTTAGTATGAAATCCGATTTTTTGGGCGATTTTGTACAAAACGCCACGGTTCCTTGCCGATCAGCGTTTAAACGCCGAGTAATCGTTCAAATCGGCTGCGTTTTAGAACAAGGGGAAAAATTAATGAATAATAATGTCATTTACAATTCTTTATCTCTAATGTATATTTTATCTACTAAAAAAATTTATGTCACAGTTTTCATTTAACAGAAAAACAACTTCGGTTCATCTCTCAGTTGGGTTGAAATTGCAATCACCAACTTTTATTTCTATCTCAGATATTCTTAGATTAAAAAAAAAAACAGATCGCAGCTTACATGTATATAGTTCCAGTTAAGTTAGGCACATAATTATACTGAAAATAACGCAAGAATCGGAACAACTGCCGGTGCACAAAAAAAAAATCAGAACAACTGCCAAACCAGTATGTATATATCTTGTATGTGTTGGGTACATGAATTCTAATGTCTATCAGGGTATTGATATATACCCTTAATTAAAAGAAAAGGTGATACAGTAATCAAAAAGGGCAAATACACCAATTTTTCTAGATGATAGAAAGCAATTTAAAAAAAAAGAATGTAGAAGTAGCAGCAGCCTTGAGACCAACACACTGTCTTTTCTTCATGCATTTGGGATCAACTGATAGAGTCGGCTAAGTGTCGAACCATAAACGAAGAGGACAATGGTGGTGATGAGACAAATATATTGGTGATGTCTTTAAGAGGCTGTCTTCTAGATCTTTTTCTTCTCATTTTGATTTGGGTTATGTCTTTATCGAGGGATGTACAAGAATCCAGAGGCTTGATCATCATTGAGGGTGAGACATTCTCTTTGTTGTCGTTTTGAGGTTTTTGATCGAGAGTCGCCATAAATTTAGAACTAAGGAGATAGATGGAATTGAGGATAGGAGGAGGAACTGTATATGATGAGTGTGAATAGGAGGGACTTTGAACCAGATTTGGAAGTGCTTGGATCTAATATTTTTTTTTGGTGTTTTTATTTTTTGTGGGGGGAAATTAAGTTTTTGTTCTAAAATTTTCTGAAACTTGAATGGGGTACTGTGTTATGGAGGGAACTACTTGGTGAATAAACTAATTAGATTCTATGTTACTACTTTGGCTTTGCTTTTACTAAAGAAGTTTTGACTTTTGGATTGAAAGAGATCTCAAATCATGTCATTATTCCATAGTACCAGAAAGAGTAGTTTTTCCGCGCCATTTTATTGGAGGGCGTCCGCCAATAAGAGGAGGGAACCACCATGTTAAATACTCTTATCCGTTATTTTCAAAATTTTCCTTTCCAATAGTTTGCTTCATTTCTTTTTTGAAAAAAGAATATTTCAATTATATTATATCTCCACTTTATCATTAATTACTAATAAATCTTTATTTTCATATTTACTAATTTTACTTAACTATTTCATTTTAACAATAATCCAACATAATTATTAAATTAATATAAATTAAAAATTATCATAGTTTATAACAAAACACCATACATATAATTTTTTCTATAAGTGATTAACAAAGTGTTTACAAGTAAAAAAATGAGATGATTTATCTTTGATTCTTTTTATCCAGTTGAAAGTTCGTAAAAATGAATATTCATATGGTTTTCGATATAAACTTCTGATTATATGAAATAATAGTCAAAATTTTGAAATTGATTAGAAAATATTAACGTATATAATTTATTTTGGGAAAAGATAAAAATAAATAAAAGTTAAGGATCAATTCACAATATAAAAAGTTTTTCTTCAAAAAATGAAAATATGCACAGTAAATCTTCAAATTTGAAGCAACACTATTCACTGCTTCATTTTAAAGCAAAAAATAAAGTAGAGTTGGAGCAAATCTCACTTCAAAATGAAGTGGGGTTGGAGATAGTCTAAAAAAACATATCAAATTTTAGTTACAAATGCATTATTTTTTCGTTATCAACTATTCCTCACAATTTTTAACCAATAAATCGTTATAAACACTACTCTCTCTGTTATGAAATGTAAGATGTTTATTATAATTTTTATATTCCAATATATAAGATGTTCTCATCTTTCTAGGTAACTTTAAGTTTATCAAAAACTGTATAGCCAATCAAATTTAATAGTTATATTTTTTAATTGGTTGAGTAGTTTTTTATCTATAATTTTAATGATACTTTCTAGGTAAAATTAATTTTCTTAATAAGTGTGTACTATCCAAAACAACTTACATTTCAGAACAGAGGGAGTATTAAGTTTTTTGAAGTTTACAATTTGTAATTAATTTATGCATAGGAAATGTAAAACATATATTTTTTTGAAACATTTTTTTTATATATGGATTTTTTTTAAACAGAAGGAATACAAAAGAAAAAAAAATCAATTACTATTGGGCTTTACCTTCGCTGTATATTTAGAGATGGCAAACAGGTTTATCCGTCTCGTCCCATTCCGTACCGCAGTGGACTCATCTTCAAGCGGGTTACAGCGGGACAGGCCCACACGGGCTACGGTCTCCGAAATGACTAACCCAATCCTGTACCACAATATCAGTAGGCCTTCGCGGGACAGTCCACAAGACGTCTGATATTCTACTGCTGCCCACACAACCAAACATATTTCGAACATGATCACAACGGTTTGATGTTTATTCTAGTCTATTGATGTAACGAGAGAATAATGACCAGTAACGAGAGAACATGAAGAATAGAAAACACATCGAAGAAGGCTCTAATCAGTAACGAGACTAACTCTTTCATCTGAACGACATCTTTGTTATATAATTAAATAGCTTAGTCGACAAGGCTCCAACCATAGCTTAATCTCGTTATTGATTTGAGTTCATAACCAATACTTATAACTCATATGTTCATAACCAATCCTTTAGTTTGATGAATCCAAAAATTAAATAAAACCAAACACCAAGTCAAAACTGCAAATCACATAGTAAATAAAAAGAGACACCAAATAAAACACCGTCAGAGTTTGAATTGTCATCGCCGGAACTCCTTTCATTTTCTCGGGGGAAGTCACACGAATCACCTTCTCCTCACTCTTTCTTTCATTTTTAGGTAAAACAAAAAATGAAAAAAAAAGACGTTTGACCAACAAAAAAAAGGCCCGCTTCGGTCCATTCCGAAAAAACCCAGTCCCGCAACAGCCCAGTCCCACAACAACTCGTCCCGCGAGGCCCGTAGATTTGCGAGCTTAGAAAACCCCAACCCAATACCATCCTGCGACAGTCATATATGGGTCAGGCCTGCGGTCCAGGTTTTGCCAATATCTACGTATATTTGTTCGTTTACAATGTAACGCATGCACACCACCCGGCGTGGGCCCCAGATACATACATAAGATAAAGGTGTATATGTATGTATATCAGTATATGTGTGTTATATACATTCCACCCAATTCATTTTGAAATGGTATTCAGTTTATCAAACCATTTAAACATAATCTTGTCAGTGGTTTGCTATCTTTTTTTTTTTTTTGAAACAATCAGTGGTCTGTTATCATTTGGCTAAAAAATGGCATTGAGTATACTAGATAGACTGGAAGCAGTTGTTGGAACCTCTCCCAAAACTTTACAAGTAACTATGATGTTTGTTCATGCCTTTAAACGAACAGCGATCTACTTTGTGCTTTGTAATGTGGTGATAACATCATCAATGCTTTATATATAGGTGAGGGCATCGATACCAATATATGACTGATGTTTTTAGGCATATCGTCCATGCTCTTATAAAACCAACAACGAGACTATAATTTTTAGGGATTTTTTTTTATCAGATATCTTCTAGTTCACCGATATATCCAAGGTTTTGTGCTTCTTCGTATATGTCCTTGTTCCAAGACTTATTTGTTTATAGGTTTATATCAACTCATCTTTATTGGATTGGTCATAGTCACTCATAGTCATAGTCTCAGTCGAATTTGATTTGGTCTGTTTGCCGCTCCTCTTTGTCATTTTTGAACTAGGAGTTTATGTCGGCCTAATATATCATTCGTAGTCTCTCTGAACCTATTAGTACTTGGGTGCATGAATGTTAAAGACAGGGTATTGATAAATACTTGTATTTTTCTTAAGTGAACCTTCTCTAGAGAACTAAAAACCAATTCAATAAAAGAAAAAAAGAAGAAGAAAATCATCTGAAATTTCTACAAGAGTTGGTAGAAGAAGTGGCAGCCTTGAGAGCAACGCCAGCTTTTCTCTTCATGCATTTGGGAACAAGTGACAGAGATGGCGAACAGGGCATATGAAGATTCAGAAACGAAGAGGGCAATGGTGATGATGAGACAAAGAGATTAGTGATGTCTTGAAGAGGCTGTCTTGTATACCTTTTTCTTCTTAATCTGATTTTGGTTTTGTCTTTATCTTGAGGCCGCTTGACAGAAACGGCGGCCATCTCTGAAGGGGAGATGTTTTCTTCGTTGTCGTTTCCAGGTATTAAATTCAGAGCTGCCATTGATGTAGTAAAACTCGACAGAGAAAGAAAGAAATAAGAGAAGAGAGAGGGAGTCAGGAGATGGAGTTGAGTATAGGAGGAAGGAACTGATGAAGTGAAGCGTGTAAATTACAGTGTAAATAGGATGGATCTCAGATTTGTTTTAGAATTTTTTGGAGGGATTATTTTTGTTTTGAGAATGGTTATAAAATTTCTGACGCTGTGTGTAAATTGTAATGGAGGGATCGTGGTGAAAAAAATTAAGAAGATTCTCTATTTCTATTTCGGGTCGAACTTTTAATTTTTATATTTTATTAAGAGAAGTTTTGATCTCAAATCATTTCATTATTACCTTAGTGTATTTTTACGCGCCTATTTTGGTTTAGAATGTGCGCCAAGAAGAATGAGGGAAGAAACAGGTGTTTGTAATAGAAGATCAATTCTTAATTTGAGCCCAATAGGTTAATTGTTATTGGGTATATTCGTGCCCATATATCCTTAGACTGTATATGTATGTATGTATTCGTTTGTGTTTAGTTTAAATATTCAAACCCATTTCATTTTGAAATGACAAAAATCAAATATTCAACTTTATCATTCATCTAACTAGGTGTGTGGACTGGATGTGTTCATTGATGATGTTACCTTCACGTATTTTGAAAGACTTCAAATAATAAAACACACATTACCTGTTTCTAAATTCATCTGGATCATTTTTTCTTTAGCTAGTGGTGATTGATTATTGTGTTTAATGTTATATATTAAGTTCCAACATTCACGTTTTGTGCTCCTTTATTTAACCAGCAAAATGAGAGATGATCAAATGCCTTGGACTAGTGTGACGTCAACGTTTCTGGACTTTTAACCATAAGGTGCTGAACCTATAAAGCAAGTCAAGAAATGAATAACTGGAGTTTACTTGAGTCTCTTCAGATAACATCTCGCGATATAGTTCTGAGAAAACAAAGATCAAGACTCTTACCTCGTAAAGCAACAGCTGTTTGAGTGTTTCATCATGTCTCCCCTAAACTCAACTTAGCTGCGAAATTCTGGACCATACGAATGTTTCTGAATATTAAGGGAAAACACACACACAAAAGAGTCTATATGCTATAACCTATAGATAGACAGAATCTAACAATGCCATTAAAATATTAAAAAAAAATAAAATAATAAAAGGATATTTTGTCTTCATGTAAAGGATGGTTGAGCATCAGTAGCTTATTGTTGTTTACGACAGCACGGACAAGCAACTCTTTGGCCTCCTCATGTTTCTTCTTCAGAATGTTGCAGATCTGCATATGGAACAAAAAACAAAAGAAAGCATAAGTTATACCAAGGGAGGCTCCGTTAATATTTATAAGAACTTACGTTGTCGAGTTCTTTTGTATATGATTCAGCCTTCTCAATGTTCTCATCATACTCCGTAATCGGGATTTCCAGATTTGCCATGTTCACGAACTGGGGCTGAGATTTAGCCCGGGGGCTTTCCTTGACAAGCTGCTTGGTTGTATTGTTATCTAGTCTACTCGCTTGGCTTGACACCTGGAAAGAACAATTGTGTTACAAATGTTTTAACACAGATGGTTGTCCTTATTATGACAAGCTAAAGATTAGTTGCTATAACCTTTACTTGCCCAACTGTGTGTGTTAGCTCCTCAACGTTCCTGTGCAATCTCATTCATAACGTATATAAGAATTTAAAACTAATGAAGCAAACTTATATATATATATAAATGGTTTAGATAAGCAAAACTAGAACCTGTTTTCTCTTGGAGACATGGAAAAGCGTTTAAGTTGTGGCATCAATGATCTATCGGCATCCTGTGGAAACACAAACGTTTCTTCAAGCTAACAAAATATGTGCATGAAATAAGAAGATAGGAAGATGCGAGTTGAAGTATAAACCTGATTGAGAGCTTTCCGCTTTAAAGAAGGTGGGCAGTGCAGGATTTGTGTTTTGTCTCTGGGAGCCAGATGATAAATCTCAGAGATCTTATTAACTGGCTCTTCGGTATTTCTATCCTTGCTTATGGAAGAGCGAGCTTCTGGTTGCAATGCAGAACCGTGTTGGTCTTTTTTTCCTCCAATGGTCCTATACTGCAGGACTTGTGTTTTGTCTCTGGGCGCCAAGTGGTGAATCTCGGAGCTCTTTCTAACAGGCGCCTCGGTATTTTTATCATTCCTTGTGGAAGAGCTTACTTCTGGTTGCACTGCAGAACTGGTTTGGTCTTTCTTTACTCCAACGTTCCTATATTGCAGGGATTGTGTTCTGTCTCTGGGAGCCAAACGATGAATCTCAGAGCTCTTTCTAATTGGTGCCTCGGTATTTCTCTCATTCCTTGTGGAAGGGTTAACTTGTGGTTGCACTGCAGAATTTGGTTGGTCTTTGTTTATTCCAATGGCCCTATAATGGAAGAGAATATGGAATATGTTATCACGAGATTCCATACCAGCTAGTAACTGTTGTACTATGTTTTTATGTACCTTTGAGTTGCTGCACGCAGATCAGACATAATATTTCCAAGTTTAGGCCTTTCAAGCGATACCATTTTGGACTTCTGCAAAGATTCGCCTCCAGAACTCAAATGTTTGTTTAGCTTCTCAGTCAAGCTAGAAGCATCGGGGTTTGAGCTGCCACAAAATCCAAAAGCAAGGAAGGTTAATGCATAACACTGATAAAACTTCCTAGATATAAAATGTACCAGCTATTAGTTTCTAAACAGTGTGGTAATAACTTTCTTGGTAAATAAAGAGCGTATAAGTTAAATAATTTATCTGACCTTATATTGCCCTGTATGGTGGACTTCTCTCTGGTTGTATTTCTAGCTAGCAGCTGTAAGCCATCCATCAGTCCGGCCACATTTTCTACAGTCCTGGTACCCGAGTGGTCCTTCTGGATTATCTTTTCATGGGAACTGCTGGTAAAAATTATCGAATTTGTCACCTACCTTCTATACATTATCTTGAAACAAAGAAGAAACTTATTTTTATGTTTGAGCAAAAAAGCCCGGAACACTACCTGTTAGTATTGACATTTGCTGTTTCGGAATCCGTTTTGGAAAGCTCTGTTGGAGCTGTTCTAGTTTTGGATCCAGGTAAGGCATCTTCAGTATCTTGTCTGCATGTTGAATAGGAGGGAAATAGTGAAAAAAAAAGTCACACAGAACAACGAAGAAAAGAAGTACTACCGTTTATCAATTGTAGGGTTCACATTCGACCCAATCCTTTCACGTGTAACTGGACGAATCTCTGTTTGAGTTGGAGACTCAAGCACATGTGATTGTGGTTTTTCTATCTTCTTGAAAAACATGGATCTGATTTGTCCTGAGTCACTGTTTTGCATGGCCTTCAAATCACTGAGCCTGGGCACGCTGCACTCAGTCACAGAACAGAGCAGTTAGACATTTACTCCAGTATCCTTTGCTAGTAAAATGATAAAGAACCATAGATTTTCAGGGAATATTAGCAGTTTTGGTTTCTCTAACCTGTCGGATGGATCCTGTGGCAGCTTTGAACTCGAATCTTGTACCTGGGCAGTTTGGCCTAGTTTAGAACCTGATGGTACTTTTCCTGAGAGAGTTGGTTGAGAATGTCCGGCATCTGGATCATATAATGTTCTTCTAGTGTGATCATGTATCTCTGCCTGAGCGTCTATATCCATCTCTTCCTGTTGATGTTTGATCTTGTCCAAACATGAAAGAGATGAGATGTTTGGTTCAGTCTTCTCATAACACGATATCATTCTACTGTTGGTATTCTGTTCTGGATCTCTAGGAGAATCTTCCTCC
Source organism: Brassica napus (assembly GCF_020379485.1). Lineage (NCBI taxonomy): Eukaryota > Viridiplantae > Streptophyta > Magnoliopsida > Brassicales > Brassicaceae > Brassica > Brassica napus. The sequence continues at coordinate 5,129,754 of NC_063434.1, read as the reverse complement.
GTGCCAGACCTGCAGATTTCATGGATACCTGGACTGGTTTCCCTACTTGCCGCAGTATGTGCAATCTCAGAAGAATGTAATGGCGAGAGTGCTGCTGTCTCATTTGAAAGACATGGTTTATTATTTTCTTCAACCTTTGAATATGATGTCCTCAAGGGTGAAATGTTGGCAGGCTGAGGTTGTACACGCATTGTATGAACTCGTGAGGTTCCCATCCTTAGACGTTGAGGGGAATCTACCTCCTCAAAATTTTCCTTGCTCTCTAGTGTAGCTTGCTTCGAGTGTGTGCTGCTCATACTATCTGCACCCTTAGAATTTTGGTTTTCTTTTTCAGCTGAAGCATTTGCCTTGACATCTGTATTTGCCCGGGAGACAGATTGTTTAGTTGTTGGTAAGTCTGGACAAAAGTCCAAAGAGTCAGACTTATCGAAAATTTTTGAACCAGCAAATTCTTCAAAATCCATGGACTTGGTCGTAGTCTCGTTTCCCTTCTTCAGTGAGCTTGAATCAAGATCCAAGTCACCTAACCTGTTTGCAGAAAATCATAATGCTAAGTTACTTCAGATTGACTTAGATGATTTTGAAAAGAAAATAATTCTATTGGATTCATACGTGTCAAAATCACAAGAGAAGTGAAACGGATTCTTTTTCTGTTTTAGATCTCCACTATCATCAGACTTTTGTTTTGTTTTTGTGGTTTTCTTGGCCGGGCTAGAGAAATCAAAGTCTGACATGTCCATTTTGAATGATGATCCGAAATCTCCACCCAGGTCGAAACTCATATCCCTGAGAAGGAGACAAAGAAACAGGACTATGTGAGACACTAGGCCTTGTTATCAAGAAACAGCATCATAGAGAAGTAATCCATAATAAAGGAGAAAACATTCCATTATTGAGCCACATTAGCTTAGGCGTATACATGGTCTAAGAAGCATATGGTATATGTACACTCACATGTTGAAAGCATTCTTTTTCTTATCTTTATTTGCTGGTGAACCATATCCAAAATCCATTGGATCATCATCTGTCATTGACTTAAAGTCCCATGTATCCTTCTCCATGTCTTTGTCTGCAGGTAACCCATGAAATTTTAGATAACAACGGGGACAACAACTTAAGACTTCAATCTATGTCAAAAAAAGTCCACAGCTGGTTAAAAATTAAGGAATAGAACAATGATGACGACAACGAAGATTGAAAGATAGCATGCATGGTCTTCTTGATGCAGAATTCGTAACTTCAATTTATCAAACAGCTTGAATGCATTCAAATAGCAATCGTACTTGTAACAAACAAAATTTGGATTCAATAACGTTTAAATCACTGAAGCCAGCTCTTAAATACTTGAACCTTACCAAACATTAGATCATTCTCCTTAGCTTCTGTAGAGCTTTTTTTAGCAGGTGTAGACATGGTGAACTCTGTTCAATACTACTCTTGACAATTTACTGCAAAGAGAACAACTACCATGATAATCATTCTAGCACTCACTTACGAAAACACTAATCCGTTATGTTATGATCAGCATAAGGCAGCCAATAATCAAAATCAACTTACGCCACAAATCATAAGTTCCAGTAACATTCTAATAACCTATAAGATTAGCAAGTAAAACAAAGAGAAGCGAGTATTTATCAGGAGCTAAAATATGAGATTCAACACTAATCAAGCACAAAACTCAGGCGATTCGTAGATTGTAGGCATGGTGAAAAGCCAATCGAGGCCATTTTCAGGTGAAATCGAACTTAGTTTTCACACTGATCGAACTTTCTTAACTCCAATCTACGCATAATCGCTACCTCCAACAGATTCATGTTCAGCGATAACGATCAACGATCGTCAGTCGCTGAGCCTTAACAAATGGAAGTTAGAACGACGCATTACGGTGAGATTCTACTCGAACGACGAGCAGCGAAAGTAAATTCTTACCGGTTAAGTCGTTCTATAGTTGATTATGTAGTAGGCGCTAACGGCTAACGTTCAACGGCACCGGGGAGACAATCGCCGACGGCGCTCAGACGCGGAGGGAAGATTTGAAATTCGCTGGGCTGCGAAGGATTTTTTGGTAAGGGATTGTATTTTGAAATTAAGAGTTAAATTTGAGTTCGTTAAGACTTGGGCCAAACATATGGGCCTATATATATAAATATCATTTTCCTGTTTTTCCCTCTGCTTTTCAATAATTTATTTATTTATTCAAACTTTATTTACTTTGTTTATTTATATTTTTTTATTGATCAAAATATCTACATCGAAATCCAACTAATTTTTTTTAATTTCGATGATTTTCCAGGTGTATTGAATTTTTTAAATAAAACCTAAAACGGCCATAATGAAAAGTAATAAATTAACTTTTTATTAGAAATTATTTTTTTATCCTAAATTTTATTTTTACCACCAAACTGTTAAATCTTATTTAAAATTACATTTTTGGTAAAAAAAACATTCACACTTTTCTTTGCCTATTTGTTCATATAATTTATGGAGAGATTTGTTAAACTGTTTTTAATTTTAAATTACTGAACTATTTTCATATTTTGGTGAATTAGTAATTGATATTCTTCATCCACAGACGATTTAAATATGGGCAATTGTCAATAATAGCACCTTTTAAAGTTTATGTCTCAAAAATAGCACTAGAAGGAGAAAGTCACAAAAATGACATTCATTAAAGTGTAAAATATCCCTAATACCCTTGGTTTAAAATTAAATAAACAAACAAAAATAAATAAAAATAAATAAAATTAAAAAAATAAAAAGAATAAAAAAAAATAATTTTTTTTTATAGTTTCAGATTATATGTTTGGGCAATTGTCAATAATAGCACCTTTTGAAGTTTATGTTTCAAAAATAGCACTAGAAGGAGAAAGTCACAAAAATAACATTCATTAAAGGGTAAAATATCCCTAATATCCTTGGTTTAAAATTAAATAAACAAACAAAAATAAATAAAAATAAAAAAATAAAAATAAAAAAAATAAAAAAAAATAATTATTTTTTATAGTTTCAGATTATATGTTTTCAGATTCGAAATTTTTATAATTTTTTTTTTGAAATTTTTTTTTTTTGAATTTTTTTTTTTTCAAATTTTCTTTTTATAATTTAAAAATACTTTTTGAAACTGTTTTTAAAATTTTTATTTTTTATTTTAGTATTTATTTTTTATAAAATTTTAAATCCTAATTCCAAAACCCCACCCCTTAACTCTAAACCCTAAGGTTTGGATTAATTAACCCAAGGGGTATAAGTGTATATTTACCTCTTTAATGAAACCTATTTTTGTGACTTTGAGCCTTGAGTGCTACTTTGGGAACAAAAACTTGGTTTAGTGCTATTCTAGTCTTTTTCTCTATATGTTTTCAGATTCGAAATTTTTATAAATTTTTTTTGAAATTTTTTCAAATTTTCTTTTTATAATTTAAAAATACTTTTTGAAACTGTTTTTAAAATTTTTATTTTTTATTTTAGTATTATTTTTTATAAAATTTTAAATCCTAATTCCAAAACCCCACCCCTTAACTCTAAACCCTAAGGTTTGGATTAATTAACCCAAGGGGTATAAATGTATATTTACCTCTTTAATGAAACCTATTTTTGTGACTTTGAGCCTTGAATGCTACTTTGAGAACAAAAACTTGGTTTAGTGCTATTCTAGTCTTTTTCTCTTAGAAAAACTAAAGTAGGAAACAAAATCCAAAACAGATTAGATTCCATGAACAAAGGCATCAATGTCAGGCTGAGGAAGGTCATCAAGCAACGAGTCAATGCTACATCCTTCCTCAAGCAGCTTCTCATTGAATCCAAAGTCATCAGTAAACACACACTCCGGCACAATCCTGTCTTGTCCGTAAAACTCATCTTCCTTCTCCTTCTTCTTTTCCTCAACGGCCACAACATCCTTCTTCATGTTACTCTCTTTGCGTCTACTTCTTTCAGGAACAGAGGAAGACGACAAAACTCCCACATCCAGACTCTTTATGTAATCCTGCAACAGAGAAGGTCTTGGATACTTAGATCTACACTTTCTCTTAGAGAATTGTCTTCGCTCTCATGAATATCATTTCGACGTTTAGTAGAACTCAAGGAAGACTTTGTAGACATGTTCTGGCTAGCTTCATCATCATCTTGCTTCTTCTCTTTTGCAGGTTTCAAGTCAGAAGAACCACTCAACTTTGAAAACCAAGAAGAAGAAACAGGTTTCTTTCTTCCCCATCTCATCATTCCAAAGAATCTGAAAAAAGGTTTCGTGCTTTCTTTTTCTTAGGATAGACTAAAAAAACAAACGATAAAATAGGTAAGGGATGTATCTAGTGCTAACTGTTGTAATATGGTTTGGGTCGTTGTGTTTAATAGGGAGGGAGATGGAAGATGTTGGTTGAAAAAAAAAATGATAACCAAAGCCGCCTGAAGAATCCTGTGACCACTTTTGGCCTAAGAAAAGTTTTTGTGTTTATTGGTTCTGTAATCTCTTGGTATGTATTCGAATTTATACCGAAGTAGGGGACCAGCTCTATCAATCAAAAACCAAACTTCATTGTTGACAAATACTTAGGCTCTCTCTAGGTAAAAGAATCATCATATCTTTTAGTGTTAAAAACAGCTACTACAAACTAAAAGATATGATGATTCTTTTACCTAGAGAGAGCCTAAGTATTTGTCAACAATGAAGTTTGGTTTTTGATTGATAGAGCTGGTCCCCTACATGACTATAGGCTCTCTCTAGGTAAAAGAATCATCATATACTTAGGCTCTCTCTAGGTAAAAGAATCATCATATACTTAGGCTCTCTCTAGGTTACATTTACATGACTATAACAAATATGATTGGTATCGGTCCCAGTCTCTCAATCATGAAGAAGGTAAAGCTGATGGATTCAGGGTTATTTGAAAGTTAGAGATTTTGATGTGGTCCTGATTTTAGAAGAACAGCTAAAATCTTGCCATATGGGTATATCACCTACCATGAGGTATATTTTGTGTCATCCACCACCAACTTGTTCATAATTTGTTTTTGATTCTTCTAACTTCTTCTATTAGTGTACAAAATGGGGATAGAGAAGGTGTTTTCTATTATTTACATACGTTTTATGTCTCTCTTCGATTGTAAAGACTACTGAAGCATTAGCAAATTCACCCCTTTTAGGCTCTTCTTCTTTCCCATCTGAAAAAAATATAAAGGAATAATACCCATGCGGTGTCTACTACTTTCCTCACGGAAACAATAAAATGTAGTAATTATTTTTTTTGTTACAAAACAATATATATATTATCTCAACGGAACTCTACATTAAAAGTTAGAGTTGTTAAATCTATAATACCTTTAATAAATTTTATATATAATTAATTATATAAACAAAAACAAATTTTTATTAATAATATTAACTTTTTTTAAAATAAGATAATTCTTATATATTTTGTTGTTATCTTAAAACATATTTTTTAATTATAAAATTTAAAAATAAAATATATGTTTAATTAGATTATAAAATTAGATTTTTCAATTATAAAATTTTAATTAAACATATATATTTAATTAGATTTTTTTCATAAATATATATATATATATATATATGTTTGATTTAATATCTTTGAAAACATAAATAATAAGTTATTATGCTGGTTTTTGAATTAATAAAAAATAAACTAATAAATATTCCTACGAATATTTATTACCTTTAATGGTGGTTTTGGAAAACACCTAATTCCCTTTAATGCGTAAGCGTCTGTGGTTAACACGAATTTTCCTACGTATTAATGAAAGCATCTCACACCATTTCATTACAACTCTTAAGAATAGACTCAAAAACTAATCCATTTTATTTTTTGTGGTAAGAAACAAGATCCAGAAGAAACTATTACAATTGCAAAGAAGCTACAACTGACTATGACTACAGTCTACAGAATGGTCGACAAAAGAACAAAACACCTTTATCTTGATGGAGATCTCGTCGACAGACATTTCCCGCACGACACGAGTTTCAATAACGCCCGTGGCCTTGTCCTTCTTATTCCCATCTTCAACCTCGTTGCCTACAGTTCCAAAGTTTCCATATCTTAACCATAACAGAACACAGTTTTAATTTTCACATAAGATAAAAAGAGGTGTTGCTACCTTGCGACGTGTGCCTCTTGAGGTTTTCCAGCATAGCAAGCTTCTTGATCTTGTTTCAAGCCAAATACAAAACATTTTTACCAAGTGATCTTATATGTTTGATTGAGTGTTTCCGAGATTCTTACAGATTCTCTTGTTCCAGCTTCTCAGCGATAGACATGGCTTTTCGTTTAGATCAGCTGTTTTGGAGTGTGCATCCATCAGCTTGCTGAATCATATGAGCCAACGAGACCTTACCCCTCACAATGCTTTGGCTTGCTTCCATATGTTTACTTCTAGCTCGAGTCAACCCGGATGAACCAACTCGCTCTGTCCTTTCCTCCTCTTGCTTCTGTTGTTGATGCCGTCTTCCATTAGATTCAATGACTTCAACTATCTCACTTCTCCCGCTTCCATTCATGTTGTGATCTTGTCCAACCAGTGCTAAAGATGATCTTGACCAGTTGTTTCTTGTGTCTCTCTTTGTCTCGCTTGTGATCTCTATAGTTACCGGAGACTCGAGAACCGCCTCAAACGCTTGCATGATATGCCCACGGAACTTCTCAGCCGTTGATTTTAACGGTGAGCTGAACACTGAGTGCACTGTAGGAGCTGCACCAACAACACCCAGAAAATAAAAAACTTGGCATCAAAGTACGGATTTTAATATCAAATGCATTTACCTGAACCGAGACTAAGAGAGACGATTCTTCCTTCTTTATAAAGAAACTCTCTCAAACCGTTAACTCTTAAGCTTCTCAATAACTTCTAACCAAATCTCTTCAACCTGCCGGTCGGTTTTTTCTAGTGTCTCCTCTTTTCCTGTCTAAACCCAGAACTTTTTTCCCCTGCTGCTGCATCGCTTGAAGGATCAAGATGGTGATCTGAGCTTTCTCTTTCTCTACCTCCATTGTTCTCTAACGGCAACGGAGTTCGGTTTAAGCTAGAGTCCGCAGTGGAAGAATGGTGAAGCAAGTAGTTCTGATCAGGAGCCAGGTGAAGCAAGGCGGCTGTGAGCCAAGTCAGCTTATCGTTTGATACTCTAAGCTGCTTCTCTGCTTCAGATAGAGTCTTGAGAGCTTGTCTCAGCTTCTCCATATCTTCTTTAGATACTAAAAATGGTAAACAAAGTGGATCAGAAAACAAAAGAACAAAGGGAGAAAGCTGTTGTAAAATGTCCGAAACTCACATGGTTGCCGTCAGAAAAACTTTCTTCTATGCTGATCTTTAGTGAGGTCATAGCTACCCGCGAGAATGTCTGTTATGACCGTTGCAAGCTGTGACATTAAAGCCAATGGTTCCACACTTGTTTCCATAATAGTTCTTAGCTTTTTCACAGTGTTTACAGTATCTGCAGATAAAGCTAAATCAAGAAGATCCATTTACTTCTCGTCAGAAACAAGCCCAAACAAAAGAAACGAATGTCAAATGGAGAAGTATACATAAAATAAAGTTGTTACTTTATTAATGCTTACCAGTTCCTGAACCAAAGGAACAGAGATCCTCTGTCCTAACAAACTCAGCATCTCTTAAAGAACCATCTGATCTCGAAGCTATAAGCTTCAAAGCATCTTTCTCTATCTCAATCTCTTCCTTTGACGCAATCAACTGCAAGGAGTAGACGATATCTGCGTCTCTGAGCTTGGGGAAAAAGAACTTCTGGCACCACGATATGATCACATGAGGCAACAGATTAAGACTAGAACACACGAGGATAAAGATGGCGCTGCTCGGTCCACCACTTTGGACACAGCACTCCAGCAATCAGATGACAAGGTGTCGCAATCATCAGAGATGAAAACACGAGGGGACTGCGATGTCACATTGTTGTTACCGTCAAGCAAATTCTCGAAGTCGAACTTCCCTACAAGACCAACTTCTCGATTGTTCCAGCTTTTACCCATTTCGTGTGAAACACATGAGCTGCACACACCACAAGGCTTCTGTTGTTCTGAAGAGTGACAGTTGAGAGCCCTTGCAAGATGTCTTCCCCGTTCCGTTTGGACTGTGGAACACATTAATAGTCCAAGCTTCCGTCTTGCAACTGCGTTGGAAAGAGCTTGCACAACCAGGTTATGCCCCACGAGATCCCTGAATGTTTAGGCATGTATCTCTCCGTGAGACTCTGATGCTGATGCTGATCTCGATTCCGAGCGTTTCCATGACTCTTCTTCTTGTGCGACCTTCCTTCTGAAGCAAGACCAGAATCTTCTTCGTTCTTGAGCAAGTTGTCTGCAAAGATCCCTAACTCTCCCGAGTAGTCACGCATCCATCCTTCATTCTCTGCACTAGAAACTAGTGAAGGAAGCGCCTGGCCGCCATCAGAGCAGATGAAAGAGCTCGAGTCATCATCATCATATTAGAACCATTCCTCTCATTGGATTCACCTTTTCTTCCCTTTGAATCAGACATTCCACAAGCCAAACTCCTACCCGCCTTATCCAGAAATTTAACTCAACACCATAAGGAGGATACGTGTATGAAGGTGGACCAAGAAACAATTCCAAAGTTTCGAAAAAAAAAACACACAAAAGAAAGAAAGCGTTCCACAAATTAATGTTATATCCACCAACTTAACACAAACCACAAAAGGGTTAGCAAAGTTTGGTCTACATATGACGATTAGAAAATTCCCCAAATCAGAGTAAGGCAACAAGTTCCCCAAATGAAACGCTACTTTCTGCGACCCCCACTCCCACTCCCAGTCCCAGCCACAGTCTTACTGCTCCCAGCCACATTCTAGCTGCTCCAAGCCACATTGCCGTGCCGAAGTCCACCTCCGGATATCATTTGCCCCGCATTATCTTCAGAGGACCATGTCCAAGCCACTTTTGCACTTACACGGAGAGTACGATTTGAGTTTTTGGGCTCAGCGAGCATGAGGTACGAGTCAGGGAATTCTTCAAAGCAACTGAGGTAATCGCCATCGCCTGCAATGATTAGTATAGGCCTTTTTTCCGGTTGTCCCAGTTGAAGACATAGGTCAGTTGTCAAATACTTGTCCGCCACATCAGTAGATCTCATTATCCTTACTGAAACACAATAGATGAAAAACTTACTTCAGAAAAAGCAAATGAGAATCAGGAGTGGAAAACACACAAATATCTTTTTTACCTTTCGTTTCACCTGGTTTGTCCAACAACGGGAAACTCAGCTTGACATGCAACAGATTCTTTTGGGATACAAACATAGTCGATGCCGTGCTTTCTTTCTGAGGGTAGATTGGGACCGTAAGCTGTAAGCGTGTTTAGCATGAATCTACTGTCGTGCTGCTTCAAGGCTGTGTTAATGAAGCTTACGAGGGATTCAATAGGATAACCTATGGGGAGATCTGCGTTTTCCTTATCCCACAGGCCATTGACAAGAACAGTGTCGGGATTAGAAGGGACTTTGCTCATTATCACAGACTCAGGGCGTTCCAGAAGAGTACTGTTTCATTCAAAAACGAATTTACGAATATCAATAACCATTCTTTTACGATTACGAAGATTCATCTAACACACAATTCCGGTCGGGTAAGAGATGGATCGAGATCTTACCGGAACCAAAATCGATGATCTTGCCTTCGCCCAGAGTTCCGTTCCACAGAGATGACGATGAGAAACGGAGACCTACTTTCACGAAAATCAATTACCATTCTATTACGAAGATTCATCTAACAAACAATTCCGGGTAAGAGATAGGAGAGGATCTTACCGGAACCAAAATCGATCATCTTGCTTCGCCCACAGAGATGACGATGAAAGATGGAGACCTCCTCCTCTCACGAAAATTAGATTTAGATCTCTTTAGGCGGGTGGGGAGATGTTCTTATTGGGCCTCTCGAGTATTCTTATTAGGCCTCTGATGTTTGGTTTAGATTGGTTCACTTTACTATGGTTTGGTTCGGTGCTCTATATTCTCGCAGGAACACACACGCACGCACCTATACCAATTTAAATTTTGAGAAAGCTTTCTTCGTCGTTACAGTCTGGCTGAGAAAGCGACACCTCATCGAGACAAATCCTCTCATACCAATATATATCTCATAATACAATCTCAAAAGGACCTTTTTGTTCTTTTAATTTTATATGTCAAACGAAAAATCATAAAATTAAAATGGAAACGTTAATATTTTTTATTTGATTTATAGAATTTGATAAAAAATATTTCAAAAATCCAAAAACGTTGTTTGCCATATTTTCAAAAAAATTATCAAAATATGATTAAAAACGATTTTAAAATATTTTTTTCTGAATTTGAAAGGTATAAAATTTAAATATTTGCCCATAGGTTCACTAATCCATAGGGGGGTTAGGGTTTAGTTTTGATGAGCGAGAATGATTTGATTTGGAAGTTTGGATTTTGATCAAAAAATGAATTATGAAATATGGGCATAGGAGACTCTAGGAACCCATAGAAGATTTGGCATTTTACATTTGGGACACACGAGAAGTTGGCTCGGTCTGTGCTCCACTTCGAACTTCAACCTGAGTTAAATCACTTGCGAGATATCTGTACTTTAAGACCTTCTTCCAAATCCAAAAGCCCAAGCTACTTTTTTCATTTGTTTGCCATAAAGAACCTTTTCTTATCAAATAACGCTTCACCCAACGAACCCATAAAGAATCTGCAGAGAAAAGGCGCCGCCTGAGCCAACTTCTCGCGTGCCCCAAAGATGACATAAAACTGTAGAAATGTGGTGGCAAGGTAAACAACAAACTGATTTAAGAGGGATGGCATGTTAAGGGATTACTTGATTTTGTTGGTCACAAGTCAACATTTGTATTCATTTAGTTTTGTTATTAGTCTTGAAATGAAGATCAAAATTATCTTCAGAGTCGTGTCTACCATATTTAGAAAGGCATTTACCACATGCGCCCTCGATTATACAAAAGTTTTTAAGGCCCCCAATTTAGCCTAAATGAGTTGTATAATAGAGGTTTTGATTTTGAGTATCAAAACCCATTGTTAGTAATCTACGTTCGAATGATTCAATACATTTTTGTTTTTCTTTTTCATGTTTTAATTTTTTTTTGGTTGAATTTCAAGCTTTTATGTAAAAGCAACCAATATTTTTAAACCGAAAAGAAATTACAAATAGAACAAAAGATTTGAATCCAAAACAATAAAAAGTAATCTGTTAAATATTTTGAATTAAAAAACAATTTTATGGGAAAAGATTAGGAAAAAAAAACTTAAATAATTTAAATATGTTTTTATTGAATTGTCTTCAATCATTCGGTGACCATATCGTGCATTGTTTAATTTTCGTTCAGTATCATCATCCTTTTAACACAATTATATTTCTTTTCTTCTTTTTCGTTGTTGGTAATAGTATAAAAATTTTAGACTATACTTTTGTTTTCATTCTTTTATATTGTTCGAAAACTATATCAAATACATATAAAAAATTATATTGAAGGGTCTTGGTTTTAAAACTTGCTTTAAGTTTCTAGAAACCTTCACACGGCACTGATTATGACTGCAAGCTTGCGTTTATGGGTTGGGATTTAGAAAGACATAGCTAAACTGTATAATAGAACAAATAAAATATTAATCTACATAAAATACTTTCATATCGCAAAATGTTTTTAAAAAAAAAATAGTGCAGGCAGTGCCACTAGTGGGATGCGAACGGACGTTAAGTCTTCTTCTCCCAAAAGCTGCTTGTAGACCAACCAAATAAATCACACGAGGCCCATTTATGGGCCCATTTTGGCAAGGATTCAGAAACACATATCATCCCCAAGAGAAAAAAAAAGCACAGATCTGACGGTTGAGAATATGGCAACACGCTTATTTGAGATCCAAAGCATGCGAGGCAGATAGATAGATAATCTCAGCCACGAGAGAAGAAAAAAAAAAAAAACCCCTCTCTGATCCGGAACACACAGATTCGATGGCTCTCGAGAAAGGCTCCGATCATCCTCATCGTGGAACCATGGGCGAAGGCGAGTATTTCTCCGGTAAAGATCTCTGTGTCCATCTCTAAATCTTAGATTGAAATTGTTTGTTAGATTTGGATCCGTCGTAGTTATGTTATGCCCCCCGTTGTCCTTTCTCTTAGGGAATGATTATACAATGGTCTTCTGGAACATGGATGACTATCCAATCCCTGTTGGCATGGATGATTTTGGTTCTATACGTATCAATATCATAGAAGCTCTTGAACGATTTGGATATCATGGAGAGACTGATGTCAATGTGCACTGTGCGCAACTTGAGTGCGACGTAAGGGATGAGTTAAGCAAGGCCAGAATCGATTACTTACCTGAGGGTAAGCACTTTCTTTAATTATTATCATTATTATGATTATGTCCAATCTGTAACTTGTAGTTGTTGTTTCTCTATAGCTACCAAGGTTTACCTGACTTCGACTGCCAAAGTGTGTTCTCTGGATATGACTGCTTTTTTGGTTCGCATAGCGTTACCTCAACCTCCAATTAATATCGCAGTAATCGCAAAACCAAAAGCGGAGTTAGTTAGGGTTCTCAAGTGTTTGAAATCGAGGGGTCACACACTTATGCTAATTCATCCGCCTGATGGTGAACAACTTAGCTTTAGTGTAGATACGTTGCTTGCTCATGCACATCTCGGTGATAGCAAAGAAGAAGAAGATCATCCCTCCCAGGGCGAAGAAGAAGATCATCTCTCCAAGGGCGAAGAAGAAGATCATCTCTCCAAGGGCGAAGAAGAAGATCATCTCTCCAAGGGCGAAGAAGACACCTCTGTTGGACTTGGCCCCTACTACTACTACTGCCAATACCTCTCTCAGAAGGCTGAAAAAGAAAAAGAAAAAGAAGAAGAAGTAGAAGATCCCTACAAGATCTTAGATTTCCTCGGTAAGACCATCATCCCAATTTGTTTTAGATTTCATCTGTCAGATAGCATTTAAAACTCGTTTTTTTTTTTTGCATGGATCCAGAGCCTATCAGACCCTCCGTCAAAGGGGCTATGACAGCCGTCTTCTGGGATGCTCAGTATTGCCCATTCCCTCCTGGTTCCACTGCTGATGAGATCTACAACTCTATCGAATTAGCTCTTGTGAAAAGGAAGTTTACTAATAAGACTACAATCTGGGCCTATCTTGGTGATGATGACAAGAACGGTTCTGCCTTACTGGGTGACAAGACTTGGGCCTCCAGAATCTACTTTTTTTCCGCAGGTGATTTCATTTCCACTTGTTTTCTTCTTTATATCTACTACTATATGTAACCCTCCTATACTCTCTCACTTCCATTTATCTTTATGTCAGGGGATAAAGCCTCGAGACGTATTAGAATGACAAATGACATTTGTTTTTGGGCACATGAATCAAGTTGTCAACCAGTTCGTGAAAGTTTGTTCATAGTCTCTGATCAATTCAGAGGTGATCTCTACTACGTCGAGCTGCTTCACAATTTGGTGCCCGCATGTTTGCATCTTTTCTGCATAACTCCGACTCAGGACATCAATAAACCAGAAAGCCCTGAATGGCCAGAATTGTTTTTTGATAAAGGAGCATATCGTTTGCTGTTGGAAATAAGCGAAATCCCTGCTGCATGTTCTTGTTCCAAAAAGCGTAAAACCGATGCAGGAATGCTCGTTACGATGGAGGACGAAGAAGAAACAAGTGGCATGGAGTCTAACGAATGAGCAGCGCTTACAGTGTGAGTTTAGTCTCTATGTTTTATTGGGTTTACGTGGTGTGTTTTCTGTTTTTGGTTTGAACGTTTCTATTTTTCTTTTTTTGCAATGGATTATCAGAGTTAAAAATAAAGTTTCTAAAGATTTTACGCATGCAAACAATAATATTTAATGTTTTTCATTAAAAAACATTTCATTCATTGATAACAACAAAGATCAAGGCTACGGAGAGAGAGAGAGAGAGAGAGGCAAGTCCTTGGGAAAAAAACACCAGACCGTTTTTCCTTTTTAAAGAATCAACTACGTGTAGTTTTCGAGTCGTCAAACGGTATGCAGTGTAAAGGAAATGTTACGGCGTTGAGGCGGCAAGTGACAGTGTGGGGTCCAGCTACGGTTAAAGGAACTCGATTACTCTAGCGTCACGTGCGGTTATTTATAAGCTGCGTACGTGTCTAATTATGAGAGGGTTAAAGTGTAACTTTTGTCACTGCGGGGTATCGTTAGCAGCGCTCCTTGCACACTCCCTCTCCCTCTCCCTCGATCACTGTAACCTTCTACATGCTCTCATGACGTTGTTAATAAAAAGAGCTCTAAACATGTTGTAAACGCTTTTCTTCTTCAGATTCCAGAGACGCGACGAGTCGATTCTCTGTGTATGTGGGGGAGGAGCTGGAGAATGTCTTACTCTCATCAGAAACGCGCCGGAAAAGCTCGGTTAGAGCTGATATGGTGAGTCAAGCTTCAATCGCTACTTTTATTTGAAATTTCTGTGTTCACTAGTGAGATACAAAGATTGTAATCACAATCTGGTTTGTTTTTGTAATGCTGTAGCGAATCTTCGAGGAAGGCGGCTGCGTTGCACGCGAAGATCAATGGGAAGGAACTGGATAAGCCCGATATCACTCAAACCTGGTGAGCAAACATTTATTTTTATGTTCATTCAAAACTATCGATGAATGCTATTGTTTTCTCTCTCACAGCGAAGAGATTCTCAACTCGTCGGTTCCAGTGGCTCTCAGTCTCGTTGACGAGAGGAAAGTAGTAAAGCAGCATCTATTAGGTAATTTTCGGATTCAAATCATATTCTCGATTCAACTTGTCTTCTCCTCTAACCGGGTTTTCTTTGATTGGTTTTCAGAGGACGTAACTAGCCTTCGGGTAATCAAACTAATTTCTTTTGGTTTTATATTTTTTTACTTGGATTTGTTTGTCTTTTCTCAGGTAGAAGAAACTAATGGAGCTTGGCGCACAAAAGCTATTCCCGATCCCACTTTACTGCCTCAAGGAAGAACCTATGCGAGGTATCTTCTTCTTTTTGCCTTTCTCTGGTACATAATCAAGCCTGTACATAATGCTACCCTTCGGTTCCAATGAGATTCTGATGGGTAAATAGTTTAGCTCATCATTGTTCCCTTAATATTTCAGCTCCTCACATCCTTGTTTTGATAAGGTTAGTGCTACCATTGCAGAAAAGATAAGCAAGCTTGGTTTTTGCTTATTTGTAGGAAAGAAGCTGTTACGTTGCTTAAGAAAGCGGATTTTGGGAATTTTGATCAAAAGTGGCAGCACAAGGAGAAACAAAGAGCAGGTTCAGGAGAAGGTGGCAATACAGGTGCTTGGTAAGTCCAAAAGTTCTCATTCATTTTTATAGGTAGCAACTTGTAGTCTCTCACTTAGCTGACGTATTCTGTTGATAGCAATCCCTGTATCATAATCCTCCCTCTCAAACAACCTTGTCCACAAGGTTTAAAAGATGGGAACCCTTTCTACATATGAGAGATGGTTAGAGTGCTAGTCAGCTTCTCAAACTCACAGCCTGGAGTATGATCTCTGATGATGCAGCTTCTCTGCTCTTTCTTCTACTGACTGTAAAATTTTGACTCTTTATTTATATTCTCAGTCTTGCGCTTCCATCTATGCCACACTTCTGTAGTGACCTGCAACACTTCCTTGAATTTGTATTTAAAGTGCCAAGTCTTGGAACACTTCCTTTTATGCTCAATCTGTCTAACAAACTCTCAATCTATTTTCTGCTTAATCCTAAGAGGAAAGGAGCTCTGTTTTTATAAGTAGCAACTTGTAGTCTCTCACTTAGCTGACGTGTCCTGTGACGTGTCGGTTGATAGCAATCACCATACCTAACTCTTGAGAATTTCCTTCATCATCAACTTCTTTGCCTTCTCACCATAACCGATTATGCTCATGAGCTTCTTGTGCTTCACGCCTCTTCTCTTGTTTTTGAGGCATCTCCTCTTATGGTTCCTTTTCCTTCTCCTTGAGCCCTGGGCTCCATCTTCTTGTTCACCACGTGAGCTTGTGTGGCTTCTTTGTCTTTGTTGTTTCTTGTTCATCTGTTTGGTTCTACTTCGATCACTGCTTATCCAACCGGTTCGTGCTCCCTTTCGTTCTTACGTGAGCTTCATTTATCTCGCTTAAGTTTTGCTTTGATCATTGCTTTCTTTCACCATCATGTGCCCTCTAATTCTTCAAATCACCACCTCGGCTTCTTAAGCCTTAGAATCTTTGATTCTTTGAACCTTCACCTTGATTTCTGACCAAGGCTCTCCCATCTTCAGCTTTGAACATCTCTGGTTCTTCAGCTTCAAACATTGATTTAGACTTCATTGGCTTCATTGTTCAGTTGCTGTTTATCTCCTCCATATCTCTGATGGTTGAGAATATCCAGCAACTCCCACAGCTTCCTTGATCATCTTTGATCTCCACCATTGTCTTCTTCCTTCTTCTTTATTCATGTTTCCCTCTGGGAGACAACTTTCTTCTTTGTTCATGTGCCTCAGGTTCTTCTCTTGTAGCCTTATTTACTCCAGCACCATGTGAAACCACTGTTCTTCTCAAGCCGCCTTTTTCTCACGTTCCCAGCTGCATGAAGAGCTCCATTATGGTTGGCTTCATCTCATTCTTCTTATCTTGTTTAGCTTTCTTCTTCTCCACCTTGACAGGTCCCCTCATCAATATCCAGAAACACCTTTTCTTCTTCTCGCACATCTTCTTCTTCTTCTTTTTTGTAGCTTCTTCTAAGCTACTCTTCTTTGTTCTTCTTTTCTTGGATATTTAATAAGGTTTAGTCTCAACAATTATGAATTTTTTAATAGGAGTGAACATGGAAGCAAACAGGACATAGGCAGCTCAAGCACCACCAAGAGTTATGTTGATTCCAAAGGGAGATATGTTGATCAATTAGGATTTACTTGGATTGGAACACCTGAAATCGATGACGAATCTACACCTCCTGCCGTTAAATCTACACCTCCTGGCGTTAAGGAAACAACAATAGACGCTTTTGTGGATATGGAGACCTTGAAATTTACAAGTACTGAGAATGTTTTTCTTCTACGGCCTCAGATCTCCACGATACTAGACGATATGGGAGATGATACGGTCAAGTACAAGCTTGTAAACATCAAATCATTTCTCATCCAACGCAAGAATAACTTCGCTAAGTCGGTGTCTATAGTAAGTAATTTTTCCAAGGTATATCCTCCAAGACGGCTAGTATGTGGTCCGTGTAAACAAGATTCAAGTAAGATGCTTAAATTATTTTTTATGCTTACATTTTGATTTAAATACATATTATTATTATTATTTTTTACTATCTGAAAGAAATCTTCCCGCTGGAGAAAAAATGCCTCTTCTAGACCTAGAAATGATCAGAAAAATTTCTGTTTATGCTATGACACCTGGAAGAAAGGCAGTAATGATCATATCCAATGACCTCTACTTAACTTCTACTTTTGCCGACAAACTGCGGGCACAGTATAATGAGTTGACTGTTATTACTCCATCAGTTGGATGCATGATACCCGTTGACATGTATAGGAAAAAAACGGTAAATGATTTAAACAAAACGTCTTTTTAAAAATATTATTATATTGCTTCAATAATTTTATTTTCCCGATTGTTTAGGCTTCTGATGTTAGGCCACGCAACGTTCAGAGGGGTGCACGCAACGTTCAGAGGGGTGGGGACTAGTCTGTTTGGTTTCTACTCGTTTATTTCAAACTCTGGTTTGACTTTCATGAACAAAAGAACACCAAATGCAGTTTGTATTTCCATAAAACGTTTTCCAACAGACATCACAGTGGTATGTGTCTCTGATAACTTGTAGTGTCCATGAATAAATTTCTCCCCAGTGGTTTGTTGTTTTATGTCGATATGTGCAGATTGATCCTAGTTGCTGTTCATGAGTTCATTAAGCGGACTTCTCCCATAAACTTGATTTTTTTTTATATGATTGATATTATACATCTTTAACATTTACCTATATTAAATATTTGATTAATATGATATTTTAAAATAAAAGGTTTATTTTTTAGTTTAGATATTGTTCTGAACCATCAATTGTATTAACTGTTTTTTAGAGATAGCCTTAGATAGCCTTAAATCAAAAATGTAAATATAAAATCCTTAAATTTTTAGATAATTTTCCTTTTTATGTTAAAATGTTTTTAAATAGAAACACTACACTAATATATTATTTTGGAAAGCCATCCAAAACATATCACATACTTTCTAAAATCTATAATATATTATTTACATTTAAATAAATCTATGTGATCATTTACGACAAATATTTTCCTTAACCTAGCAGTTAAACCACTACTCTCTCACTGTGTATTTTAATGTTCCTTGCTTTTTTTTTTTTTTTCCGTCTGGTATTTTATTATAACACCAAAAAAGTTACAACAGCCCAAAACATTATTCAGAAAACGAAAGGCTCATAGACAAGGCAACACAACAACCCTAGACCTACACATGGCCCAACAACTAAACCATCGAAAAAAAAAAATGGTTCCAGCGCCGTCATCTTCTTCTCCACGTGTAATGAGAAAAAAAAAATGGAATCGACACGCGTCAAGAACAGCAAACACCTCCTCCAAACCACCGCCGTGAGATTCAAGCCGGAGCTTTCTGTTCACCGGAGACGATCCACGCGTCAAAACTCGAACTGCCGAGGACACGTGTTGCTTTACGGAGAACCAACCACCAATCTCCACCGACGGGAACTCTTTCAACTGTTTCCGGTAAACCACCGGAAGTCTATCAAACGGATAATGAAGAAAGCCTCACTCAGAGCGATCTTCCCAATATCCTAACCTCACACCAGATCGACGCTTCAAAGCTAATTCAGTCATCTACAATCCACCCAACATCTAACAGAGATGTGAGAAGAGAGACAGTTGAGCGAGTAACAAACGGAAGCGTCAATCAACGATAACCGGGAAATTCCGGTGAGAAGCCGCCGTCGCCATCGAACACGACGCGGAAAACAAAGCCGGACAACTCCGTCAAGGTGAACGCGAGCCGCCAGAAACAGAAGTCGGATATACTCGTCAAACCGACCGAGATATACCAGAGTCAACAGTCACCGAAGAAGAACGGCGACGGACAAAGCTTCATCTCATTTTTTTCTTCGTGAAGGATTTTGAGGAGAGAACGAAGAAGAGAGAGAGAAACTTTTCACAATGTTCCTTGCTTCGGTTCGATTCCTCTCGAACGCTTTTTATTTAATGAGATAGAAAAGGTATTGGTTATATCCTTTTAGTTAAAGCAATAAACAGGTGTAGCACACTTGGCCTAGTGGTGGTCACGCACACTAAGTATCCTGTTCCGATTTTTCACTGGTTAAACACGTGGTGCATGCAAATTTCTTATTTTTTTTTGTTCTCAAAATTATACATTACAATTTTAAACTTACGAAAAATATAGATATCAAATCTTTAGTTTTTGATATTATTTTCTTTTTTTTCGTTAAAATTTTGCTAGATAGAAACATCACATTAATATATTATTTTGGAAAACTATCCAAAATATATCACATGTTTTACAAAATCAATAATATATTAATGTTTAAACTAGATTTTGATCCGCGCTTTTTTTTTTATTTTAAAATTAAATTATTTATTTTTATATATTTCTATATAAGATGATGTAGGTTTGTGTACATTTATCCGAGTGCACTGAACCGTACCAAATTGGAAAAAAATCCAAAATTAAGCTGAATTTCATAAATAACTAAGCATATTATATATATCTTTGGAATCAAAAAATAGAAACCGAACTAAAAACCAAATGAGTACTTAAATTTTTAAAATACAAATTATATATCTATTTAACATAACTAAACCATTAAAAAAATTTATACTATTAATGAAACTATACATGGTAATGTTCACGTTATGTGTAAATATGTTTGAATAATCTGTTATATATTCATGGAGATTTATTGTTACAGTAATTATATAATATATCATGAGAAAATAATAAATGAGTTTATTTAAAGGGCAATTGTCAATAATAGCACATTTTGAAGTTTATGTCTCAAAAATAGCACTAGAAGGAGAAAGTCACAAAAATGACATTCATTAAAGGGTAAAATATCCATAATACCCTTGGTTTAAAATTAAATAAGCAAACAAAAATAAATAAAAATAAATAAAATAAAAATAAAAAAATGAAAAAAAAGAAATTTTTTTTTTATAGTTTCAGATTATATGTTTTCAGATTCAAAATTTTTATAATATTTTTTTTCAAAATTTTTTTTTTCAAAATTTTTTTTTTTTTCAAATTTTCTTTTTATAATTTAAAAATACTTTTTGAAACTGTTTTTAAAATTTTTATTTTTTTATTTTAGAATTTATTTTTTATAAAATTTTAAACCCTAATTCCAAAACCCCACCCCTTAACTCTAAACCCTAAGGTTTGGATTAATAACCCAAGGGGTATAAGTGTATATTACCTCTTTAATGAAATCTATTTTTGTGACTTTTAACCTTGAGTGCTATTTTGGGAACAAAAACTTGGTTAGTGCTATTTTAGTCTTTTTCTCTTATTTAAATTATGTAAAGTATTTATATAGTTAGAAAAAGGGCAATTGTCAATAATAGCACCTTTTAAAGTTTATGTCTCAAAAATAGCACTAAAAGGAGAAAGTCACAAAAATGACATTCATTAAAGTGTAAAATATCTCTAATACCCTTGGTTTAAAATTAAATAAACAAACAAAAATAAATAAAAATAAATAAAATTCAAAAAATAAAAAAAATTAAAAAAAAATAATTTTTTTTATAGTTTCAGATTATATGTTTTCAGATTCGAAATTTTTATAAATTTTTTTTTGAAATTTTTTTTTTTTGAATTTTTTTTGAAATTTTTTTCAAATTTTCTTTTTATAATTTAAAAATACTTTTTCAAACTGTTTTTAAAATTTTTATTTTTTATTTTAGTCTTTATTTTTTATAAAATTTTAAATCCTAATTCCAAAACTCCACTCCTTAACTCTAAACCCTAAAGTTTGGATTAATTAACCCAAGGGGTATAAATGTATATTTACCTCTTTAATAAAACTTATTTTTGTGACTTTGAGCCTTGAGTGCTACTTTGGACAAAAACTTGGTTTAATGCTATTATAGTCTTTTTCTTTTTAAATATATATATCAAAATTGAGAAATTGTTCTTTTTATGTCTAAGTGATTTAATAATTTGTTTCTTCAAAAAAAATTAAAATGAAATTAAAAAAAAAACATTAAAAAGGAGGAAGATAGAGGAGGAAATCCATCTCCTTATCCTGACCACAAGCACCAAACACAACCATAATCTCTCAAACAGAGAAAAACAAAAGAAAAGCCAATAAGAAGCTAGTGAAGCAAGCAGCAAAGCTCACACAAAAAAAAATGGCGTCTCTTCTGGGAACTTCTTCTTCAGCAATCTGTGCTTCTCATTCCCTCTCTTCTTCTTCCTCAACACCTTCGATCTCTCCCATTTGCTTCAAGCCAGGTAACTGAACAATCTCTCCAAACCTTAATCCCTACTGTTTTCTCAATTCCAAACTTTTAGTGAAACTGAACAGCCAAGTTCTTGTTTACAGGGAAGATCTGTGGAGGAAAGCTAAACGCAGGAATCCAAATAAGGCCAAAGAAGAACAGGTCTCGTCACCATCTCTCAGTTGTGAATGTAGCCACAGAAATCAACTCCACTGAACAAGTACAACTTCCAACTTTATGATAAAGTTTCAGACTTCACTTGATTTTACAAAGAGTTAAGAACATATGATTGCTGTTTGGTTTTTTATGTTGTGTAATGGTGGTTTTTGGGTTTTTAGGTAGGGAAGTTCGATTCAAAGAAGAGTGCGAGGCCTGTTTACCCCTTTGCAGCTATTGTAGGACAAGATGAGATGAAGCTATGTCTCTTGTTGAACGTGATTGATCCCAAGATCGGTGGTGTGATGATAATGGGAGACAGAGGAACCGGGAAGTCCACAACTGTCAGGTCCTTGGTCGATCTTTTACCCGAGATTAAGGTGGTTGCAGGTGACCCTTACAACTCTGACCCTTTAGATCCTGAGTTCATGGGTGTTGAGGTGAGAGAGAGAGTGGAAAGAGGAGAGCAGGTTCCTGTTGTTGCGACCAAGATCAACATGGTTGATCTTCCTTTAGGTGCAACTGAAGATAGAGTTTGTGGAACTATCGATATCGAAAAGGCTTTAACTGAAGGTGTGAAGGCCTTTGAGCCTGGCTTGTTGGCTAAAGCTAATAGAGGGATACTCTACGTTGATGAAGTCAATCTCTTGGATGATCATTTGGTTGATGTGCTTCTTGATTCAGCTGCTTCTGGTTGGAACACGGTTGAGAGAGAAGGGATTTCGATTTCTCACCCGGCGAGGTTTATCTTGATTGGTTCTGGGAATCCTGAGGAAGGAGAGCTTAGGCCTCAGCTTCTTGATCGGTTCGGTATGCATGCGCAAGTAGGGACGGTTAGAGATGCTGATCTACGCGTCAAGATTGTGGAAGAGAGAGCTCGGTTTGATAGTAACCCTCAGGATTTCCGTGAGACTTACAAGACGGAGCAGGACAAGCTTCAAGACCAGATTTCAAATGCTAGAAGCAATCTTTCCTCTGTTCAGATTGATAGGGAGTTGAAGGTGAAGATCTCTAAGGTGTGTTCGGAGCTCAATGTTGATGGGTTGAGAGGAGACATTGTGACTAACAGAGCAGCGAAGGCACTTGCAGCTCTCAAGGGAAAAGATAGAGTGACTGCAGATGATGTTGCAACCGTTATCCCTAACTGCTTGAGGCACCGTCTCAGGAAGGATCCTTTGGAGTCTATTGATTCAGGAGTTCTGGTTTCTGAGAAGTTCGCTGAGGTTTTCAGCTGAATACGGAGATCAGATTCTGTTGACATTTTCTTAAGCTTTTGTAAACTGTGAGAAGAACCAGAAACTATAAACAGGCAAATCTGATTCTATGCTTTCTTCATTGAGTATAGTTTTCAAACAATGTTCTCTGCATTAAGTTGATTGAATACAGTTGTTCAAACAAACAATAACATGCTTTTCTCTTGCATTTCCAAAACATTCTTGCATTGTATTAGCCTAGGAACCTATCATGAAACGTTGTCAGGAACAACTTTTATCACTGTCTTGAACTGAAGGTGTTATCTTGGTGATTACAAGGAGATATTGTTTTGGCGGTTCTGGTAAAAGTGTGGAGCAGCTTCTGTCAGCCAAGAAGGATTGATGGTGACGACATTCCGCATGTATTGACGCTCTGTTGAGACAATGGACTGGTAAACCACCCATTTCGGATTCACCCTGATGATTGTATAAAACAATAATTACACACCAAATGAGCTTTCACATTCAAAAGAAAAATATCCAAACTTTTTGATGTTATTGAGATTTTTGCTAAATCCATAGCAACAAGAGACTACTAACCTGAACAATACGGACGATGGGTGGATATAAACTTCTTCAGAGCCTCTAATGGTCTTGAATACTCCATTGCTGTGTGGCTAAAACATCATAACAAATAAAAAAATGAAAATTTAATCTCTCTATAAAACTGAAAACGATGTACATAAACAGAGAAGTAAAAATCAGTTACTTACTTCTAAGCGGCATGCATTGGCGAAAAACCCTGCAGTCACTGCTTTTCTCACAGCCTGAAACATAACATATGATGTAATATTAAAAAACCTGCAAGCTATTTACCAATTGGAGCCAAGATGGTAGAGTTTCTTACATCTATGTCTCCTTCACATGATTTCAGGGTGATGCCTAATCTCCGAGCAATCCGTTTGAGTTGATCCCTGATTTCAACCACTTTCTTCTGCGAAAGGAAACAAAAAAGAAATTAGAATGGGGGAACGGAAACTAAAGTCTAACTGTCAGTTCTGTTAGTATATACGTACCATGGATTGATAGTTGAGGAAATTCTTGTAGCACCACTGTGAAGACTTTTTCGACTCAAGGAACCCTTTGTATACATTCAAAAATGTGACATGGTCACCCTGAATAGACAAGAAAGGTTTTACTGTAAAAAAAGTATTTTTAGAGATATAGTTAGCTCAAAGTTTTAGAGCAATATATACCTCTGCAGCAGCAAATCTCAGTTTTGCTTCATCTTGTTCTTTCTGTACTCCCCTGGCAATGACCCAAACAGACTGCATACAAATATAATCAAGGTTGTATCCATTTAGTTTCAAATCTCAAAGTTCAGATAGAAAGCAATTCCTAAGAAGTTTGAAATATGTTCCTTAGAATTTAAAGAGACAACTTTTAGCAGAGGAAAAGGGGTTTACTTGGATAGACAGAACTGCAGCGATTGTAATGATCTCATCTGAACAACCAAGCTCATTTGAAGCTAAGATCATTTTTGATATCATTGGGTCCTAACAAAAATGACGGAAATGAGACTTGTAATAATGCAGTTGAAAATGCAATGGAAAATAAGTAACTCAAGGTTAGGAAGCAAAAGTACCAGTGGAAGTTCAGCTACTTGGAATCCTGTTGGAGAAGTGAGTTTTGCATCATCATCGAGGATTTGAAGTGAATAAAGTACTTCAAGTGCCCGTATCATTGCTTGTGGGGATGGAGGTGAAGGCCAATCGAAACCCAATATATTATCTATGCCCAAAGCTTTTAGCTGAGAAAAAAAAAATCAACAGAGCTTGAAAATTCTAGAAGAGTGTTTGGGGATTTACTTATTGGAAAAGAAAAAAATTCTTTGAAATGATCAAACAAAGTTTATGGTTTTATTTAAGGCACTTCGAGCTGAGCAAGTTTTGTACCTGTATCACAGTTGAAACAAGATTCGACCTCTGCATCTCCGGTATGCCTTCTCCAGGCATTTCCTTGAGAAAATAATCTTCGGTGTAAAGCCTAGTTACCAAAAAGATGATCAATGTCAATATATAACCCGCCTAGTTAAACCATAAACTGTTATAATAGAAAGAAATGAGGGATAATAACAACAGTCGTTACAACTTGAACTGAAGTAACGTCACAAATCAGACATAAGTACGCCACTTTTATACAAGAACATGAATGTACCTGTAACACTTTCCAGGCCGAACTCGCCCAGCCCTACCAGACCTTTGTCTAGCAGATGCTTTGGATATTGGTGCCACCACAAGACTTTCGATATCTGAAATCTGTGAGGGTAAGAAATGTAAGATGTTTTCGAAATGCCCTATATATATTACAAACAGCGGATAGATGTAAACAAAAGAAATGGGGATGGACTTACCGGGTTATAGAATTTCTGCTTTGAGAAACCACTATCAATCACATAGACAACTCCCTGAGTAAAGAAACGTCAGAAAAAGTTATTCTCAGATGTTTCAGCAAAATTTGAATTTGAAAACATATGTTTTGTCCACGAGATTTGCAACAAAATAATAGTAACAAAGAAGCCTTGCCTCCAGAGTCAAAGATGTTTCGGCAATATTTGTTGAGAGTATAACTTTTCTTTTTCCTCTGGGAGTAGGAGTAAAGATCAGTTCCTGAAAGAAAGAGCAACATTTCGTGGTTTTAGTTTTACAGAATTTAACTCTTAGAAGTATGGTTGAGCTTGTCTAGAGCAACGCAACAAAAACCAACCTGTTCTGTTCGTGAAAGTCCTGAATATAGTGGCAGAGGGAGCAGTCCTGAAAATAGATACGACTTATACAATGTT
This sequence comes from Brassica napus, assembly GCF_020379485.1. Classification (NCBI taxonomy): domain Eukaryota; kingdom Viridiplantae; phylum Streptophyta; class Magnoliopsida; order Brassicales; family Brassicaceae; genus Brassica; species Brassica napus. The sequence goes on along the minus strand of NC_063434.1, from coordinate 5,104,084 downwards.
GCAAAAGGTAAATGCTAAAGTTGATTGACAATATTCATTTATATGTATAAACATTTTTCATATACCTGAAGAATTCTTTTGATTGCTATGAGCTTCTTCTGCAAGAAGTTTAATAGTAGTTTCAATATCATCTTGACCTGTCAGAAATACAAGAACATCCCCAGGTGGCTCCTGAACATAACAAGAGACAGTTTAAAGATAACAGCACAAGGAAAGGAATATATCATAATAGGGATGTTTATAAAAACAAATCAAAATACCCGTTCGTTAATCAACAAAATCGTTGAAACAACCGATCTAATATAATCTGAAACAGGCTCCTCAACATAGTGAATTTTTACACTGAAGCCTCTGCCCTGAGAACATTTCACCAACAGAACAAAACTCTCTAAATAAAGCAGGGAAAAAAGGGTTATGAGAGAATGCTCTAAAGAAAGCTAAGAGTTACAATATACCTCGACAGATAAGATTGCAGGTTCCAAGTTTGGTCCTTGGGCACTACCTTCTGGCGCTTGGCGTTTTTTACTGTTTAATTTTACATAGTGTTTAAGAATCTAGTGTACAAGTGATTCCAAGATCCCCGAGACTTCAGGAACAAAAAAAACTATAACCATTGGATAAGATCAGAACCTGGTATTGAAGAAATTGAACATTGCTTTTGCTTCGATTGTGGCTGATGAGATAATAAGACGCAGCTCAGGACGACGACGTTGTATCTGCGATTAAAATTTTCAGTGTAATTGAGCAAAGTAAACTGTAAACTAAAAGGGATGACCTAATGAAGTCTATGTCTGAATGCTTTACCTTTTTTAAGAGTCCTAGTAAAATGTCGGTTGAGATAGATCTCTCATGAGCTTCATCTACCATTATAACACTATACAATGACAAATAAAAGAAGGTTTACAAAGACTACTTTACAAAATAAATCATAACCGAACGAGACTATGCTGTGGAGCGAAACCATTACCTATACTTTGTCAAGAGAGGATCCTCCATCATCTCTCGGATAAGTACTCCATCGGTGAGAAATTTCACACTAGTCACACCCTGTTGTAACAAAGCGAAACAGTTTGTCCGGCATCATCAAACCATAAGTTAACAAAAAAAAAGCACAAGAGTGTGAAAGAAAGAGTCTCACTGAAGTTGTATGATCTTCAAATCGAATAGTGTAGCCAACTTCATCCCCAAGTTTCACCCCAATCTCGTCTGCCACCCTCGCAGACACCGACTAAGCAATACACAAAAAAAAGGGGTATATGTGATCAAGCACGAAACTTCCAAACTTGAGCTGAGACACCAATCTTCAAACTCTCTCTGTAAGGTCTAATGGAGGGAGAGAAAACAAAACAAACCTGGACAGCTAAACGCCTTGGCTGTGTGCAAGCAATAACTCGACCTCCTTCAGCCCATCCAGCTTCTTTAAGATACTGAAAAAACAGTATAGAAAAAGCGTTTACATAAATAAACTTGTTGGCAAGAAACAAGACGATCTTGCTAGTGATTGAACTGATAATTTCTCATATATCTCCAACTTCCCTAAGAGCTACTGAGCTTAAATACTGCAAGATAAGAGTAAGTTCTATGCTTCTCTAGCTAACAATGCAAATATGCATATTGGTTTAAAGAATCATGAAACTAGCAAAAGCTGGGTGCTTTCCTCCAAAAACGAAGAAGAACGAAGAAAGAAAACCTGAGGAATCTGGGTGGTTTTGCCACTTCCCGTCTCACCAACGATGATGGTGGTAGCGTGATTCTCCACCAAATACAGAATCTCAGTCCTGTACTTGTACACTGGCAATCTCTGCCTCTGCTTCTCTATATTCGCATACCCAAAACTGCAAATCTCGAACATAAAGCACACAATCATTCCCTGAACAAGTAACAGAGAGAGAGAGAGAGAGAGAGAGTAGCAACCATACCTAGAAGAAGAAGAGGATGAGAGATTGTTGGACATGAGCACTATGCCTCCTTCTTCATCCTCGACGAAGCTTGGCTTCTCCGTTCCTGGCTTCCAAAACGCCATCTTTTTTTGCTTTCTCTTCGGGTTGGTTGTTTCAGTGTAATTTATAAAGGCTTTTCCTACGGCGGAGGAAAGTCTCGGCGACAGCGATCTAATACCTTCTGGTCAATTAGTTTCGGTTTAGTTTTATTTTGGTTCAATTTGAATTGTGACAAATTAATTTTGGTTTGATTTACAATTTTGGAATAGTCAATTATGTTCGGTTTACTTCGGCTATCCATTCAACGAGAGAGAAGGAAAAACAAAATGAACTATTGTCTTGCTTCCTCTGCGTTTCCGTCTTCCCACACCACTCTACTCCGCAACAAGCTCTCACCTTTTCTCTTCCGCCGCAATCGCAGCCATCAAAGTCTGCAACTTTGCCGTAGAAATTTTCAGATTAGAGCAATGAGAGCTGTTATCCAGAGAGTCTCATCTTCCTCCGTCACGGTCAGTCTTTTGTTATACTCTCTCTCGGTCGTCAATATGATCTGGCCCCTTTGTTTGATCTGGGAGATATCGACAGGTGGATGGTAGAATCGTGTCGGAGATTGGGCCAGGTCTCTTGGTCTTAATCGGAATCCATGAATCAGATACAGATGCTGATGCTGATTACATGTAATGCTTGTTTACAGACAAAGTCTTTATTCTACAATTGTCTGAAAAGTTAAAACCTTTTCTTTTTTTTGTAGATGTCGGAAAGTTTTAAACATGAGGTTGTTCACTAATGAAAGCACTGGTAGAGGATGGGACCAAAACGTAAGGTCTATCAACAAATTTTGTCTCTTTCTGTTTAAATCCCTTTTTGCAATAGGGTTTATACAAAGTTTGGGGATGTGTTATGCAGGTAATGCAGAGGGGTTATGGAGTTTTACTTGGTAATTAAAAAAATAAAGCTTCAGCTTTCTAAACGTGTTCATCTCCTTCGTTTTCTCTGATGATTGGATCGTTTGTTTAATTTCAGTTAGTCAGTTTACATTGTACGGCTTCATGAAAGGTAACAAACCTGATTTTCACGTCGCTATGCCGCCTGAGAAGGCGAAACCTTTCTACGCTTCTTTGGTCGAGAGATTCCAGAAAGCATATAAGCCTGATGCTGTGAAAGGTATAAAAACATTGTAAAAGCTCTTGTTGTTTGATCACAACTTTCTTGACTGAAATGATTACTCACTTTTTTCAACAGATGGTGTGTTTGGAGCTATGATGAAGGTAAGAGATGAATCCTTCCATCGATAGACATGCTTTATTTAGTTCATTATGATTAAATAGAGTTCTATTGGTTATAAGGTTAATCTTGTAAACGACGGTCCAGTCACTATGCAGCTCGAGTCACCCCAATCCTCCAAGTAAGAACATATCTTTGCTTGCAGACACTTAAAAAAAGGCATTGATTTGTTAATTAAAGCAAGTATTTATTTGTTTCAGGAATGAGACCAAGGCATCCACAGAATCATAAGAAGATCAGTCAACTTGTCTTTTTTTTGCTGAAATATGACAGAATATACATTCATGTGAAAACATTCATAGTTCATTGAAAACTGTAACTCTTTAAGTCCTACGCTACTTGTTTTTGCTTTGTTTTTAGCACAATGCAAAGCCTCTTGAGTTGCTAAAATCTTGATTCCCAGATGCATCAAGCTTTTGTCTTAAGAACCATTTCAGCAGTGAACAAGACCTCCTTTCCAAATGGTAAAATCTCAATTTTCCTGCAAGAAACATTTGAACTAAGAGAAGAAAAGCTATATATCTAGGAGAGTAAAGGGTAAGGAAATGCAGCTTACTGATCTACTCGCTTTAGATTAGTTAATGCAGCGATGACGCTATTGCATATCTCTGTTATAGACTCGCCTTCATTAGTGTTAGAGATTGTGAGCTGAGCCTGAAGATAGATTAGACAACTTAGGAACGAGGAGGCAAAGAAAAGCTATGAGAATGTGAAAAGGAGAAACAAAGATATCGTTTATTACCAGAAAGCCATGTCCAATGAGGATCTGAACAACGACAGGTCCTATCTTCTTAGTGATATTTTTCGCATTTGTGCCATTTGAAAAGGTCTTCAAAATCCCATTAAGCGTTTTCAAGTCCTCTCCTTGAGGAGTGTTTGATCTTCGGGTACGAACAGAAGGCTGCAACCAGAAAGAGATTGAACATCATTTGTTGGAGAAAACGAGATAAACCAGAAGATCAAAAAGTAAATAAAACCTTAGGAATGTATTTGGTAAGATACTGGAGGACAATCTCTAGCTTCCATTTAGGATCATCGAACACCTGCAAGAGAAGCTCTCACTCAAGAACCATAAAGCAGATAAACAAACACAAGAGTTTCATGAGTGGTTAGTAGCCATCTTACCTGAAGAAAATTTGACAGTAGATATTCATCATAAGTTAGCTCGTCCACTATGATCTCCAATGCAGGAGTCCTGCATCAATATATCAATCAAGAGCATGGCCAAGAAAAACGAACAAAGGAGGGAGATTTTGTCGGAAATTGAACTTCTTGTGAATACCTTACACCATCTCCTCTATTGGTAATGCCTTCTGTGTCAGCTTTCTTCTTTGATGCATCAAGCTCTATGATCTAAACAAGGCAGAGAACATGTGAGAGAAAAGAACTCCAAAAATAGTAACTATGTATACTGATGATAACCAACGACTTACCATTACTAGAAGTTCCTTCATAGCAGAAAGCATGCCCTTGTGCAATTCAACCAAACTGGTAGATTTTCCATCAGCATCAAAGGGTGAACACATTGTAGATAGACAATCTTTCATTAGAAGTTTGAAATTCACTCTTCTTGAAGCCTACAAGCGGAAACATACACATTACATCACGGATAAATTAAGTGACTGTACTAGTTTCGGAGCCATTTGATTATGGGATGTACCAGAAGTAGATTCAGCGATGATTCTTTTAGTAGACTCCAGTTCATGGTTTCTGGAACGCAAAAGGAGACAAAGCTTATGTAACTATCACCAGACTATAAAGATACTCCGGTGAAACTATGAAGATAAACATTTTGTACCTTCAAACACTTGGTTTCTGGGCGTGAAATCTAACTTAAGAACGTGAACAAGATACTTGAACAAGAACATGTTTCCCAGGATCTGCAAGAATCAACAAGCTATATGAAACTCTGCAAACTTCTTAAGTTAACGTACAAACGAATGAACAGACCTTTAAATCTGATTCCTCTGACTCTTCAACTCCCTTGTTCATGTTTTGTATCAGTTCTTGAAACACTGCAATCACAAAACCATCAATCATAAAAAACAACAAGCTATCTCAAAAGAAGAGACAACCATCCTTACATGAGCTTCTCACTGATATATCCTTTTCACCAGAATCAACATCAGACCCAAAGTTAAACGGTGACCAAGCCTGCCAAACAAAACCACATGACAATGAACCATCTCCACCATGAACAAAAACAGATGAAAACATTTGAAACAAGTACCTCGTCAACGATATCCAACTCATGTTTCCCATCAGATATATAAACCCAAGGATACCTCTGTACTTCCAAGAACATGAAGCAGCATATAAGCAAAACCAATTGAAGCATAAAGATTCTCATCGAGTATACTACCTGATGTAATTGTGTCAAAAGGTGGAAACTTGCTGCTACGAGCTCTAACGTTCTTCCGAATCTCAGTATCCGGAACATCGCTTGGTACATTTTACTACAAATCAAGAACAACCCAGATCAAAAGCTTCAAACTTTGGGGGCATAAAGCTTCAAAAGTTCTCAAAACAGTATACTTACTTGGTGGGAGGGATTCCATTTGCGGGTACAAGTGAAGCGGCACGAACAGCTTCAAGGTACTGCAAACCTAAGAGTTTTCAATCCAAAGATTATCAAAAGACTCATCGGAAACGAACAAACGAAGAAGAGTATTGAGATTACGAACGATCTTCGTTAGCGTCGCGATTGTCCTTAGCGCCGGTGGAATCAAGCATGGCTAGTGTGTTTGCTTCCAAGCCAGCGCCATAGGTGTTCATCGCTGCTCTGCTAGTGTTACCTTTCGTCTCTTTCGACATCTTCTCTTTCGCAATACAGCAACTTCTTCACAGCAGGGGGGAAAAGAAACCAGAACGGAGGAGATTCGTAGAACCCTAATCAACATAAAGCAATTTTCCCGCCATAAAGGAATTGTTCACAAAAAGAAACTCCGTTGCCGGGACTCGAACCCGGGTCTCTCGGGTGAGAGCCGAGTATCCTGACCAGCTAGACTACAACGGATTTGATGTTAGTAAGGTTTGAATTACATTATGTAATCTTTTCTGATTAGTTAATAATTTTGTAACATTAGTCCAACTCCGATTGATATAACTGTAGCAGTAGATTTTAAATATTTCACAAAATTTATGGATAACAGAAACTGACCCAAATCTATAAATGACTTAAAAAAGTTTTCAATCTATTGCTATATCCGAACCAAAAGTATAAACCAAAATTTAAAAATATTCAAATGAAGCTACATTTCATGTTCGGAAAAACTTGAACATGATTTGATTGGATACTCAAACGTCAATGTCTAACAATTTTTTTTTAACTTGATCACTAGATTAATTAATTGGATTTTTTGACCAAAAATATGAATTATATTAGATTTTAACTTGAATGGTAGCAAAATAAACGATCTCGCAAGAATAATTATGCTAATTGTTTTGGTCAAAATTAATAAAAATTAAAAGTCAGATACATAATCATGAACTACAAATTATTACTAATTTAAAAAGTGCTAAATATTCAGTTTGTTCTTCAACCAACTTACAACTACATGGTTACTAACTATGAGATTATAGAGCTTCATTTTTTATCATATTTCTTTCTTCAGTAAAAGTAGGTAGAGATACGAATTTGATGATATATTTCAATATATCAATTAAATAAACACACATACCAAACATTTTTATTAATTAAATTTAAATTGATTTAATTAGACTAAATATCTAAATATTTGTAATAAAATATACTATTATATGTTAATAAATCTAAAATGGTTGTTTGAAAAACTTTTAACAATGTCAAAAATTATTTTGTAGTTTTACTTGTGAATAAAAAAAATTATTATTTCATGTATCAGTTTACGATTATTAATGTATATATATTATATTATATATCAACTAAAATAGATTTTGACGAATATGAAATAAAATTATGATGCATGTAAAAGTGGTTAGAGAGAATAAAATTTATTTTCATTGTCACTAAAATTTATACCAAAATCTATATGTATAATATATGATAAGGTAATATTAATCATTTTACTATTAAGCTTTGTTAATCTTGTTATACCATGACCATAGTATATTCATAAATTAATGTGATGAATTCAAGAAAAACATTAGATAAAAAAACTTGCTAGATAATCTATACTATTATTTGCAAAGTAAATTTTTGTAATTGAGCTCTCACGTTAAAAGTTAGAGTGGTTAATATCATTTATACCCTTAATAAATAAAATGTATAACTAAATTCAAAAATAAAAACAAAATTTAATTTAATTTATTTGATTAGATAATTAATTAAAATTAATAATAGTAAGAATTATCCAAAATCTGAAAATATATTTTTAAAAGGAGATAATTTATGTATATATTGTATTGTTATCTGAAAAAATCTTTTAGTAAAAAGTTAAAAATATGAATTATATAGCTAAATAGTAAATACTAATCAAATAAAATTCTTAATTATATAATTAAAAATAGAATATTGAATTATCCAAAATCTAAAAATATAATTAAAAAAAGAGATAATTTCTATATATATATTGTATTGTTATCTGAAAAAGTATTTTAGTAAAAAGTTAAAACATAAATTATATAATTAAATACTAATCAAATAATATTTTTTAATTATATAATTAAAAACATAATATTAAGTTATTTTAAGATTTAATAAATATAGTGTACAAAGAACTTTTCAAAAATTATGAAAATGTTTAAGTACGCATCGCGGGCAAAATACCTAGACTGGTTAAATTTTCGGAATCGAGCTCTCACGTTAAAAGTTAGACTGGTTAATGTCGTTGTTACCCTTAATAAATTTTTATATATAATAATTAAATTAAAATGAATTTTATACTAATAATATTAAATTTCTAAAAAGATAATTCTCATATATCCTTAATGAATAATTATATAAATTAGTCAAAAGATAAAAACGAATTTCAAATCAATCTGACTAAAAAAGTGATAAAAATTAATAATAAATCGTTTATACCCTTAATGAATAAATGATATAAATTAGTCGAAAATAAAAACAAATTTAAAATATATCTGGTTAAATAAGTGATAGAATTAATAATAATAAGAATTACCTATAATATAAGTAATTAATAACTAATTTCTATTAATACTATAATATTTATATTAGATAACTGACTATAAATAAATATAATAAAATTTTCATAAATAAAAACATGTTTTGAAACATAAGATAATTTTTAGATATATTTTGTTGTTATCTGAAAATAATATTTTATTTTAAAATTTATAGTTATATATATATATTTTCTAAAAATATATGTGAATGTTTTTAAATTTTAAACAACAATAAGCATATATATATTTTGATAAAAACTAACGAGAATCGAGCTCTCACGTTAAAAGTTAGACTGGTTAATGTCGTTGTTATCCTTACTAAATTTTTATATATAATAATTTAATTAAAAACGAATTTTATACTAATAATATTAAATTTCTAAAAAGATAATTCTCATATATCCTTAATGAATAATTATATAAATTAGTCAAAAGATAAAAACGAATTTCAAATCAATATGACTAAAAAAGTGATTAAAATTAATAATAAATCGTTTATACCCTTAATGAATAAATGATATAAATTAGTCGAAAATAAAAACGAATTTAAAATATATCTGGTTAAATAAGTGATAAAATTAATAATAATAAAAATTATCTATATTATAAATAATTAATAACTAATTTCTATTAATACTATAATATTTATATTAGATAACTGACTATAAATAAATATAATAAAATTTTCAAAAATAAAAACATGTTTTGAAACATAAGATAATTTTTAGATATATTCTGTTGTTATCTGAAAATATATGTGAATGTTTTTAAATTTTAAACAACAATAAGCATATATATATTTTGATAAAAACTAACGAATATATATAATAATATTTTATTTATATGTTATATTTGATAATTGACTATAAATAAATATAATAAAATTCTCAAAAAAAAAATATATTTTTAAAACATAAGATAATTCTTAAATATGTTTTTTTCTATTTGAAATAATATTTTTTACTATAAAATATAAAGTTTAATGTTTTATCTTTTTAAAAACATAATTAATAACTTATTATGTTGGTTTTGATTTAATAGTTATAAAGAGATAAATATCTATAAGAATACTATGCCCGCATGTGCGGGCAGAACACCTAGTACAAAATATACTAAAACTGTGTTATAATATAATCTAACAAGTTATCCAAATATGAGACAAAAAAATATAATTTAATTTAAAGATATAACAATTAAAATGGATTAAATATCTGCACAAAAGTTTATTGATGAATTTTGTAAAATACGCAAGTATATGTAATAAGCTAGTAGTGTAACTATTATAAATATAATAAATAACAAAGACATAAAACAAAATGATATATCATTAAAATAAATATTAATATTTTAACTATAGTTTTTGTTTCTACGTATTAAATGATCTGTGTTTTATTAGTATAATTATATTTATTTGTCGTTATTTTGAACTCTAGAACTCTAGAATATCCAGTCTACTACCGTAGGTTTTTAAAATATAATTTTTTACTTTTTATTCTAACTAAGATATTCAACCAAATTTTAATATATGATGTATGATAATGACATTCGCTTCAATATGTGTAGAGTAGTTAGTAAAGTAATTAATTTATGAATGATGAGAATCTTTGTAGTTTAATGAACATATAAATATTTTTAGTATCAATTAGTTTGTTTCAAAGTATATATCAAAGTAAATAACTATATTTTCATGTGAAATTTTTGTTTTAGCTGTTATTTTGAAAATATTTATTGTTATAATTTTCTGATATAGTGAATATATATTTATTAGTTAAGTATTTTCATTAATCATTACAAAACAACTTAGTTGTTTCAAGTAGCTAACTAATATGTAATATGTCGATATATTTTCTGACATAATATATAACAAATGAACAAATACATAAATTTTGTCATTCTATGTTGATTTATTTAATATTTTGTTTTAAACAATAAATGACATATTGAAATAAGAGTTGATGAATTCGTTTGCATACTAGGTGTAGGCGTGACATTACGTTTTAATGTTTGTATACAATTCAAATGTATTTTATACTTCTTTACACCCCTCGACTATTTATTCTTATATTGTATCACATTTAATTCCATAATCAAAAAATGTTTAATTGAGTTATTACATTTACAAACTGTGTTTCCAACACGATTGAACACAGTGGTTCAAGTATAAACTCAACCTCAAAAAAAATCTCAAAGAAACTGAATTGCATGTGTTACAGGGTTCCTAAGATTTGTTGTCTGTTGTGAGAACCAAATAAAACAAGGTTACCGTTGTCAAGAATTTTTCCAACATCAATTTGCAATTCAACACATCGATGACATGACATTAAACATCGATAGAAGGATGTTGATATGAAAAAGTAAACATTGAGTTGGAAAATCACTTACCAACACCGAGAATATTCACCAAAATACCTATAATATTTTTTGACCAAGTAATATTTTCAAACATCACGAATGAGTAGAAATGTAAACCCGTAGAAATAATGGAAAAAAAAACTTATGTATGAGCTTTTGTTATGTTTTGATGTTGTTAAATTTGATGTTCTATGCTTTAGCGAAAAACTATAGTTTGTTTTAACTTTTATATACAATGATATTATTTAAGTGTTTAGTGGTTTATATTTTAAATATTTACCATATATTTAAACGTTTATATGAATTTTTATACGCAAAGTTTAAATATTTTACATACTATAATTTATTTTTTGTAATAAACCGTAATTTTTTATTATATTTTTATTATGTGATTTTGAGTACAATTAAAATTTAGTATAATATAGAGATTGGATATATTTTATGCGATAATTAAAAAATTTAAAGGAATATTATTGATTTGTACTTGAGTAATACACTGTTGGCATTATGGTTAAACATATATTTTAGGAATATTCTGAATGTACATAGATATTTATGGTATTACATAATATCTTACTAATATTACAAATTTGATATAATAAATGTTGGCAATTAGGTGTATTGAAAAATAATATCATTTACCTTGATTATTATGGTAACCGTTATGTTAATACATATTTATGGTTTAGTAAGAATGTATGTAAATACTGAAACTAATTTGCGGGTTTAGGTAATCGTTTAAGAAATATCATGTTAAATAGATGAAAAACCGGTTTGATCAAGTTTTGGGCTTCGTTATGGTAAAACATATATTTAAGGTTTAGTAGGGATATATGTAGATACTAAACCTAATTTGTGAGATTATATCATAATTTAGGATATATTATATAAAAGGAATGGAAAACCTGTTTGATCCATTTTTGGATTTTATTATGGTAAAACATATAATTAAGTTTTAGTAGGAATATATGTAGAATTTGGAGCTAAATTTGTGGTATTAAATAATTTTAGTGAGATATATTAAGTAAAACAAATGAATAATGTTGTTGGTTAACTTTTAAATAAATATATAAATAAACATATGTCGTATTATTATGTAAAGTAATCAATGATGTAGTTCGGATGAGTAAAAATAAATGAAAAAACTGTAATGAAACTGTTGAAATGAAGATTAGTTCTATTTGATACTTCAATTTTATTAAAATAGACTAAAGAGTAGAGAGTTTACAAAGCTACAAACATGTGAGAGGAAGGTATGCCCAATTGTTTAAAGCAAAAGAAAAAAATAATCTCATCAACATCTTTTGTTACTCTTACAAAATTCAATTATTATATTTTGTCGATTGAACTTTTTTTATACTGTCAATTAATTTAATTTTAGACTTTACAAGATTTAAACACGCACATTTATCTTGATGAATATATATTTTATCTTGTGAATATGTAATAAAATTTTATTTTTAACTTTGTTAAGATATTTTTAATAAGTGATATTGAATTTTGTGATATGATGAATACTTTTTGATATTTACGCTCATATGTTATATAGAGGCTATATTATAATGTAATTTACTATTGACAATAACATATATGTTATATGTTGAGGAATGATGAACTATCTTATTTATTATATAGGCAATAGCTTACATATAGTTTTCTATATGAAATTATTATTCAATAAAGCAAACAAAAATTTGATTATTTTATATAATATTTTATATCAGACATATTCCTGCCCCGTGAACCCCAGGCTCACAGCGCTGCAGCGCACCGGCCTTAATCCCTCTATTATGAGTTTTCACTAACTCCATAATTAGGTTGTTGGTGAACCTCGAACCTAGGACCTCACCTTTTAACAACATTCCCACGGGACAAGCTGTCACCAATTAATTTTATATCAGACATACCTACGATTTGCAAAACAATGTTAGCATATTAAAGATGTTTGATCTAACACTAGAATCCGATAACTAAAGTAGAAAATCATATTATTTTATTTATGATTTAGAACAACCGTTTTTGACGTCTGAGACAAAAGAAAAAAAAATAAATGTTTGAATAATTTTTAGAAAAAGAAAAATACATAGTAAAAGTTATTTTTGGAATTAACTTTTAGATGGATTAGGGCAGAAACATTGGTATATATATATATATATATATATATATATATATATATATTACATGCTTTCAACTATCTATACATTTTTCTCTTAAAATTATATAAATCAAGCTGAAAATTATTTGATTCCTTAGTAGCTGGTTTCAAATGTAGCAGTAAAAACTCTATAAATTAATACTATATACATTAACAAAAACTATAGATTAATAAATGTCTCCGGTCCCAAGTTGGACATATATAAAATAATATATTATAAGATAAAATAATAAGATAATAGTATTTAGAAAACTCTTAGATAAATATATGGTCTCATAAAAATCATAAGTCAATAATTACCATGTATATATATTCTATATAAACATGTAAATTATTTGTGTGTCTTTTTCAAAATGGATTTCATCTCTAATTTTATTTTTAGTTTTATCGAATTACATATAAAAGTGAATATGTATTAGACAATATGTACTCACCATACATAAACTATATAATTAATCTAATAAAGATAGTTAAAATTCAAATCTATAAACTTTAACCAATATATATCATCATGAAAGAAATATTCCTTACATATTTATATATTAAAAATATTTTTAGAAAATATAAATCTAAAAAGGATTTTAAGAAAATATAAATCTATAAAGGATTTTAAAAAAATTAATAAGTCTATAACTTAATAAATTTTTGTAAATCCAACATTATTAATTTATTGAGTTTTTACTGTATTACATGTTCAAATTAAAAAAATAATATTATTAATCTCTGAGCGATCACAAAGACGAAAAAAAAAACAGTTAACTTCAAATCTTCATCGTGTTTGGGCTGCCGGCGTTTGCTGGTGGCTCTGTTTTCTTCTTCATTTGTTTTTTATTTTTGTTTTCAATAACAACATCAGATGGATGGTGAGAAGGTTTCTACATTTATTTTTCTTCTTTTTGATTATAATGGAGGTTCCAATCAACGTGAATTTTATGGGTCAACGAGAAGTGATGGTGAATCCACAATCAAAAAGGTATATTGCATATCTGTCTACAAAATTCCTCCGGTTACGGAGACGTTTATTTCAAGTTTTTTTTTGTGGGAGTGTGTCTATGGTTTGATTTCACCCACAACGAACGATCAATCTCCGTGAAGGATCTCTTTGTCCTTTGCGATGCCCGATTTCCAAAATTCCAATTAGCAAATGGGATTAATATTCAATCTCAAAGTGTTACATTGCGTTTTGATGAGCGTTTTGATGAGCGAATTTGGGATCCGGGTAGAGCATACTCATGGAGAATCAAAGAATCAATGGAAGGGAATATATGGCTTTATCGGTTTCAAAGCAAAAGAATTTTAATGCCATTGATAGTTACAACAAAGCATGTTATCTCCTGGTATGGGAGTGTTTGGGACGAATTACGATGTAACAGATGGATCGCATTCAATAATTTTCTTAGAGGAAAACGGCATTTAGTCACAAGAATTGAGAACCACAAAAAAGATCTTAAAAGACCAAGAACGAAGTGGAAAAAAGTTAGCGAATCAGCATGTCCTACGAATGCGTTAGGAAGCATCGTGTCACTGCTGTCTCTGTTAAAAGTTATTTTTAACAACATGTTTGATGTAATTTATGTTCTATGTAATATGTTACATTGATTTGATATCAATAAAGTTATGTTGTTATAAAAAATAAAATAAAAAATATATATATAGTGTAAGGTGTTAACTCAACAAGGTAACAATATTTACATTAAACGAAAAATGCTGAAAGTTCGAATGAATAAAAATTAAAGGCCATGTAAAGAGGAACCTAGTAAGATTATCAATTTTTTCCCTCAACCCCCGCTCTCAAAAAGGCCAGAGATGACTTGAATCTATCATAAAAAGAATTTCTCTAATACATTGAATAAAGATCTTAACCTTTTTTCAATTGTAAGCTATGTTTCAAAGCGTGTGTAATATATTATATCTTACTCAATTTGGAACTATTAAATTCATAGTTCAATTATATTGTATACGCCTCTCATCATTGTGTCAAATCTTCGGACCGACGAAAAATCTCTTATACGAATAATTACTTGGAGAAAAGGTTGTTAGTGACTTCGCTTTTACAACTTCTTGTTTCATTTCACATTAGATAACGTTTGTTTATCAATTGTTTTATATCTCCAAACATATAACTAGGATAATACTTAAATTATAAATACCAACAAACTTAACCCATAACTGAAGAATTTTCTTGTTTGGAGAGTTATAATAAGTATAAGGGCTCATCAAATTTTTATACTAGTAATTTAGAAGCTACACTTTAAACGAACAGTTTGGTCCAGTAATTACAATTAGGCATTCTCCAAAACGGATTTGTGCCTCTCGTAGGAACACATCATAGATTCTTATGAAAAGTGAAACTCAAGACTAATGTACATTGTTGAACATAACAACAGACATATCAGCTTTTTTTTTCCCTTTGGACTGTCTTTAATCTGTGCAGGGCGGCTTAAAGAGGAGGACCAGCGGTGCGACCGTTCCGGATCTAGTACGTTGTTCCCTTATTTTTTAATAGATAATGGTTCGATTTTGTTTTTTAAAAATACATGTATTATATTAAAAATGAGAAAATGGGTCCAAATTTTTTTATATGAAAGTATTTTTATTTATCACAGTTTTATTTTAAAAATACTTCTGGTATTTTGTAAAACAAATATTTATCAGATTCTTAAAGAAAACTATTAGTTTGAAAATTAATAAAAAAAAAAAACAAAAAATTGCCCAAGAGCTTATGACACTATTGTGCCAGCTCTAAATCTGCGTATTAATATCTTCAAACAGTAGACATGTTAAAAAAAATTAAGTTGAAAAATATATATATATCCAAAGAAAGTATACTCTGCATCTGGTCTTTTTCAAGAGTATACAAAGTTTTATATTATTTATTTTTAATTAAATATGAGTACACAATCTCAATGCTTCAAAATTTAAGCAACATTAATAAATATATTAAAATCGATTTCAGATTATCTATTCATACATGATACGTGTGAGTACACACATAGAAACCCCCCGATTTCACGAGGAACCTAAAACCCTCCATGAAACGAGGTGGTCAGTAACTTGGAACACAAGTTTCACCAACTGTACTTCCCACTTATCCTGCCGCCGAATTTCCATTCAACCCACACACAAACTCCTCAAAATCAACTCTCTCTTTAAAAGGGCACTAAAGCCCACCAACACATACTCTTAAATTTAACAATGGCTTTTGGAAACATCCAAGAACCAGACGGGGAGATCCTAAAGAATGTTTGGGAGAACTTCATCAGAAAACCAGAAACCGATACAAGATCAGTCCATGTTCAAGAAGTTTCCACGACTTGGGAAGCATTGCCAACACTTGATGACATATCAAAAGAATCAAAAGGAAGCCTTCCAACCATAGATATGTCAATGGAGGCCAAGGAATGGGCCGAGATTCTCGACTCCATTGCTTCTTTCCCAAGCGAAACCAATCATGAGCCGTTAACCAACCCTACCGGTTCACGTTCTTTGCCTTCTTCGGTTTCTTGCAAAACAAGGAAATACAGGGGAGTAAGGAGGCGTCCGTGGGGGAAGTTCGCAGCAGAGATCAGGGATTCGACGAGAAACGGTGTTAGAGTTTGGCTCGGGACGTTCCACACTGCAGAAGAAGCAGCTATGGCTTACGATAAAGCCGCGGTTAAAATCAGAGGCGTCCAAAGAGCTCACACAAATTTTCAACTCGAGACAGTTATAAAAGCTATGGAAATGGATTGCGGCTCAAGTTACTACCCGATAAACCGCTCAAGTACCTCTCAACCTTTAAGAAACCACTGTGAAATAGGAAAATATGCGATTAGGGCTTATGATGATAAAGTCGTTGATGGGGTGGTCGACAACAGTTGTGCCCTTAGTTATTGTTCAACTCAGGAAATTAGCTTCGACATCTGTGGATTGGTTGGGAACGAAGAAGCTTGGTTAGGTTCAAGAAAGAGACAAAGAAGGGATGAAGATTGTATAACGTTTCAAGAAGTTGAGACTGATTATAAGAAAATGGCTAGCAGGGGAGAAGATAAATGTGATGTGTTTGGTTTGTTTGAGTTTGAGGAATTTGGAAGTGATTATTTGGACACATTATTATCTTCTTTTTGACGGGAAAATACAACATTAAAGACTACAGGTTTTAAATATTAGTAACAAATAACAATTAAACATACATATGTATACATGTATATATTATGTAATCATGTCAAAACATTTTTTTTTTTAATGTAATGGGGTTCAAACCAATTAAGTTTATTCTTTCTTCACTAATTGATTTATTTTCACTATCAAAATTCGATAAATGTAATCCGTTATATTTGATCATGTTATTATGAATCATTTCTCCAGTGATGTAGAACAAATTCAACTATCTATAAAATTGAGGTTGAACCAGTAAAAAAATTAATAATCTGTAGCTGTAAGCGTAAATACGTAGAGAAAGCAGGGGTAGAAATGCAATTTACAGAAAAGCGCCTGAGTTTAATCAGATTCCCCCTAAAACCCTAAAGCTCCAAGCTTTTCACACTCCCTTCGTCGTCATCGTGCTTCCGAAACCTTGAATCACAAATGGAGCTCAATTTTTCATCCAAGGCATTAACTCCTTGCTTCGGCTTCACACCCACCACCGGAAAACTCTTAAACCCGTCAAAATCGCTCTGCTTAGCTCCTCACCATCCGCTTCCCACAGTTTCATTATCTCTCTCTTCTCCTGATTCTCTCAAGCTAACGACTTCAAGAAAGGTAATCTAATTGTGGGTTTATGTCGAAATGCTTCGTCGTGGATGTAATCTAATTGTTTCCGATGCGAATTGGCGATAAAAATGGATACTTTAGGTAGTAGCAATGGCTGCAGGAAGCTCAAGAGACTTGGAGATGTCGAACTTAACGGCGTTATCGCCTCTAGACGGACGTTACTGGGGGAAAGTCAAGGACTTGGCTTCTTCCATGAGCGAGTTTGGTTTGATCTACTTCCGAGTACTTGTCGAGGTAGTTAGTTTACTTCTTGTGATTGAACCTCCCTTGTTACTATTAATATTCATTGATTGAGAAGAAGATTGTTTTTGTATTTAGATCAAATGGCTTCTTAAGCTTTCGAAAATTCCCCAAGTCACCGAAGTTCCAAGCTTTAGCAAAGAAGCTGAGGTTTACTTGCAAGGCATCATCGATGGGTTCAGCATGGACGACGCTTTGGAAGTCAAGAAGATCGAGAAAGTAACCAACCACGATGTCAAGGCCGTTGAGTATTTCTTGAAACAAAAGTGTGAGTCACACCCTGAGATCGCTAAGGTTCTCGAGTTCTTCCATTTCGCTTGCACCTCTGAGGACATCAACAACCTTTCCCATGGTTTGATGCTTCAAGAAGCGCTTAGTTCCGTTATACTCCCATCCATGGATGAGCTCATCAAGTCGATCTCTCTCATGGCTAAGGAGTTTGCGTATGTCCCCATGCTCTCACGAACTCACGGACAGGTAAAAAACCTCTAAAAGACAAGACCTTCACCTCTTTGTTTTGAAGAAATGTTCATGGTTTTGATTCTCTAATGCAGCCAGCTTCACCTACAACGTTAGGGAAAGAAATGGCGATTTTCGCTGTGAGGTTAAGCGAAGAGAGGAGATACCTTGCAGAAACTAAGATCAAGGGGAAGTTTGCTGGTGCTGTTGGGAACTACAACGCTCATATTTCAGCTTATCCTGACATCGACTGGCCTCATGTTGCGGAGGAGTTTGTTACTTCTCTTGGATTAACATTTAACCCATACGTTACTCAGGTATATACTATATAGTTTTTAAATGAACAATTATATCATTTAGTGATTGTTTCCCATGGTTTTTGTAGATTGAGCCTCATGACTATATGGCTAGACTTTTCAACACGATCAGCCAGTTCAACAATATCTTGATTGATTTCGATAGAGATATATGGAGCTACATATCTCTAGGGTATTTCAAGCAGATAACTAAAGCTGGTGAGATCGGATCGTCGACAATGCCTCACAAAGTGAACCCTATTGACTTTGAGAACAGTGAAGGGAACCTAGGGAAAGCTAACGCAGAGCTTACTTTTCTCAGCATGAAGCTTCCTATTTCACGAATGCAGGTCTGAGCATTTCTTCATTTACTTTGTAATCTCTGTTAGAGCAATGTGTGTGAATATAAGCTAAGCCTGGTAAAATGTGCAGCGTGACTTAACCGATTCAACTGTGTTGAGAAACATGGGTGGAGCTTTAGGGCACTCTCTTCTAGCTTACAAGAGTGCGATTCAAGGAATCAGGAAGCTTCAGGTATTATTACCGTAAGTCCTAAGAAAGGTTTCCATTTGTCATAGGCTAAGAATGTTTCTTGATGTAGGTTAATGAAGCTCGGTTAATAGAAGATTTGGATCAAACTTGGGAAGTCCTCGCTGAACCGATACAGACTGTAAGTTTTCTATTGACTTTCTAGTCTTTTATAACGTTCAAGCTACTCCATGTTCATGGAATTGTCATGGTGTATTATGATAAAAGGTGATGAGGAGGTACGGTGTTCCAGAGCCGTATGAGAAGCTGAAGGAGCTAACAAGAGGAAGAGCTGTGAATGAAGAAAGCATAAGAGAGTTTATTAAAGGTTTGGATTTGCCTGAAGAAGCGAAAACTCAACTTTTGAGGTTAACTCCACACACATATGTTGGTGCTGCTGCTTCATTGGCTTTGGCCGTCGATGATGCTCTGCAATTTGGACATTGATGATGGTGATCAAATTGGTGAAAAGATGTGCTGTTGTATTATTATTTGTCTTTTTTTTTCCAAATGAATGGGGAGAGAGTCCGTCAATTCATAGATGGATGAAAACGGTGAGAATAATCTTGTACTGTTGTTTTATGTTTTCTCTTTCAGATTTTGACATCATCGATTAATTAAATTCACTCTCTTTTGATTTAGTAGTCCTGAATTATAAGTTGTGGCCCTGTTTATTTATGAATTATATCGTTCAATGATACTCCAACCAATAAAACAATATTGGTATAAGTAGACAATTTAAGTTTTGTACAATACAGTAAAATCGAACCAATTAAAACCAACTTATATGAATATAACTTGGATATATAAATCGATTGAACCAAATAAACAAAATAAACCGATTAAATACAATATTGTAATATAATTATACATAATTACATATAATTAACAATATATATATATAATTTATTTTATTGATATGTAAGATGTTGATTTTAGTAATTTGTTTTAAGTTAAAAGTTATTTTGTTGTTCTTATTTTCATCAAATGAAATCAAATATAACTTTTGTTGATAGTGTTAAAATTAGTTTTTAATAATATTATGATATTACTAACTTTGTTATTTTATTTTATAAAAATTATCATAATTATTAAATTTTTACTTTTACTAATTATTTTTAACGTAGAAAGCCTTCTAAATCATATATACAAAAATTCACAAAATATTATAAAAGATAAACATAGTGCTGTGGTATAAAATAGAACTATCCGAAAACGATAGTATATAAGCTGAACCACACCAAAATATATATGTGATATTAATTTGATAGCTAATTTTTATAAGTTGAAATACCAAAAAGTAAAAAACGAACCAAAAAAACGAACTAAAATTCCAATTAAACACCTCCGCAGGTCATAAAAAGAAAATTTGTTACATTAGAGTCAAATGATGTAGAGTTTACAAGTTGAACATTTTCTTTTAATTTGAGGGGTTTGTATTTTTTAAAGTCAAGTGTTTATGGTACAAAATCTAGGCAAATGTGAATGCAAAGAGTAAGGAAACAAAATTGCTAAATAATGTTAAGAAATTTTTTGTCATATTCACAGCTTTGATATGTAATATTTTTTTCATTGTTACCATTTACATGGACACATGTTATCTTAATATCTACTTCATATTTTAATTGTCTTTTACAATAATATCTTAAAACATTAATTGAAAATGTCATAAAATCAAAACAACAATTTATCACATACCATACATAACCTCTTCTCTAATATCTTCCTACATATTGATATCCTTTAATTTATGGAAAAGTTTCCGAGTGATTTAAATTGATCAAAACTATTTATATTGAAGAAATATTCCTTGGCAGAGTACAGAGCCGATTTTGGTTCAACCAAAGATTAAAACTATTAGTTCTTGTTATATTTTCATATCAAAACTATTTACATCAACCAAAGATTTTAGTTCTTGTTCTATATTTTCATTTTTTGGGTTTCTGAAAAGTCAATAATGGGAGAGTACATAGCCGATGAAGATTACGACTATCTCTTCAAACTAGTTTTGATCGGAGACTCCAGCGTCGGAAAAACAAACCTTTTGTCTCGATTCACCAAAAATGAATTTAGTATCGAGTCAAAGGCTACCATTGGTGTCGAGTTCGCCACGAAAAGTGTTCATGTCGACGAGAAAATCATCAAAGCTCAGCTTTGGGACACCGCCGGTCAAGAAAGGTAAACAAAATCCTCGTGACCTGTCTGTTTTTTCCCTCAGTGTTCTGTTTTTTTCTTGGTTATGTGTTGTTTTACGTCGGTTAATAATTGCAACATGACCGAACCAAACCAAAAATGTTTATATTTTTCAGTTTATCAAATATTGTAACCAGTTAGTTTTTCATATAAATAAAATCGTAACTGATTTTTGTGTAATTTATTAATCCAAAATTTGTTATGAGTTTTAATATTACATATATGTAAATGAACCTATATCTATTTATTAAAATAAAGAATCAATATTTACTTATTTTGGTATTAAAAACCCAATATACCAAAGCCAAATTAAAATATTACAAACCAAATTACAATGGTTTTATCTGGTTAAATTTCCATTAAGCTTGTACATCTTGTAGGGCAAAGCCCAAACCATTTTAAATAACTCTCCTAATGAGAAGACCCTTTCCAAGGGGAATTGAATTCATGACCTCTTGGATACCTACTAGATATGCTTGTTCTCTTTATATTGTTTTTCTCCAGCTTTGTAATTGAGCAATTGTGTGTTTGTTGTTATATAGGTACAGAGCAATCACGTGTGCATACTACAGAGGAGCAGTGGGGGCTCTTCTAGTATACGACATAACTCAACATGTAACGTTCGAGAACGTTGAACAATGGCTCAAAGAGCTTCGTGACCATACCGATGCCAACATCGTGATCATGCTTGTTGGAAACAAAGCTGATCTTCATCACCTTCGTGCAGTTCAAGAGGACGAAGCTAAATCTTTCTCTGAAAGAGAGAACATGTTCTTTATGGAAACATCTGCTCTTGATGCTACAAATGTTGAGCAAGCTTTCACTCATGTCTTGACTAAGATCTGTCGTGTTATGAGCCGTAAAGCTTTTGAGGGCACTGGAGATCCGACGTCTTTGTCTAAAGGACAGACCATTGATTTAG
Organism: Brassica napus; assembly: GCF_020379485.1. Taxonomy (NCBI): domain Eukaryota; kingdom Viridiplantae; phylum Streptophyta; class Magnoliopsida; order Brassicales; family Brassicaceae; genus Brassica; species Brassica napus. The sequence continues at coordinate 5,081,860 of NC_063434.1, read as the reverse complement.
GTAGCAAAGATGATATTTCTGTTGTTAAATCATCTGGTTGTTGCTCAGGCTGAGATTATCTGAATTAGTAATTTTGGGAGGGGGAATGGTTTAAAGTTGGTTTTACAACACAAACCGACCACAAGAAAATGAATTGGATAAGACTATTCTAGTCGTGAAACTAAAATGAATGTTAGACTTCTGTTATAGCTTTTCAAGAACCGAAGTAAAACCACAAGAAAATAAACATGTTGCTTTTGAATTCGTATCTATAATATTTATTTTATACTTTGTTAAGCAGTTGAATCTTGCTTAGTTTTGTATTTATTATTATGGATTTTGTTGCGAACAAACATATTACTGACCTCTCAATCCTAATTATTAGTTTAACGAACCACATTTATTCATTTGATTTCTGTTAAACTTCGATCCTAGATTTCTCTCAAACTCTCTCTCTCTAATCAATCTCTCATGTGTCAAGAAAGTAAAGACTATAGAAAGACAAAACACTGTTTATCCGGTGTTCACCACACTCTTCCAAGATGGAGAAGCTGCTATATACTCACCGGCCGACTCTCTTACGGCAATCCATCCACTGAACCCCGGTGACCCTGAAACTTGAGCCACCGTACGGATACAAAGTGTTTCTTCTTCTCTCTTTACAACTCTATCTCAGCTCATCTCATTATCACCAAGAGACTGAGACTTATAAACACGCAAAAGATAGAACACATGTCTTCATCCAGAGCTACTCCAATTGAACCGGAAATAACCAGAGCAGTCAGCTAAACCAACTGATAACCCGAAACCTCTGAATTCTCTAGAGTATTTGTATCCTCAAGTATTTTTTTTTTTTTTTTTTTTTTTTTATCCTCAAGTATTAGTGTTTACATCTTGTCTATATTCTTCAGTTTCGTTATAAAATCTAATACATGTAAAAAATAAGAGATAGCTTAAGCAAAGTCATTCTAAAACAAACCTGAAAATGGAAGACTTGGTTATGAATTCTTGTCAACACACGAGTAGTCGACATGAACTGAAAGTTAAAACTACGACTTTATTCAGTAAGTAACTGTACAAAATACAATTTTCAATTTTGGAAAACTTTTGTACTCATAAAAAAGCATATATAATAATAATACATATACCACATAAAAGCACACAGAGACCAACGTGAAATGAAAGGATAAATAACATGATGATTTGCTAAACCCGAAAATAGAAGAAAGAAGATCTTCCTTGTTCCACACGGAGCTAATTTAGGTCCACCGTCCAAATTATGACAAAATCGTTCCTTCCAAGTCTCATGTCATCAATAACATGAGGATTTTTTTTACCAAAAAAAAAAACATGAGGATTTTTATTGTTTCGTACACTTGCCAATCATCATTATATTCATCAATAATTCATGCTAATATATGGTACTTCTAATATATATATATAAGTTTATGACGGGCTTTTATTGCTGAAGAACTGTAGCAAAGCGAGCAACCGAACAATGATCAAGTTAAGTGTATCCAAAACCAGATTCAAAGATAGAAAATTATACGAATATTGAAAGAATATGAAAGTTGAAAGTAAATGGCATAAATAAACTAAGCAGCGGTAGTTTAGTGATAGGGTGGTTTGAAGCAAGACGTAAATCCATTGGTTTTAGGTTTTATGCTTATGGGGAACTAATGTTGTTTGTCCAGCCGAAAATGAAGCCATATTTTAAACTTCATTGAAATTTTGAGACTGAACTAACCGTTCGATACTATTCTCAATCTCAAGTTAGGCTTACGTACGTCCATATAGTCTTGGTTAACAAAACAATTAGTTGGAGTTTCTGGTATTAAATGGCCAATTCTTGAGTATTCTTATTTTCTTCGTCCATTACAATATTTCAAGAATTCAGAGCTTTTCTTTCAAAAAAAAACAAATTGTAATAACAAAATATGTAAGTTGTAACGTGCAGGTCTCAATGCGTGTCTCGTATGCCTTGCGTATACTGGCGTTAGTTAAAAACAATGCAAATAACTTTATTTTCTAAAGGAACCAATATAAAGGTAAAGGAAACGAATATACGTGGTTGACTAAGCACTTTACGTTTTACATTTTATACTGAATTATTATTTATCTATTTGTTAGCTAGACCTTACTTGACCTCCACGATGGATCCTTGTGATTATTAAAAGACATTATGAGATAATCCAAAGGTTCTCACACACGCAAATCTTTTCATGATCAATGTTATTAATCGGTCGATCAGATCATTCTTATTCACATCTTCTCGTTGACATTTGACACGGTTTAAATAAGAATCTCTCCAGGATTTTACGAAAATAATCAAATATATTTGACAAGGTATAAAAAAAAAGTTAACAACATGGAGAGTTGTTGCGTAACATTTTACCAAAAAAAAAAAACATGGAGAGTTGTTCATACGAAATTACTCGTCAAACTCACACATGTCAAGATTCTCCCTATAAACCTCAAAAACTAATATATAAACGCTAAAACGTATCAGAATATAAATGATTATCTTGAAACAAAATACCTCTCTTAAACAAAGATTAAGGGTGTTTCAAGAACATCCTTCACTTGAAGTAACAAAGACTTGGGTTTGGTCTCAAAGGTTACTTGCAAGGCATAATTAAAAAGCGTAAAGAAGCTTTTCTCTCACCTCTTTTATATAGCCTTTACGTACTTGAATCTCATCATTAATCTTTCTTCCATCAGAAAAGATTTCCCCAAAATCAGAGAAAAGCTTAGAGAATGAACAAAGGAAAAAGCTTCAAAGATATGGAGATCAATGTTGTTGATAGAGATCATCAAGGAAATGCTCAAGAAGAGATCGAGAAGCCACTTCTAGAAGAAGACAAAGACTTTCCCGATATAGAAAGAACAACATGGATACAAAAAGCAATAGGTCAAACGTTTCAAACCACAGCTCATTTAGCTAATCTCTTACCAACAGGAACCGTTCTTGCGTTTCAACTCTTATCTCCAATTTTCTCAAATGGCGGTCAATGCGATGTGGTTAGCAAGATCATGACATCGGTTCTAGTGGCAGTATGTGGATTCTCTTGTTTCATACTTAGCTTCACGGACTCTTACAAAGACAAGAACGGTACTATATGCTACGGGTTTGCAACAATCCACGGGTTTTGGATCATTGATGGATCGGCAACGCTTCCTCAAGAGTTATCTAAGAAATATAAACTAAGGTTTATAGATTTTGCGCATGCTTTCATGTCGTTATTGGTGTTTGGTGCGGTGGTTTTATTCGATCGGAATACGGTGAATTGCTTTTTTCCGGCACCGTCAGCTGAAGCGTTGGAGGTTCTCACGGCGTTGCCGGTAGGCGTGGGGGTGTTTTGTAGTATGTTGTTTGCAACATTTCCCACAACACGCAATGGTATTGGTTTTCCAGTTCCTGGTAACAAATGATTTTAATATATTTTTATTTATTTGTAATTTGATCTATATGCTTAACTTGTTTGATCAAGATTCTTTCTTTTGATGTTCACTTTGAAAAGACATTACAAAAATCATGTAAACGTTTCTAATAGAGATGTATGCAAGTAATCATAATAAACTCATAATTTAATGTAAATAACATTCGTGAGTAATATATTATTTTACGTATTTTTCAAAATAAGTAATATGTATGATTGATTAAAATGAATTACATCATGAAAGCGCATTAAGATCAATTTATTGTCACAATGCAATACTCCTCTCACTCCGTCGTAGTGGAGAATGTGCAGAAGAGAGTCGGAAAAGTAAACTATCTGATTCCCATCACATAAAATGAAATTTAATTCAAAACAAAAAAAAGGTAATTTAAATTACCTCAAATCGCCATCTCAGATTAAGCACGTCTCCGGATGGACCATCCCGACATCGATCATCAGATCTCTTAGACAAGGATCTGGCATAGCAGACTATTTGCTGCTGTATTAGTTAGGCAAACTAACTCTCACGAAACATTCTCATGAGGCCGAGAGGGAGATATTTAATCTATCCTTCTCAATCGGGTACCAATATGTTGTTCGAACCCTGGTGCGACGCGTTTTCGTGCTGAGTCACTACCACTTTGCCTTGGTTCGAATTGGTGTCCATACATCTAATTGTTTAATATTTAACTAAAAGTCTAAAATGTAGAACTTAATTTTTCGGTTTAATCCGGTTGGATATAAAAGATTCTCAGAGCCAGAGTCAAGTTGTTCACGTACAAACATTTTTTTTTTTTTGTTCTAATTCATCCGCTGTTTGATCACATGGAAAATGATGGAAATATAGTCAAAACAGTTTATCTTTTCTAGTATATGATCAATGCTTGTGCTGGCTTAGGAGTTAAGAGAAGTTAACGTAGGAAGAAAAAGCCAATGCTATATCAGCCGGTTCTGTTCTTCAATTTGCCCATGATTTTTCTTTTTCACTTCTGAACTCATCAAAAGCCTTTTTCCCAGATCATGGCAAAATGCACAAGAGCTCCCGCCCACAGCTCCGAAAAACCGACCGTCCACGGTTCGACCCTCTTCCTCTGCTACCAAGTGCCTCTCAGATGCATCTTGGAACGCTGCAACGGGAAGATGTAGTTTGGGTTGGGTTTCTAAGGATGCATCTTCGAACTCTTCTCTTGGGTTCAGCTCTTCTCACCGCATGTTTAGTTGGCTCAGCCTTAGTGGCCGAAGCGCTAGCGGTAAAGGCAGCGATGTCAGCTGCCATCTCATTGGGACACCAAAAGCTGGAATGCTTCTCGGACTCTAAGGGTCTCGTGTCTCTCCTAGTTAACAAGGGTTCAGCAGTGGAATTAAAGCAATTTCTCATGATATTTGGTGTCCGACCGACGCATTCTAACATATCTTACAACTTCTAGAAGATACACCGGCTTAGAGGGTGTGCGACCGGCCCATTTAGGCAGGGTTCCACTTTTCTTCATCAAATTTCTTTTAACATTTTGGGTTCTGAATTTTTGAAAATTTGTAAAACAAGTCATAAAATTTAATATTATACATAAAATTCCAACAGAAATATGTTGGTTCAGGGTCCAATTTTAAATTGAGCCGGCCTTGGCAATACACAGCAGTACAACATCAGTGAAGCATTGTTAGCTAATCTTCCAGTCGATGCAGCAGCTACAGCGAATAAAACAGACGCGGAATAAATTAGCGATATCGGCATCTAATTTTTTACATTTTTGACGACTACTTTGGGTTTTGTCACTGTTATTTTTGTTTCCTTCACAGTATATTTTTTGCTGTTGCCGATGGAGGTGGCGATTATAAAACGAACAACACTAAGTCATATTCATTGATGAATCCGTTAAGTATGTGTTTGGTTAAAGGGCGGACCCAGAAAATTAATAAATATGGGGCACATGATACAAAAAAGTATTAATACAAGGATATCTAAACAATAAGCATGGAACACACAATGAAATAACATTACAAATAAGGGGTATTTACATAAATTCTGAACTAAAATCTCAAAAAAAAAAAAGTGGGGCACGTGCCACACCCTACCCCACCTGCATCCGCCCCTATAATTGGTTTACATGTTTTTGTATGTAGAACTTTTCCAGGTGTTGGAATCATAGCTTTGTATTGAAGTGTATGAGAGTGGAAGATGCTCAAAAGATTTTTGAATCGTCGCCGGAGAAAGAAATGATTTCTTGTATTAGAGAAATACATAAGGGATGAAATTCAATCAAACTACTATATAATTTGTGTTCTTATACACAAAATGTAAATTATTTCGTGAATTCCTTTTGAATAATTTGTGTAACCCTTTAAAGATAATTTTGCTTCTTTTGGGGGGGTGGGATCAGAAGAAAATTTTGTTTCAAGTTGACCAAAAATAAAGAGTTATTTGTTTCTGTATAAAATCTATACTATACTAAAAGCAGCATATACTCCACTCTAAAGCTATCCACATCAGCAAAAAAATTCAACCAATTAAATGTTTCTATTTTGCCACGTTACATCTTCTTTGTCGACATGGATCAAATGTTTTGGTCTTCTAAAATTTGGTTTCGGCCCATTTAAAAACCATGTTACACTTTCCGACAAAACCCACGCTTTCCCTTTTCAGTCAATAGTCTCTTACGATTCCTCTTTGTAGCCATTGTTCTATTCTTTCCGAATCTCCGTTACTTGCAGTAACTATCCACTCTAAAATCATTGCTTTTGCTCTTTACACCTTCTTACAAGATGTATCTTTCACCTCCTTTTGTTTTCCTCCTGTATGATCTATTTCTCGATTCTTATTGTATACCGTAATCTACGATTTTTTCAGTCGAAGATCAAGCTGTATCCATGAGATCTGCTAAGTCCTCCGGAAAGTTTTATGTCGCTGTGTATTTCACCAACATCTCCTCGGGTACAGCGGAATCTGAACTAGGCTTCCGGTTAATCCGTTTCTGGGAGACGATAAGCACAGCTAAAGGTGGTTTGCTTATTGGCTTGGAGCTTCTCCTTACAGGCAAGCAGGTATCAGATTCTTTACTTCTTCTTCTATTGATCCAAATCAATCTAGGTCACCACTTCTTGATTTCTTGATTACTTCTTAATCTTCTTCGCAGAAATGGCTACGCACAACTCGAAATCTACCGCATCAATATTTTTCTCCCGTTCTTAGTGGTTTGTAAATTTGTCGTTTCATCGCTCCAATGTCACAAAGAAACTATTTGAATTTACATTTCTTGCCACTACTCACAGGTTTCGCAGCTGCGGTTTGGACATAGCTGCAACAGTTATCTTCTTTAAAAAAAAACAGCTGTGATCAAGTCAATTTTTCCAGGCATCCAGATGATTATTAAGAAAAAAAATTGTTTGAGCTGGAATCTGAAGTTTGTGTCCTGGAAAGCCTCTGGCAGCTGAAACTGGGGTAAAATTCTGTATTCTTTTATCTTTAACTTGGATGGGAGGTATTATTTTGTTGTTCAAAGAGTTGAATCCAAACAGCCTTTAGGAGAAGAAGCAAAAATTTACCTGAGAAAAGTTATACAAGAGCTTTATGTGTAGGTTTTTTTCTTAAATACGTAGGTGAAACTCTGAACACCTTGCTCCTGCAAAAAGTCGCATTTGAATCTGTAAGTTGTGTACGCCTTGGTCCTGTTTAGTCTTTGCATGTTTAAGAAATTCAAACTGGCTTGAAGTTGACTGTTTACAGTCTCTTTAACCGCTGTAGTTAGTGTGAAGGTTTGTTGCTGAGTTTATTGCATAGATCCATTTTCATGTGTGGATTGTTTCAACAAACCATCATTAAGACTCTGTCTTGGCTACCCGCAAATAGATTGAGAATTCACTTACAAACTCAAAGGAACAGCAATGCTCTCTATTCAGAGATCATGTTGAGAGATCCCAGAGCTTTTTACACAGATTTCTATCATGCTCGCTGGAACTGGAAGCACTGCTCTTTTCACTGTGATTTGTAGCTTTGCTTCAAGGCGTGTACCCTTTTGCGCAAACAAGTTCTTCAAGACTGTACTTGGTTTCAGTTTGGTCATACTGCTTTGGGCTGTGGATAGACTCGGGAGGTGATTACTTAGCGCATACTTCTTCCATGGGAAGACATTCTGATGTTTGATTGTGTTCTTGCGATCAATGAGCCTTACTTAATCAGCAGCTCCTGCTGGTAACCCCATCTTAGTTTTTTATAGAACCCCCATAACTATCGGCAAATCTGCAACCATTTCTGATATTTCTGTTGACATGCAGGTTGTGGCTTCTAAGTTGGCAACAAGAACAAGAGTAATCTCAGAGGAAGCAAAAGGCACGACCAAGTACTTTATATTCTTATAAGAAACATCTTTGCTCCTATGTAAACTATATATGTTTCTCCAATGACATGAAGAATATATAAATTGGTTTTTGTTTGTGTGATCAGGAACAAACAAAAATTTTGAATATAAAGCATGTTACAGAAGACTTATTCTTTTTAGTTTGAACTGCACGTGATGGTCAAAAGAAAAAATTAGATGATTTGTAACGTAGAATGAACAACTGATTTTGATTTATTTATTTTATCTAAGTAGAGAAAGAGGAAAAATAGAAAGTAATATTAGTGAAGGAGATAAGGATTAGTGTTAATGTTGAAAATATCTACCCCAGTACCGAAATAATGTTTGTGTTTTTGTGTAGTATTCACGTTTTTAATTAAATTAGAAATTGCATATTATAACAAACTAACATCAATTAACAGTTCAATAAGAAAATAATGCAAATTAAATACTTTTGTTTATCTCACAAAGAGAATATTGTGACGTTACATCATTTTAAAAACCAGGAAAATATACAAAAAAAATAAAAATTTAACAAAATAAATATTTGTTACAGTAATATATTAAAGCAATTCAAATTTTAAATTGAATTGAAAAGTAATTTAAATTGTTAATTGTAGACAAAAACATTCACACTAAAGAGAGCATAAACACAAATGTTTTTAGTTGTTTTTTATGAGCAACACATATATTCCATACCAAAAGTTTAACATTCATGCCAAAAACATGTCATCATTAAATTATTACACAATGTTTGATTTTTTCCTGAATAATTTCCTAAGCAAAGGAATTAAAAATTCTTTGTCAACATTAACAAAAGTGGGAACAGAAAGTATATATACACGGATGCAAAATAACATTACCATTAGACTGTTTTACTGCGTTATTAAGAGACTAGGAGACCAGTGGCTCATACATATTTAACACCTACATATACATATACTTTTTCCAAAAAATAATAAAAATAACACCTACATATACATATTATGTTATTTAATGTTTTGTACATATTTAAATAAAAAGTGTTACTAACTAATTATTAGAGTCTTATAAGTATAAGATATATGAAGATTAATATACTAGGTGTTATGCCCGCATATGTGTGCATAGTGTTCTTATAAATATTTATATGTTTATAACTATTAAATTAAAAACAACATGATAAATTATTAATTATGTTTTTAAAAAGATAAATCAAAAACTAAAATATATATTTTATAATAAAAATAAATATTTTCAGATAAAAACATAACACATTTAGGAATGATCTTATGTTTTTAAAATGTATTTTATTTTTGAGAATTTTGTTATATTTACTTATAGTCAATTATCTAATATAACATATAAATAAAATATTATTAATATATATTCATTAGTTTTTATCAAAATATATAAATGGTTATTGTTGTGTTAAATTTTAAAAACATTCACATATTAGAATTATTTTAGAAAATCATTAGCATTTAATTATAAATTGTTTTCTATATAACTATAAATTTTATAATAAAATATTATTTTCAGATAACAACATAATATATCTAAGAATTATCTTATGTTTTAAAACGTGTTTTTATTTTTGAAAATTTTATTATATTTATTCATAGTCAATTATCTAATATAATATATAAATATAATATTATTAATAGAAATTCATTTATAATTATTTATATTTTAGATAATTCTTATTATTATTAATTTTATTCACTTATTTAATCAGATAATTTGTTTTTATTTTTGACTAATTTATATAATTTATTTATTAAGGGTATAAACCATTTATTATTAATTTTAATCATTTTTAATCATATAGATTTGAAATTCGTTTTTATTTTTTGATTAATTTAGAGAGTTTATTCATTAAGGATATAAACGATATTAACCGCTCTAATTTTTAATGTTAGAGTTCGATTCCAAAAATTTACTTCGCAAATAATAGTATAGATAATAATTTAAACCAGTTATACAATACTTTAGACATGATCCGTGATTTTCATTCGAAAAGCATATGTCTGCTTTGTTTATATAGATGAGTGTGATGTATTTTAGGGGTAGTGGATTTTGGTTTGGGGTGTTGGTCTTAATCTCTGCTTTAAATTATTTAGCCAAAATATTCTTATAGCTTTTTTTTAAGCAATGAACATCAAATCTAAACAGTTCTAAAAGGTACATATGCTTGATTAATCAAAAACAACATAATTCCAATATGATATCAAATGTTAAAGTATTTGAATGAAAACTTTAACAAATACATCTACTAATAATAACCAATAAATACTAAGTTGTAATATCAATTTATAAATCCATCTCGGTACAATAATTTACTATTTTATCATAATAACATAAATAAAATGCATTAATAAGATTGTCACTTTAAAAACTTAATTTATGCCGGAGAAAGATTGGTAGAAATGGTAAACAATTGTTAAAGGAAAAACATCAAAATACTTTTTAAAAATATGCCAAAAATCTCAAATTACAAACACGCCATTTTAATCATTTAATTTTTAGTCAAACATGATTTTTTGGTTTAGATTTAAAAAGTGAATATTAAAATGTCATACCTAAATTTAAAATTGTATATGTTTTAACAAAACAATTTATCAAATATAAATTACATATGATTTTGGTATATGTAATATTGTATATCAATGATTTGAAGGCTATAACTGAAAAGTCTAAAAATCAATTTAAAATCCTATATTTGTGTTTAGCCTTTTTTATGATTAAATATCTTATATTGGATAGTGTTTTAGACAGACAAATTCAAAGTAAATTCATATATAACTTTAAATATGTACATATGTAATTTAAAACTATTTTGTAAGTGATTTTATTTATAAAGAATCGTGTTCTCTGTAAATGTTTTGTGACAGTTATTAGTTTTATGTTTATGTCTGAATTTTTATACTTTCTTATATTAAGTTATATATTAACTTACTTTCAATTATTTTGAATTTCTGACAGCATTATGTGTTGTAAATATAATTGATTACTTTTTGAGAAATTCCTTGAAATAACTAAGTTGAATACTCTTTTTTTTTTAAATACACTTAATCAAAATATTATAACATTTGGGTTTAGGGTGTAGTGGCTATTGTTTAAGGTTTAGTATTTAGGAGGTAGGTTCAGTTTATAAACTTCTATAAACACTTTTTTTTTTAAATTATAAATGCTTTAGGAGTGTTAATTTTATCATTTTCAAAAAAATAAATAAACTATTAATGAAAATGATTATCATTTAAAATTATATTCTACAAATGATATCAAATTAGAGATAAAGTTAGAATTTTCATTTATTTTCTAGATTGATCAGTTACAACCGTTTATTTCATTTATTTATTTTTTAAAACATTAACAACTGAGATGATACTACAATACAAGATCGAAACCTAATTTGCTTAGACTCATTAAATTTCACACATATAGAAACTCAAAATTTATGTAATATATTTAATCTTTAAATTTAAAATCAAAACCAATAAAATCTTATATTTTTGTTGACCAACCCATATTCTATATATTGAAAGTCAACCATTTAATCCGTTAGTGAGTTATGAGTTAAAGCCTTTTAATTTTTTTTTAAGTTCAAATTTTTTGGCGCTTTTTCCTGATTTTAATTACTACGTATGATATAAAACATAAAAATGAAAAAACATTACAAATGAGAATATTTTAAAAGCAGTTTTTAAACCTTTGTAGTACGCTAAAAAAACCTTTAAAATCACCATATTCAAATTGAAAATACATAGTTTCCTTTCATTGAAGAAATATAAACTATTATCTGTAGTAAAAACCCATAAGAATTAAAAAAATATATTTATTATTTCAATAATGTTTGTGGGAAAATTTATACAGTCAAAATTATACTATAAATATATATATTTGAATGAATGTTTAAAGAAATAATTTGTAAATTAGTAAAACCCAAGCTTAAATAAACTTTTATCATTTGTTATTCTTTATATTAAATAAATAAATATTTTGAGTCATAAAATTACATACATAATTATGATAGATATTTGATGGCCAATTATGATCTATTTTTTTTTTATAAATTGATAAAGATTCTTCTATGTTACAATGTTGTTTTCAATATAATACTAATTTCACATTTACATAAAAAAGGTGTAATGATTAATTATTAAATAAATATGTTGGATAAACTATTGAGATATAAATAAAATACAATATAAAATATATATATATGATTAATAGATAATCAAATTAAATATAATTATAGTATTTTAAAATATATACTCCGTGCGTAGCGCGGAAAAAGGATCTAGTACTTCTAGAAGTTGTAAGATATGTTGAATGTACCAAATAATTGAAAATATTAAATATGTCATGTGTATCTCGTCCACGTAGAGATACACTTAACCAAACAAGACTTGTATACTTCTCCGAAATTTCGCCTTTCTTATACTCATGTCGTATTCTCCGTAACTCAACTTGTGAGATTATTTGGATATTCTGGAGTATTTGTTTCTTCTTTCTTTGTTTTTTTGTGCTTGTTTCTATGCATCACCAAATAATAGAGAAAGTTTTGTCGTTACTTTTATAATCTCTAACTCTGTCAATATCAAAAAAAAAGTACGTACGTGTGTAGTCATACAGACCACTTGCTTGGACCAGAGACAGCCGTTGATCCATCAATTCATTTTTTTTATTTTCTTAAAAACTTCTTTGCCAAACAAACTAAAACCGTGTTTCTGTAGCAGACTCGCCGTGCATTAGAGTCTATATATACACCAAGAATTCTCCATTTGAGATAACTTCGAAACCAAAACACTTTCATTCACGACTTTTCTCTTTAAACATTTTCAAGAACAAGAAAATCTTAAAACTATCGAGATATCATGGTAAGATCAGAATTAGGAAGAAGGAGATCTTTATCTGGAGCTGAGATGGCGCCGGCGGCCATGATTTATCGCCGGGGATGTTCAATGATTCCGACACTAGAGACCATTTTCGAAGAAAGGTCGGATGATTCAAAAGTCATCATGGGACAAGGACACCGCCTTTTACTTCTTGTTCCGGCGATTATATCGGCCGTCTCATGTGTTTTGTTGTATAGACATGACCGTGTTGTTCGATTTTCTTGAACATGTTTACAAACATACATACATATAAGTTTTTCAATGTTTTGTTTGGAAAATGTATAAGCAGAAGAGTTAAATTCTTATATATAATCTTTTGTAATTCATTTGTTCACTTCAGTCTCATATATGAATTATAACATGTGTTCTAATGCTCATGAGTTCTAAATATTCTTACCAATAAGAAGATACTGTCTTAATATGGCCGAGTTTTTGACAACGAATTCATATGTAAACACACATTTTCTAGGAAACGAGAACCAAACTAGCCTAAACCAAACCTTTTAAAGACTTAACTCCCTTTTAACCTTAAAACAATGGAGAGTTCTTTGTTATTAACAACACACCCAAATTACAAATTAAAGGGCAGCAATCAATAGTCTTTAATAGTCTTGTACAAGAAAAAGTACAAAATTATTGAGAGGAGAAGAGGTAGAAAGATGACAATCCGTTTTGGCGCTTGAACTGCAAAACTATCACATCCTTCTTCAAAAATAGTCTCCAACTTAGGCTGCGAACTGCTTCTCGATAATCGTCTCTGCTGAATCCGATGAGATAATGAAGGTGCCACCTCTCCCCATGTCTGAATAAACCTCATCTCATTCGCCATATAACGATGCAATTTTAAAAGTTTTGTGATTTAATATAAGTTTTCTTGACGTCTTGAAATGGGCAGAGAAAACAAAAAGAAGATTAAGGTGTTGTGTGTAAGATCTGATTATTGGTTTATATATACACAGAGAAGATTAATAAGACTTTACTACGGTTATATAAAAATGGTAAAATGTCAAATATCTAAAAATATAAAGACACCAGTTAGTCTCTTAACAATATCTTGTGTCAAACTTAGAAGAGGTTCAAGACACACCCAGAATAAAATAAATCAACTACACTATTTTTAGGTGTTTTCTTTACAGCAAAATCTAGTTATACTAAATTTAGATGTAAATTGTATTATGCAGTCCACTATAGACTAACACGTACATTTGTAAGAAAATTACATATTCAGATATTTTAATTATATTTTATTTTTGTCAAAAAGTATATTTCAAAGTTACATCATGGTGGTGAGTGACAAATGGAAATTGAAGGTTTACATTTATAAACAAAAAGCAAAAAAAGAAGAAAAAAACTCTGTGAGGAAAAGAAACTCCTTCAATGGCGGAAGAAGAGAAGCGAACTACACCGGAACCTACTCGTCCCTCTCCGCCGGAACCTCCATCAAAACCCGAAGATCCCCCGCCGGCTACATTCGATCCTAGTCGAAGTAATTCTCTAATTTCCCCAATTTATTCTGCAACATCAAATTGATTTCTAGGGTTTGCTTTCTACTCCTTCCTCTCCGCCATTGTTAATTGTACCCAAAGGTCGTTCCTTTTGCTGTTGGGTTTTCGAAAGATCGTAACTTTAGCTTTGATAGTTAGAGAATCAGATCTGCAATTGATTGATTAGAACATTCATTAATGTGTTTAGGATCATGATTCATTCACCAGCTTGCTCTGTGTTTTTGCTAAAAAAAATGCTTTCTTGACTCTCTCTCTCTCTCTCTCTGTTGTTGTGAAAGTGGTTGGGATCATCAAGAGGAAAGCTTTGATTAAGGATTTAGCTGCAGCTTACCAGGCTGAGTGTCTTGCTTATTGCCGAGAACTTCTTGACCTCCAAAAGAGAAAGGACGAGGTTTGAACAATCTTGTCTCACTCTCTATTCTTTATGAAGAATAGGACCAGTAGAGCACGTTTGTTTCTTCCTATGTTCCCATTGTTTTTGTATGAACTTGTTAGCATACATGTTTAAGTTGTAAAACCAGTGTTTGGGACCAAATTGGTGAAACTCATCAGTGGCAAAACAAAGTGTGCTTAAAAGGCTTAGATTCACGTGTTGTAACTTGTAACCTGTGTTGATTTTGCCCTCTCTCTTTTTTTTTTGTGTGTGCAGCCGTTTCTGGACACAAAAGCTACAGATGATGTGAGAAAAGAGACGTTGAGGACTTCTTCCAAACGAGCTAAGAAAAAACGTTAAATATGAGAAACACTTGTATGATGTTTAGTTCTACGATGATAATGATGTTGATAGACCGGTTCTCATATTTTTAGATGGCAGTGAAAAAGCTTGAAAAATTTGTCTGATTGTTTATCTAAGTATTTACACATTTACAAGATGGGATCACCCTTTCTATTACATCTCTTAGCTAAAACCAAACGTTAGAATCCGGTAGACCGGTCTGAGACAAGCAGCCGCCTGATGCTTTGCCTTCAAACAGAAATTCTTAAACCAGTTGGTGTCAGTAGCAGATACAATCGTAGAAGACTGAAGACGCATCGAAGCTGCTCTTTTCACGAGCTCATTTCGAATGGCTATGTTTGAAGAATCCATTTCCAACAAGAGAAACCTGCCTTGTGATTGTAAGTGGTGAAAAACAACGAACCAAAGCCATCGGAACTCGAGATCAGATCATTCAAGCTCGTGTACCAGAGATCATTGAGGTCGAAGATAAAGAGGAAGGGTGGTTTCTGCAAACATTTTAAAACCTTGTCTCCATATTCGTCCTAGGATTTAAATGTTGAGGAGGCTAATGAGTTTAAGTATCTTCCAATAAGGGTGGACATACAAACGGCAGTAAATCAAACCAAACCAAACCAACGCAAGGCACCAGACGCTAGTGTTTGACGTTTCAGCGACTGCAGACAGTTTTTGGAGTAGAGACCAGATGCACTGAAATTTTAGGAACTATAAACAATCTAGTAATAAATTTAATAATTTTTTAAAGCAAAATGGAAACATATGTTTATAGCAAAACTATTATACGAATTGGACACAGTTTTACTGAGTTTTATATGAATTAGAGAGTTTAATGTGATTTTTGTTAAATAATTCTAAAATTTCGTTTAAAACTATGAGATTTAGATTTTTATTTTTGTAACTATGTCCAAACAATTTAAATTCGTTTAAAAATTCACAATTTAAAATATTTACAACAACATTGTATTTCAGAATTGTTTATGAAATGAAAAGTTCAATAATCGTATACGTGAAATGAATTTTTAAATTTAAAGTTTGAATAACAATTAATTTATCATTTTAATATAAATCTCCTCAAAAATTCAGTTAAATTACATTTTCTTTCTTCTCATTTAATTAATTAATTTTGGTGTCATTTTGTCTCCTTTAATTGTAGTATAATTTTAAACCTCAGATGGAAACATGACTTAGAACTCACTTTAACTAAGATTATATATAAATTACATAGATGTTGCAAAAACAAATATGGGTGTATTTTGTGGTCCTTCCATGATTGATTGTTAGAGATATAACCAATAAAAAATCAAGTTTAGTTCCTAGACTAGTTTGAAGTAATTTACATGGAATGGGTAATACTAAATTAATTATTGTTAATCTAATAATAGAAAGGTAATATACCTCTGGGTGGACCTATTTTCCGAATCACAATTAGAGTTTATTCCATTTAGAGCAAGAAACTTAATGGACAAAATTAATCATGAGTCATGACCCACTAGATTCATTAATGGTCCATTTTAAAAGGACATCAACTTCACTTATATTTTAATGTCTCTAATAATTAATGACATACTTGACCCAGTTATTTATGATAATCTCTAAATCAATTTGGAAAGGTGTTATCTTTGATTTGGACATTTTAGAATACAAAAATCCTTAATTTACGAAAATTGTAAATCTGATTTAGTTCAAATTTAGTTTCACTATTTAAATATATATACCAATTATTGCACTTAAATTTTTTGTTCGATTTTTTATGTCAGAAAAGAAAAGAAAATGTAGTTTACAAAAAAAAAAAAGTGTCATGAAATAGTTAACATGTTTTATTTTTGCGCAGGGCAGTACGTAACGCACATAGTGGCAAAGACCAGAAAATAGTACATGTGCAGTAAAAGGCTGTTTATAAAATCATAACATCACATCACTAACTGTGGTCAAAACAGTACCACTACATTACGAATCTAGTAGGATTCAGATCATGCATTATTTTTATTTTCTATTTGTTTATAATAGGTTATTTAGTAATTCACCAATACTCTAATTGTATTCTTTAAATATAGTAATATACTAATGTAACCCTTTTTTTTTGACAAATGGCTTAAAATATATAAATATATTATGTAACCTTGCAACATTTTCATAACTGTTATTATACTTTCTCGAGTTTAAATAAAAAAACTTTCTCGAGTTTAGATAATTAATACAATTTAGCTATATATATTTTATTGAGGATACCATAATTAAAAAAAAAAAGATGATGTATGTTATTTTAGTTTTCTTTTTCACATTTTATACTATCACAATCAAAGTAGGTCATAGGCTTAAGTATAGACGTATAGTCTGAAACATTCGACTAATGCCTTTTTTTAATTATAAATAAAGATCTCTAAGTTTGTGAAAAAAATTCACTAAAACTCTTAATAAATTATTTATAGTCTCCAAAATCTAAAAACTGAGGTTATGATCACTATAATGTGTTTCTTAACAATTATACATTTGAAAATTTATCTCTCTCTCTCACACACAAAAACAATATTGTCCAATCTAGTAACAAAAATTCACATCACTTTTCCATAGCAATATAATGCATATGGTTAATTTCTTAGTTTTTTATTTAATATGTACATCGGCTAATTCACCTAACAAATTACATAATGAATGAAAACTAAATCCTTATATTGTACTTGTAGTCAATAAGGTTGATACAAACGAGCAAAGAAGAAACCAAATTCTAAGTTATAAAACTTTGTTGTATATACCTTATTAACTTTTTGTTGTGTAGATTAGGAATGTAGTTCATCAAAAAGGAATTGGAGCATCAGAAGCCGAAAAGAAAAATAAACTCGAAAATGTAATAGAGATTAAGCAGAAATTTGGGTGACCAAGAAGCAGACACGTGCAATGGTGTGGTAAAGGAAACAGTGATCGAGAAGTCAGCAAGTCTCCGTTAAGACAGCGACACGTGCTCTCGACCCCGTCGTGAACCACTTGCTCCTCCTTTTGCTTCGTTTATTCTTAATTACTACTTTATAATTTTTATTTTCGTAACACTTAATTACTAGTACTTTATTAAACTCCACAAATCATACTTAACTATCGCATATTAAAAGTTACTAGTTTCTACGCGCGGATTACATCTTTACGATTAAAATTTTATTTTGATTACTTTGTAACATGATATGTTTGAATTTGTTTTAGAAATATATATTTGAGTATTTTTATTTTGTGATTAATTTAACTATATATATTACAGAAATAAATTAATTTAGAATAGTTTGTTGCATAAATTTTAGTAAACTTTTATGTAGCCCATCTTTTTAATTTTTGAATTCTTCTTATGAAAATGGTTATGAATAATGTATTCAAAATATTTTCTTCAATATTTATGTATTACTTTAAAAAAAGCAAACATATAATCTGATGATAAAACAAAAAAATTAAAAGGATACTTGAGATTTAAAAAAAAATGAATGAAAAAAATACAGAGAATGGTAAGTAACAAACAAAGAGGCAGAATCACAAAGAATCATTTATCACACACCTATGATAAAATCAATTATGTGAGGCTGTGAGATATAGCGTTTGGCTAGACTACAAATAATAAAAATATAGATTTGATTTGTAAGCAATAATCTCAATTGTTTTGGTACTGAAAAGAGGTTAAAAGATTTTCGAAGAGGCTTAGATGGATTCAACCTCATCCTTTGTTGTTTTTTTTTCCAATGCCTCAAATAATCTTTTAACTGTTTTATTCTTTCATGGATCACCCGTTTATGTGTTACAATCCCACGTTTAAATCCTTAACTAAATTTGAGGATCAATTAAGATTGTAAAACATAAATTTGCAACACATAAATGGTCCTTGCAACACATAAATTTCTAGATAGCAATTATGAGGTTACTTAACATTTAAATCCTTGCAATCCCACGCCGAGTCACATAACAAATTTATTAGCTACAGAATCGGTGAGAGATGGCGACGGAACACATAATTTTACGTTTAAGCTAAATTTATAGCAAAATCGTAGCGGTCCGTAGCTATATAGCGACGAATGAATTTCGTAGTTTTTCTATAGCTAATTAGCTATGAATTAGGTAGAGATTTTAGTTGTCGCGATTTATGTTACTCTATATTTTAAAATCAAAATATATTTATTATATATACACACAAACCTTGAATAAAAAAAATTTAAATCTTAACTATAAGCCCTAAACAGAAAAGAAACTAAGATCTACTCATTATAAAAAGTTATAAGTTTATAAATCTGTTTTTCCAATCAATCTCAAACCCTAAACTTGACAACAAACTTTATTTATCAACTCCCATATCTTTACTTTAAGTTAAATCCTTACTTTAAATCTTAAGTTAAATCCTTCCTTTTATACCACTAATAAAAATTTAAATCTGATCATTTTAATCATAAATTAAGAACTTAATTTTTTTGAAAACCATGACCTTTAGTCTTAAACCCCAAATCCTATCACCTAAACCCCAAACCATATTCCCAAAACCCAAATTAACCATATTCCCAAAATCCCAAACTTTAAATTAATCATAAACTTAACCTGTAAACTTAAAATTTTTAATTATTGAAATTAAATCATAACCATAAATCCAAAATATAACAAATATATATATATATATATATATAATTTTTAAAATAAGTAAGAAAGGTCCCGACAAAAAAAAGAAGGAAGAAGCAAGAAAGGTGGATTGTTATTAGCCAATGTAATAGGAAGGTGAGGATTGCTCAGTTTATAATCTGAGCCGTTGATAGAAGTTTGATCTAATGAATACAATGCTTTGCATTTGATATTTTATTTTTCTGTATCTCATATCGCTCCAGATCTGTCGGTCTTATCTCTTAATTTTTTTTTTCTCATCTTTCTCCGATCTGTCAATCTCTTCGTCACCTTTGCAATCCTCATCTCCTATTTCTTCTCCGCTGGTGTAAAGCGTAGTCTCTTCTCCAGTCATCTTCTCGCTGGCTTTCTCCTCTCGTCATCTCCTCGCTGGCCTTCTCTTCTCCTGTGGCGCAAGGCGGTGTAGTAGTTCAGTCTCATATACGGTCGTCTCCTCGGTGGTCGCAGTCCAGTCTCCTCTCTACTCCAATGAAGTCCAATCTCTTCTTTGCTCCTCGGTTTGGTCTCCACTCTGCTCCTCTGCGGTTCAGTCTTCTCTATATTCCCCCGCAGTCGTAACTAAATAATATCAAACTAAATATTAAACTGGCCGAAAAAGGATCCGTATGACTAAGATATCCCCGAAAGAAATAAGTAGCACATATCTTTTGAAGCTATGATTGGATTTCAGAGGTTTTTGGGAGAGGTTTTAGTTTGTTGATTAGATTGTGAAAGAAACGGTTTTGTGAGCTTTTTAAAAGAGGATCGTCATTAAAATCATCGCTGATGAGTAATATTAAATGTTAGCTGTTTTTTTTTTCTGTTGTCGTGAAAGAGATCGAGAAATCCAAAAGTTTTAATCAAGAGATATAGGTTTTCAGTGACAAAAAAAAAAGGTTTTTAATAATGTAGTTTGATATGATTGGTTGAATATTTTAAGCAGCACTATATTCATTTCTTTTCGTTACGGTGGAATAGTCTTAGAATTAGGTTTGGGCTACTAAAGCCAACAAACATTTACTTATGGGCTGGATATCTTGTGTTTGAGGTCCATTTCGTGATGACATGATAAAATGATTGGTGGAGAATATTTATGCTTATGTGGCACCCTTTAAAAACTCTTAAAATAGTACTTTTTATATAGTAGGATTCACATTGCGAGTGCAAACAAACGTTTAATTATTCTTTAGTTAATGTATACGTGAGTATTCCATGAGCTAAAGTGGTGTGATGTGGGAATAGCCGAATATGGGTCTGTATTCTTGATCAATATGATTAGCTTAGTCGAAAAAGAAATATATAAAGTTTTTTAAAAGAAAAAAAATACTTTAATAGCTTTCAGATTCCTTAAATACTATACGTCTCCTTTCCCGTAATTTAGTCATTTCTATTTAAAATATTTATGAATTTTTTTTAATTATATGTGTATACTTTGATGCTTGCTTATCTCATCTGATTTGCATTTACTTAAATGTGATTATCATAATTTAGGTTATAAGTAGATGACAAAAAAAAAAAAAAAAATTTAGGTTATAAGTATATCTGTATATAAAATTCCCCCTACTATGATTGCTTATCTGTGTATGAATACATATGCATGTTGCAAAAAGGAGTATGTTATAAGTTTATTTGCATAAATATAATGTTGAAGCTAAATATCATCACTAAGTTTTGCAAATACAAGGAAAATAATTTTTATATCTTAAATGTTGACGTAAGTTTTGATCAGACCCAAATTCAAAATTCGGTTTAATGTATTCTCTAATTCGGTAGAAACTCAGTAAATAAATACTCGATATATTAATAAATATGATAAATTAATAAATTTCTTTAGTCATAGGTTGAAAGAGCTAAATATGACATAATTCGATAAGATAATAATTTTTTTTAAGTTGTGTAAATATATAGTCCCACTTTAAACATAAATAATAACTAATATATTTAAAGTTTATATAGATGTAAACAATGTATTGTATAATCTGGTTTTTTCACATTGAAATCTATTTTTACTTTTCTATTTTTTTCTAAATATATTGTTGTTAGTTTTTCATTTTACACCTAAAAATGCATCTACATTACATTACATTTTTAATATGTTGAATAATCGAATAATAATAACATAAAATTTGTTTCTGTAAAATTTAATCAATAAATATACCGTAAATTAAGTATTTCCTTATTTTTACATGGAAACATACTTCAAAATATATAAATCTAAAAAATAAATATAAACTAATAATTATATAAAATAATAAATGATCAAAGTAGCTGAAATTTTTTTTATTAAAGTTTCAACTTTATTAATTTATAGAGTTTTTACTATATTTTGTGATTACAATACATAATTTTCTTAAAACTTTGTTAATTTACAGTTAGCAAATGATGACATAGATAATTTATAACTTTGTCATTTTCCGTATTATATTTAGTCATCTAATATTGTATTATTTAAAATAATTATTATATTGAAAACTAATAAAACATGTTCCGGGAAGTGACCATTCCAGTTAAACTATTTGATATGTATGACCACTCAACCAATCTCGAATTCGACAATCTGATTACGACGCCAATCTACTACGAATATTATGGTGCATGGTCTTATCCTTTAGTTTACTTAGATGATTAAACCACAAACCCAAAATATTCTTAAAAGTTAATCTAATCGATCATATTAAACAAATTACAATAAAGTTGTATAAACTAATTATGCGTGATGGTAAGAGATCACCCAAACACCAACAACACAAATTACCAAATAAATCACATTTATTTCGTTAAACGTAATGTCCTTGCACTCATGTATTTTTGTTATTTAGTGGTTAAAGACCAAAATTCTGTGTGGTCCAAAATGTTAAATTATGTGTGAAAGTTATTAGAAAAACACCATATTAAAAAACACCATATTTTTCTAAGCTTTTCAATATTTTCTTAATACTTTCTTTTTATTTGCAGATAATTTACCCACATCGATGGTTTATTTACCTCTCATTGAATTGATTTTGTTTTGTATCACATTTATTTTCTCAATTTTGTTTTTGTTCACCTTTTTATTTTCTCAATTTCACTAAAAGAAAAACTCCATAGCATGTAACTGTTGTTGTCTCTGTTTAATGCCAAATCCAGACAAAAAATTTGTTATCTTGAATAAATTATTAAATCCATCTAAATTAACAAAAAGTAATCAAAATTAAATTTAAATTAAATTTAAATTCTAAATACGAACTAATTCTAAGGACTATAATTTAGTTCAGATATTTTATAGATGATGAATGTGGCAATCCAGTGAAAAGGTCATTTAATAAGGGGCAAAAATGGGAATAAAGATACAAGATTGATTTCTCTCTCTCTCCATCGGATCATCACTCCTTTAAATCACCATCAAAGAAATTCCAATTTTCTCGGATTTTTATTTCTAAAACTATTTTTTTCTTACAATCCCTAAAACCCTAGTCCTCTTTCACGCAACCTACTAAACTCAGCTCAAAGCTCATCTGTTTCTGTAAGTCTCAAATTCTCTTATACTATTCACCAAAGTTTCGATCTTTCCCAAACAAAAAGAACTTAATCTTTATCAGATAAATAACTTTAATTTTGTTATTTTTCAGTCTTGATTCTGAAAAAAAAACAATTATAGATCCATGATTCAGATTTCCTGATGAGAATTTCTAAACCAGGAAAGCTAAATTCAAATTAGAAAGAAGCGTTATGTGTACATGATATTGGGGGTGATTGGTTGGGCTTTATCTCCCTACTTTAGCTTTATTTATTTTTAAATCACTAAATTTTACCAATCATGTTGTAGCTTTAGTTTTGAAAATTAAAATCTACATCAAGTTTTTGTTTAGTTTTACCAATCATGCTTTAGCTTTATTTTTAAAGCTACAGCAGAAAAAATAAAGCAAAACTTTTTGTTATGTATTTTAGGCAAAAATGCTACATCATCTTTTTATATGCTGTAGAATCTGTAAAATGAAAAAAAAATCTATAATATCAAATAAATTATATAATCATAATAAAAACTTTTATAAATATTTTAATTGTGAATTTGAGTGTTTTTTAATTATTAAGATATTTAAATAATATAAATATTATTTACATATCACATTTTAAATTACATTAAATTTTGATAATTTATAAAAAATATTAATATAAATTATTTTAATTCATATAAAATAATAATTTTATACATATAACACATATTTTATATATTTTATTTTAAATTATCTACAACCTATAACTTACAGCTACAACAAATTTAATTAGAGCAAAAGTCTCTGCATAAAAAAGTTTACAGTAACAACTTTACAGCTACAACCAATTTATCTACAGCTAAACATCTACAGTTAAATTTTTAAAGCCACAGTCGAACCAATCATCACCATTGTTTTTACAATCAAGCAAGAGAGGTTGACACCTGTTTCATCTAGAGTCCAACGATCTGCAAAGAATCCAGAACACTACAGTAATAATGATTTCCTTTTTTAATTTAATTTAATTTATCTTCTTGTTGGTAACCAAGAAACAGCTTAATTGATTAGTATTTGTGTACGAAACACCAAACTTTTAAATAGATCATTGAACTCGACTCCTGTATTTTTTTTTGTCTTGTTATCTTTAAAGTTTCCATTGATAATTGCTTCAGCCGAAAGTTGCTGTTTCATCGAAATTTAGTAGCTAATTTATCATTAGCTTCTGATCTTCCTTGTAGCTGTTCTTTGAATATCTTTTGCATTATCAACATTAAACCTATTTAATCAAAATCATCTTTTTATTTAACCTGCCTGTCAGATCTAGAACATATCTTCGAATCAGAATAGCTAATATCTTAATTATGTATATATGATGAAAGTCTTCTCTTTAAAAAGTAGATAAGGATGTAACATAATTAAACACATAGATATATGATATATATATGTAGAGATTTGTTCTTATGATAGAGATTTTATTTTTATAGGTAAAATTCTTATGATGATGAGACAGTTTCTTAGTTTTTGTTTCGTCTTCTTATTGCAGGGCTCGTGGGCTGAAATCATTTCAGACAGCGCTTTTGATGACTCTGCAACAGCTTGCAGACAAGCTTAAACGAAGCTGTATCTACTACTGACTTTGATGGTGAAATATCGAAAACCCTAAATTAAAAGAAAGAAAAAAAAAAACAAAACTTTTAAATTGTTTTGTTTTGGCTTTTGTTTTTTCCTCTGAGTGTTTTTTTTTTCACCATCAATGCTTACAAAATACAGTGTGTAAACAAAACCAAAAAAAATTCCTTCTTTAAATCCCAAGAAAAAACCCTAAAGTCTCGATTTTTAAATTGTTTTGGGGGAAAAGCTTTTAGGCATGAGATTACTGGTGAGATGTTTCCTAAAACGGGAGATGATGTTATAATTGGAGATCTGATGAAGACTAACAACAATGGAGACGTGGTGGATAACAACAGCAACCGGTTAAGCAGGTGGCATCACAACTCTTCCCGGATAATTAGGGTTTCGCGAGCTTCGGGTGGCAAAGATCGACACAGCAAAGTCTGGACTTCCAAAGGCCCACGTGACCGGCGTGTCCGGTTATCAGTCTCAACCGCTCTTCAGTTCTACGATCTTCAAGACCGGTTAGGTCTCGATCAGCCGAGCAAAGCCGTTGAATGGCTAATCAAAGCCGCCGAAGATTCCATCTCCGAGCTTCCTTCCCTCAACAACACGAATTTCCCGATGACCGATGACGAGAACCAGAACCAGACAGTAACTGCTGCGGCGGCTAAATCGGCTTGTAGTAGCAATTCGGACACGAGCAAGAACTCTTCTGGTCTGTCTCTTTCGAGATCGGAGCTAAGGGATAAAGCTAGGGAGAGAGCTAGAGAGAGAACAGCCAAAGAGACCAAGGAGAGAGACCACACTGGTTCCTTCACCGATCTGTTGAATTCCGGTTCGGATCCGGTTAACGTAAA
Organism: Brassica napus; assembly: GCF_020379485.1. NCBI lineage: Eukaryota > Viridiplantae > Streptophyta > Magnoliopsida > Brassicales > Brassicaceae > Brassica > Brassica napus. The sequence goes on along the minus strand of NC_063434.1, from coordinate 5,056,428 downwards.
CCGGCAATGGATGGCTACTTCTTCATCGCCTGCTCAAATGGAGTATTTAACCTCGGGTTTGATACTCGGGTCGGGTCAAACCCATTTCCCGATTCAAACAAGTGCTCACCCTTTCTCCGACCATCATCATCATCCTCAAGAGTTTTCCTTCGTTCCCGACCATCTGATTTCTCCGGCAGGATCCAACGGCGGTGGAGCGTTCAATCTTGATTTCAACATGTCGTCGACCACCTCCGCCGCCGGAACCGCCGGGTTCAGTGGTTTCAACAGGGGGACCCTTCAGTCCAATTCATCAAACCATCATCAGCAGCAGTCTTTTCTCGCTAATCTGCAGAGGTTTTCATCATCAGAAGGTGGTGGAGGTCCACAGTTCTTGTTCGGTGCACTGCCTGCAGAGAATCACCACCCCAACAACCACCAGTTTCAGCTTTATTATGAAAATGGATGCAGAAACTCAGACCAAAAGGGCAAAGGCAAGAACTGATGACACTGTTACTGTTTGCATCTTTTGTTTGAGTTTCTTTGTTTTTTTTTGCTTGCTTTATCTATCACCCAAATGTCAAATCTCGCTCCTCTTGGTTTATCTTTCGGATCATCATCATCCTCTCAATGTGTGTGTTAAATCTGTTTGATACGATATATGGTCTAATTTGGAAATCTTTTCAGATTGGGTTTGTAATGTTGTATTTGTGATAATAGAATTTTGTTTGTGGCTTCATAATTCTAGTTTTATCATTTATATTGAGTTTTATTATTTTTGGAGCAAACAATAGAGTTTTTTTTTTTTTTTGAATTTAGTTAATTGTTATAGTACAAAGATACTATTTATTGGTATTCATGAAACAAGTATAGGTCAAAGACTCAAGGTAATAGGGCGATCCTTTTAAGGGTACTAGATTGAATCAAATCAAATAGCAGAAGTAAAATTATTGATGGATCCTTTTAATGGAGAGACATCAGTCTTATAAAAATGGATGTGTAGAAATAAATAATTTATATGATAGATAAATGAAACTGAAAAATTAGGAGAATGACCATTATGCACTGAAGAGAGTGGAAATTAAAATGATCTGTCTCCTGTTATGCTCTATGTTTGGTTCCCTTCTTCCTTAGCATCTCTCATCTCTTTCTTCTTGTCTGTCTCTCTCTCGATATGCATCAATTTATATATATCTATATAATAGTATATGATATATTTTCCCCATTTTGACAGCTGTTCTCTTCATCAATGGCTATTCCCAAAATTTCATATTTTTGTTATGATCTGTTTTTATTATTGTAAGTATTATAAACTTTTTCATTCATGTGCTACTTGATCTTCTGCACCCACATGGGTAGCCTATCTTTTAGGGTACTAGACAAAGTATTATTTAATATGTTCTTTTAGCTGTTTATTTATTTTAGCATTCAACTTTTGTGTGGTTTTGGGATTTAGAGTAAAGCTGGTTTACTTGTGTTTCATGTTTTCTGAGGCTTTATCATGTAAAGGGAACTTAAAAGGATTCGCTAGAGTAAAACTTTCAAAAGAGTGAAAGACTATATGTTTAGTGTATTTGCTTGAAAGAAATTAACAGTATAGTGGCCTAAATACAAGAGATAACAAATATTATAATAGTCAAATCAGTTGATTCATATCACCTGATTAATCTTACTGAACAGTTTCTATTGTTTGGAAATTATAAATCATACTCACTTTGTTTTATAAGTAGTTTTATAATTTTTTATTTTTAAATATAAATATTTAAAAATGTTCAATGTAGCTTTTACATTTATTGAATATGTATAACCAAATTTTTTAAAACTAGTTTTATTAGGTAGAAGAAACCACAACTCCAAAATGAGAAAAACGTAATGGAATAAAAATTAGAGAAACTCAGAAAAGGCTTGCACTATAGGCAAAACAGAAACTTCTAAATGTGTAACCAATTAAGTTACGTTGACTTTTTATAATTGATTGAATGCATATTAAATGATAGTTTTCAAAGTAATAGTTTTCTTAATGTAAGTGTTTTATAAAACTACTTGTAATTTAAAAAAGTAGTATAGACTTTGTATCAACAGTTGTGTACTTCAAAAATCTTTTTGGGAAAAGGATTTCGCTTATTAGTTCGTATTAAGGCGTTTTTAAGTGTTTTCGATTCATTTTGATTTATCTTTTAGGCATGCTTTTCGAATTTATTACACTTTGCTGCATCTGCTGAATGAAGACAGTCAAATGGTCCATATTATTTTTTGAAATAATGTTATCACGTTCATAATGATTGAAAGATATAATAAAAAAAGTTATCATTAAGAGAATGGTCCATATTTACAAACTAAAAATGAAGAAAGAAGAAAACAAGTTTGATAGAAACGAAATTGGTCCTTTTGAGAGGGACATTGTTTTTTTCCCAATGAAATTGTAATTCAGTTCCAAACCAAAGAAGAAAACGAAAAATCAAAAATATATTGAATATTTCAAGGTACTCAAGGATTCTACTTTTAAATTATTTAAAAATATTTCAGCATAATTTGTTTTCTTCAACATAATCACCAGTCGGAGCAAAAATGAGTCAACTCTATTGTTGACCACTTACAATTATGTTTAGTAAAAACACAAACAAAATCAATATTACTTTCTGTGACAAAAAAAATAATACTCCTTCCGTTTTTTAATATATTTCATTTTAGAAAAAAAATTTATGTTTTAAATTATATGACATTTTCGGTTTTGTATGTAAAATTTATCGATACTTAATGTTATATGATCAATGATAATATACTTTTTATTTTATTATTGGTTGATTTGTGGTTAGGTAAATAATTAATAATGTTTTTGTTTAAAAAGTATAAAAAATTTAATGATTTTCTTAATTTGTGTGCATAATTCTAAAATGACTTATATTAAAAAAACATAATATTTCTCGTTTTTCCCCACTTGAATTTGGCGTGTTTTAAAACTATGCATTGAGAAATTTAGAAATTTGGCCCGTGCCACCTTTGTATTTGTTGAGCCCTTAAAAGCTTGTTTGGTTAGTGTAATGTTCTGTGTTTGCAGACCACCTAAGAAAAGCCCAATATATAACCCTTATATTTTCTTATCGATCAGTTTTGAGTTTTACATGTGTTCTTTTTTTGAAAGCTATATTACATTTCTTCACTTTGGGTATAATCTCAAGTTTTACATGTCTTTCTTTATATGTATCTGTCTTATAAATTTTGAAAGCTATTAGATTATTTTTAATACGAAATGTATGAGTTATCTTTTAGTTTTTTTTAAGAGAAAGAATTGCTACTTTAAATTATTGATTTACTAAGACAACACAAAATTCATAAGCTTTGTGGCAAATTAATAGAAAAATTATCTTTGTCTCGGTTTCCTCTCTTTTGTTTTTTTTTCATATCTCAGTAACTCAAATATGAGTGATTATACAGTTAACTAAGGTAGTAGACTTTTGTAATCAGTGACATTGCCATTTCTGCTTGGCTATCTTATTCATGAGACAACTCATGTTCTACTGAGTTAATGAGATAATGTTAGCTTCCCGATACAGTATTTGATCAACGAATTAATGGAGTTTTTCAACAGAATAAGCCAAAGCTATATATGATTCATGTTTTATAAGAGGAAGTGTAATAGAACAAAATTGTCTACATTACTACAATTTCTGTTCCACAAATCCGGTGGGCGCAATTTCTGTGAAACTGTGGTTCATAGCTACCAATATAATAGTTTAGCTAACGAATCAAACCAAGTAAGCTAAATTCCTTAACAATAAAGGTGTTGAAACACTAAATTTGTAATAAAGGTGTTGAAACACTAAATTTGTATTGAAAAATAAAGAAAAGGGGGTAAAATTGTTTGTAAAGTTAGCTTATAGTTAGTGACTAAGTAAGATTATATGGTTGGGTTGGTAGTTAATAAAATGGAGAGTAGTTATACAACGGTGTCTACAAAGATGTAGGACAATTACGAATGCCAAAAATCAAGTTCTCTAACAATGTTCAAAGTAAACAGTGGAGAGATTTCCAAACCATATAACAAAGCGTACAAAAGTAAAAAAAAAAGATGTATGCTCGAGTAAATATCGATAGCTATTACAAACGTTGAAAAATTAAAATAGGATTAGGATGTATCGGTCGTTTAGCCTAACCGATGTTCTGTACTCAAATATTCCAACTAATAAACCATTGCTTTGAATTAATATAATTTATTTTGTAATTATATAGTTTTTTGAGTGGAGAGGTCAATTTCCAAATTTGTGTATAATATATATTGTCTAATACTTTACTTCTTTTGGGAGAAAAAGCCTTAATGTTCGGGAAGCCTTTAATCATCTATTTCTTTCGTTTTTTTTCTCTACAAGCCTTTAAGCACCTATAATTGTGTCTATTTTCGTTTTTTTGTTTCTACATCACAATGAGAAGTCCACTAATTTTGTTGTTTCTAAAATAAAAGTCTCTTTTGACATAGCTTTATATTCACCACACCACACCACACCAATCAAATCTGTTCGTGATTGATACAAAAAACTGGCAAGGGAGAAAGGTAGTGTTTATCTTTGTTTTCTTACAACTTAGCTGATGCTAATGTTTATTAAAGTTAAAGCAAAGAAAATTAGATGAATCGTTGCACACGATTCATGTTTCAGAGTTAAGCAACGTGTTGCCTAACCTTAAGCTTAAGCTATGCATAAATAACAAAATGTCACCATAAAAGGAAAAAACGACAAAATGAGGTTTGGTTAGAGACATGTTCTTAACCCGATGCGTTAGGTTGGTTGAACTTGTAGTAGTAAATGAAACTCGATCTCGAATATGTTTCAACGCAAAGTAAAACTTGTTTTCCTCTTCTTACAAAGATAAACTCCAATCGAAAATAGAGGAAAAATATACATCTTTCTCCTGTAAATTATGTCGCGTGAATGATTTTAATAAATAATGTTTTTATCAGATATGATTACGAAAAACACTTATTTAAACTAAAGAAACAGTATAATGTGACATATACTGATACATTATTATTTACTTAATGGACAATAATTTCATCCCACTCACAAACTTTTGCCTGCCCCAAAGTAAACAGGTGGGCTCTTTCTTGTTGAAGTATCCAATATCCATATCTTTCAAGCAGACCAAACATACATATATACTTCATATTTTATATGATATGCATATGTAACCAATATTGTGAAGCGGGATAAAATATACCATTCTCAATATTATGGTATTGTTTTAAGCATTTAGGTACACATTGCTGTATATAAGTTATGATGAAACATAACTTTTTTGGTGCACTACGCACACACTGAATCTGACATACACACATGACGATACATATTTTAACAAGCGTAGTCGGTTTTAGACCAAGGTGCATTTCATTTGGGTTTTAAATCAATCGATTGACTAAAAGAGCAAAATATTAATTTCGTTATGAGTTCAATCTTTAATACGTAAATAGCACAAGTTTGTAACACTATTGTGGTTAGATTAACAGACTCAAATCTCAATATTGGTCTCTGTTTTTTAAAATTTATAAATATTTTATTTTTATGTCTCATAGCAATGGTTTTTGATGCAGAAGTATGAAACACTTGCAACTGCTCTCAATTTTATTTTATTTAACAACTTGGGAGAAATATATAAAGACAAGGGAGAATCAAACTGTATCACTTACCTACAAATAATATTAACATTAATAATGAAAGAAAGATGCACAGAGGAAGATTTTATAAGATAAGAAACTTGCTCTTGCACGATTGCTATGCGAGCTGAAAATATAAAAAAAGCAGCCAGCTGATGCGGTTTCTGGTGTCCGAGCAGCCGGAACTAGAAGCACTGAGTCATTAATTCTATAGAGTGCCCCAATGGTGAATCTGAGAATGGCAAAACTGATCTTATGCACTCTATTCAAAACCTGGCCAGCCTTCAGGATCCACCTATCAAACAAAGCAGAGCAAAGATTGAGATTGTATCCCTCTTGATCAACAATGAAACATATAAATTTTGAATATTTTTTTTTAATATCAAAACTAATTTGGTCCAAAACAATTGATCACTCAAAATTACTTCATAAGCAAAAGATTCATACCTCAAGACAATACTCCAACTCTTGGACCTTAGAACGAGTTCATCTCAAGACAGTAAGTCCTCCTCTTAACAAGCATCTTAGCAGCCACCCCATAAGCCCCATCAAACGCAGAAGAAACCCAAGACACATCACACACCTCCTTCTTCGACTCACTAGGTCTAATCGCGACCAAAGTCGCACCCTTCAACACAGTCCCATCAGGCAACTCCAAAGAAGGAGCATACCAAAGCCTCATGTTCAGAGCCGGCACAAGCGTCCTCTTAGAAGCCGAAGAAGCAGACAACGGTTTCACCCTCAACTCCTCCAACTGATCTCTGTTCATACAAAGCACTCCTTGCCCATCGGTATCCGTCAGCACCAAACTATCGAGCGTCTTGTGCTCCGCGATGATCGGCTGAAGCAAGTAGTGCCTCGCGGAGGCAGCGATGAGGGAGCTGATCGTCCACACGACACGAAGCTTGAGCCCTCCGTTCGTGTAGAACGACTCCGGTATGCTCCCGTTGTCCTCCACCACCGCCGCGCTGTCGCCGTCGGAAGGAGGAGGGTCCGTGGCCACGGAGGAGGCGCCGAGGATGACGCAATTCTCGAGGGTTGACCCGAACTCCGCACGCCATTTCAGCAAAACGCCGTCGTCTATGCCTAGCTCGCCGGCGGGAAGCTCGATGCGGAGGAGACGAATCTCGTTGAAGTTTTTGAGGACCTGCGTCGGGGAGTGGTGAGTCACGCCGCCTTGCTCGATCTCTCCGTCTTCTCCTCCTCCGGTGATGGACAACGACGAGGAAGGAGACGGTGACGACGATGAGGATGATGAGCGTTTCGTGGAGAGGAGCTGCGTCAAAGCGTGTAAAGGCTTGAAGATGAGGCGGAAGATGGCGGAGAAGGGGGAGGCGGAGGAGCAAGGCTTGTCGGGGGAGAGGGAGGAGGGATCGTCGTCGTCGGAGATGACGCAGTCGACGCGGACGACGACGTTTTCGACTTGGGGGACGAGGGAGTGGAATCTCTTGGAAACGACGCCGCATCGGCCGAGGGATTTGACGTCGCCGATGCGGTTGAAGACGAGGAGGAGGATGGAGTCGGGGAGGTGGTCGAAGAAGTCGGGTGGGTCTAGCGGTTCCGGGTGGATCCGAGAGAGCGGATCTGAACGGTGGATAACGGCCATGAATGAATGAGAGAATCAGAGGAGATAACGCATGGAAGAGAAGAGGAAAGGAATCTTTGAGGGAGAGAGGATATAAGAGGAAGTGAGTTGATTAGATCCACGAGTTTCTTTTTCTTTTGTCTCTTGTCTGAATATTTAAGAATGGAAATAGCGCGTGTGGACACGCGTGAAGAGATCAGAGAGAGGATTTCATTAATTTAACATGATTGAGATCATTAATTATAATCATCTGAATACAAGAAGGGTAGTGACAGAATTCCAGTTAGGTGTAGGTGTGTTGAATTTCGGATATTGAAAAATACCATCCTGAAATTTTTGCGATGAAATTTATAAGAAAGTTCGTATAACAAAATGGGATTGGCATTTTTTTTTTTTTTGGCATCTGGGATTGGCATTTGATTAGCTAAAATCACTATCGCTTTTAATAAAACTAGGTGTTTTGCCCGCGATGCGGACTTAAACATTTTCATAATTTTTGAAAAGTTCTTTTTACACTATTTATTATACTAAAATAAATCTTAAAATAACTTAATATTATATTTTTAATTATATAATTAAAAAAATATTTGATTTATATTTAATTATGTAATTTATGTTTTTAATTTTTTACTAAAATACTTTTTCAGATAACAATACAATATATATATATATAATTTTTTTAATTATATTTTTAGATTTTGGATAATTCAATATTCTATTTTAATTATTTAATTAAGAATTTTATTTGATTAATATTTAGTTATATAAATCATGTTTTTAACTTTTTACTAAAATAGTTTTTCAGATAACAATATAATATATAAATAAATTACTCTGTTTCAAATTATATTTTCAGATTTTTGATAATTTTTACTATAATTAATTTTAATCAATTATCTAATCAAATAAATTAAAATTTCGTTTTATTTTTAATTTAGTTATACATTTTATTTGATTAATATTTAGTTAAATAATTCATATTTTTAACTTTTTACTACAAGACTTTTTCAGATAACAATACAATATATACATAAATTATCTCTTTTTTAACTTATATTTTTAGATTTTAGATAATTTTTATTATTATTAATTTTAATCAATTATCTAATCAAATAAATTAAAATTTCGTTTTTATTTTTTAATTTAGTTATACATTTTATTCATTAAGGGTATAAACGTTATTAACCATTCTAACTTTTAACGTGATTTTTAAATTTTGGATAATTCAATATTCTATTATCTAATCAAAATAACTAAAATTTTGTTTTTATTTTTTAATTTAGTTATACATTTTATTCATTAAGGGTATAAACGTTATTAATCATTCTAACTTTTAATGTCATTTTCAGATTTTGGATAATTCAATATTCTATTTTTAATTATATAATTAAGAATTTTATTTAATTAATATTTAGTTATATAATTCATGTTTTTAACTTTTTACTAAAAGACTTATTCAAATAACAATACAATATATACATAAATTATCTCTTTTTAAATATATTTTCAGATTTTGGATAATTCTTACTATTATTAATTTTAATCAATTATCTAATTTAATTTCGTTTTTATTTTTTAATTTAGTTATATATTTTATTCATTAAGGGTATAAACGTTATTAACCGCTCTAACCTTTAACTTGAGAGCTCGATTCTAAAAATTTACTTCGCAAATAATAGTATAGATTTGATTTAAGATGCATATTTGGAAAGTTTTAAATTTTTTATTTTTTAGTTTTTATGATAATCTATGTTATAAATATGGGTAATAAAAAAATTAAACAAGTTCTATTAAAATATTTTAGAATATCCATTTTTCAATAAATTATTTTAAACAAATAAGTTATACAAATATGCAAAAAAAAAATATCGATGGTTGAGATGAGTTGACATCTAATTCAATATAAACAGAAATACACTTTTAATTTATAAAATATATTTTCAATAATATAATCAGTGTAAGAAAATTTTCCTAATTTATATTTTATCAAATGATATGTGGGTAATAAAAACATTTTCTACAATCCATATATTTGAATAAGCTTACATTATGATAAATGGGCTATATTATATAAATAATTATGTTTGCAGACTATGATCAAACAATAGAAAACATTAAATAGTGTGAAAGCTTCAAATGGTAATCCACCATTTTCACCATGCATAATCTAACTGAGCCTACAAAATATCCTAAGACCATATAACATGCATTATACAGATTTGAATTTTTGATAGTATCACAACAAACTATTGCATTAATACAACCATCTTACTCCAATTCTTGGTCGTATTCTTAGTTTTTATATTGTGTGATTATTTAATCTCTACCGGTATAATAACCCAAATAATTGTAATGCTTCGTGGGTGTTCAATAATCAAATAAGAATAGATGAGAAGATACAGTTATATAGTTATTTTATACAAAGATTATTCATGGCATGATATGGAGTTGCATTATCATAAGATTTTCGACTTAGCTGTACCACATGATAAGTCGTTAGGTCATTTGGTGAGAATGAATTGGATTTGCCTAGTGCTCTATAGTCTACTCGTAGGCAAATTCTTCCTTTTCTTTTTCTTTTATAATAAATTATACAATTCAGTTCTAATAGGTGTTAAAATGGAAATTCAGATTCAATTTGATTATTATATATTTATTAGTTAAAAAAATTTAGTACCTCAAACAAACATTTAGAGTTCCAGATTCATCCCGTCTTCATGGAATTTCCTAGTGTTTGTTACTACTTACTATAATTTAATTAACAATATGATCTGTGATAATATAATTGGAAGCCAGATAAAGAAAAGAGAAAGTGAGATATGTAAAATGCATTTAGACAAGTCATGTGTGGAATCTGAAATGGCACAGTACAGAGCATTGATTTAGATCTGAATCAATAAGAGGAGAAACTTAGCAGGGAAGTAACAAAAGCCGCAGATATTGGTGTCACATGCACGTCGTGTCATGTGTCCATTCTTATTTTGCACGCCCCGCCGTTTTTACTTTTATCGTCGACGTAAAAATGCAGCATTGCCCGTCCGTACAAGTTCACCAAAGTACATTACATAATTTACGTCGTAACTTCTTCTTTTTTCTGGAATCCAGATTCAATAACAGATAGTGAAGACTTAAAGTATGTCCACAAGAAATCAGTGATTTTTTTAAAAAAGTTGTATAAACGAAAGCTTTTTTTTTTTAAGTAGAATATTTGGGTGAATTTTATAGAGAAAATTACAATAAAATATAGGTATGGATTGGTGCAAAATAATGGAATACATCAGAGAAACATGTGACTATTAAATGCAAAAGCAGCAACATAAGTTACAGAACTCGAAAATACAGTAGGATTCAAGAAATGAAAATTCATGAAACATCTAAGATCCTTCCTTCTTAAATAATATCCTTGCATCATAATTCAAGAAAATAAATAAATAACATCCAGCTAAATAGATTTGTAACACGATTTCCAGATCATCAATCTCCTATTATTTCTCAGTATTATTTTTTATTTTTGTTATGATCGTACAAAGTTTATATATGATAAATGAGAAATCCAACCAATCATATGTCAGTGTTTGTTAATCATCCGTGTGTACATGTGCAGAACACAAACTCTTACGTACCATAACAAAATGTACAGAAGAGTTATATAATATAGGTGTCAAATACAGTACGAGTATTTTTATTTACATATGTGATAGAAAATGATACATCGTTATATTTAAATTACAACAAGGGCCGTTCAAGAATTTACGTACTTGCATAGCTGCATTTTAATTAGTTTCTGAAAGGTACGGGGTTGTGAAAATAAAATAAAAACTATAGGGAAAATAAGTAAACTATAATAAACAATAGAGGGTCTTCTGCATGTAATTTCCAAGAATTTAAATAACAAGCAACGCTACGGTACACGGCTCATAGACACATGATCGCTAAACCGGAATATCATTGTATTCCGGGTTGTTATTAATTAAACAACTTCTCCTACAGTTACAGTAAACCGAGGTGAGAAAGAACTCACCACAAAGCTAGAGAGTTAAGAGACTGTTTCAAGTGGACATAATAAAAGCTTGGAACAAGTTCTCTGCACTACGCATCTGTTCAGGTGTGCCTGATACGAGAGCAATGCGATCACCGTTTGAAGTTTTGGAATCCGAAACTTCTACCATCGCTCCTGATATCTGAAAGACAGAGAGATGCAATTACCAAATGACAAACCGAAGAATTGATCATAAAGATTTCAGAAAACAGACCCTTCTCATGTTCTCCAAATTGCCTCCTCCTTTGCCGATAACTTTATTCACTGCATTCGCCGGGACAAGAATCTCCAAGGCAGAAGATTGATACAATCTATAGATAAAGAAAATGTTTTAAACCATTTGAAACAAAGTGATAAAGAAGAAGCCAAGTTCTTTGCTGTAGTTTGAAAAACTTACCCTCCATATGAGTATGGACCGACTGATACCAAACCATGATCTCTTGCCTGCTTATGAAAATAAAAACTAAGACATATGTCACCAAGAGAATCAGAAGAACTCAAGATGTGAGCTTACCGGGAAACTACTTTCATAACCATAGAATCTGTCTGAAGAAACCATTCCCAAACTGCTTTCCCCTGTCTCTCGCCTCTGATCAAAATCTACAGAAGGATATTCTGGAACAGAAGATACAAAAGGAGGAAGTGTAAAACCGGAATGATCAGATCTTGAAGGAGGATTCCTAGCAGAGACACTGCCTCTATCTTCTAAAACATCTTCTCGAAGTCTCAGAACAATCTGAATGAGAGCATCTCTCACACTGCTGACTTCACCAGATACCTAATGATTACAAGAGATTTCGAAGTTGAATATAAAGCAACATAAAGAGAAAATATTTGAAATTTGATTAGGGACTATAATAACCTCAACAAGATCATCGTTATTCCCTTTGGAGATACGGATACTGGCGTTGGTTCTTTTCCTGATCTGGGTTATGACAGAACCGCTTTTCCCTATAACGCATCCAATAGCCTTGGAAGGAACAAGAAGTTGCATCTTAACAGTCTCCTCATCATCCTCATTGATCTTCTCTTGCAGAAGAAGAATAGCTTCAACAGCCATAGACTTCATATCATCAGGAGACTGAATAACAAACAAACAACAATATAAAAAAAAACACTTCACAAAAAGAAACGATGATAAAAAGTGGAATCAAACCTCTGTAGCGGTGACAATAATAACACACTCATCATCACCATGATTTGCTTTATTAACCTCAATACGAGAACCACTCGCTTCTCTCATTCCATTAATGGTTGAACCTTCTCTCCCGATAACACGGCCGATACTGGACACAGGGCACAACACCTTCAAAACCAGCTCCTTCGATCCAGAAGACCCGCCAAAACCATGAGACACAGCAGGACTAGTGGTTTCTGCATAGCCCTGAAACTCAGATGCATTCACAAACGACGGAACACCTGCCCTCTGATAGACATAACTAGAAACCTCCGATGGAACTATAACACTAGCTGGAGTGTCTTGCACGGTTGTTGAATCAAGAGGAATCTGTTCACGAGGGTTGGTCTTGTACATGGTAGCAGAAACAGCGTAAAGAGCCTTCTTCACAGATTCATGCTCACCAGATATCTAAAAACCAAAACATAATTTAAAAAAATAAAACTAGTGAAAGTTAGAGTTTCAGACACTAATCTATGTAATGTTTCTCGCAGTTTGTAATAGAATAATTGACAAAAAAAAAAGACACTAACCAGAACTACATTATCAAAATCCAAGGCACAAGCATGAGAAGGATCCGAGACATCTTTAGAATCAACCTCAACACTAGCTCCAGTTCTTCTCCTAATGCTCTTGATAACCGCACCAGCTTTACCAATCACAGCAGAAGCTTGGCTAGAGGGAACCAAAAGACGACACTCCTCCTTCTTATTACCATTCTTCTTATCTCCAGCAGCAGCACTCTCCACACAGCTCACGATCGTGTCGTGGACTCTGAGAAGAGCATCTTGCGCACAGCACAGAGGCTCTGTTTCGGTCTCTGTTACGTCGACTTTCTCCTTAACCGAAGAGTAGATTGTGATGACTCTTTGGGTGCAGCCAGGTGACTGGTCAAAGACTTTGACTTTGGCCTTGGTGGTGTCCCTGATGGCGTTTATGACTTTGCCGCTCTTGCCTATGACGCCACCGATGATTCCGACGGGGCATAGGATTCTGTAGATTACGAGGTCTTCTTTGTTGGTGGTTTCGTGGTTATCGTTTGAAAATCGCCTCCTTTGATTGTTGTTGTCGTTGTGATTGGATTTTCGTTTCTTACGGTCACTCATTGTGAGATTGATAAGCACAGAGAAAGGTTGCTGATAAGAGCAATCTATTATCAGAAGATAGAATTGAGAAAACAGAAAGACAATGTATTCGATCTAAGAGTTTTGATGTTCGTACAGAGATGATGTGGATTGAGTGAGATCGTCCGGAAGATGGATGGCGGCGGCCGGCGGCGGATAGGATAGATTCTTTTATCACTTCGGGGCACTGGCCTCCCAAATCTTTTATTTCTTAATTGGTCCTGTTACTTCAGAATTGACCAATAAGACCCTATTTCGTGCAACTACGACAAAAAACCCCTACAAAATGTCAAAATCTAATTTCGTTACAATACAAGCGTCGTTTTCGGTTTTCAATGCAAAATTTATTAATTTTATTCTGTTATTTATTTTTCTATTGATTGAAATATAGTTAGGTGTATAGGTAATTATATTTTTATATAAAAAACATGTAAAATTAATTGTTTCCTTAATCCGTGTGCACAAATCTAAAACGATACTTAATATGAAACAGAGAGAGTATTAGTTTATAAATTATTTATAAATTCCAATTTACCATGTATTTAATAATTTAATAAATATTTTTATGTCTCTAAATTACAATGTACTTGTTTCTTAATCAAGATAATCATTAAACGAAAAATAATAATTTTTTTTAAAATAAAAATATGAACAAATTAGAGCCGAAAACAAAGAAAAAAAATTAATAAAAGAATTAAGAAAAAGAAAAAAAATGAATTGGGCTTCTTATATGGCTTTCTGATTTAAATGATAATGGACCCTTGGCCCATGTCTCTCTCTCGCCGCTCCCTAGAGAGACGGAGAAGAGAAACTCAACTATCTTATTTCGTCTTCTCCGACGATCGTCTCAGCTGCGATTGCGAATCGGAGCCATAGAGTATTCCTAGGGTTCCACGAGCACTCGTCTTTGAAGCTCCGAAGACTACTACTACTACGTACATCATCTTTTCTCTCTCTCTGCTATTATCGTTCCTTGTTCGATTTTGGTTTTGTTTCTTTGGTTCTATGTATCTCTTAGGCCTTGTTGCATCTCTAAGATTCAAAGTTTGGTTATTTACATCTCTAAGATTCAAAGTTTATAACTTTTGATTGTTCTTCGTTTTGTGTGTAAAGCATACACAAGAACAAGAACCTGTCGTGAAAAATGGAACAAATAGATGCAGGAGGAAGCACCACCGTCGCTGCGTCGACCTCTGAAGACTCGAGTTTAGATCCGATAGCACGAGTGAGGAAGCTCTTGTTCCGCCAGATGCTCGTTGGAATCAAAGACGGGAGATTCTTCCTTGGCAGTTTCCACTGCATTGACAAACAAGGAAACATCATTCTCCAAGACACCGTTGAGTATCGCAGCATCAGAAGATCCTCTCCTTCCCCTACTGAACAGCGTTGTCTTGGTATGATCCTCATCCCTGCCTCTTGCAGGACCTCTTGCCATGTTGATTGCTCTATCGAGGAACAGCTTTCATTGATTCAGCTCAAAGAGTAGAGCCTTGGTTGGTCTCTTCATTATGGCCTTGTATTGTATGATGAATGATTCACGTTACTTTGTGAAGATAAATGTATACATGCATTGGAAGCCTTTTGGAGTTTTATATTTACATTTAATAGAGAAGATGTTTGTTTTCTTTAGAATCTGTCTCTGTAAGCTGTTCCATACACAATGAGGTAAGGTACTGTTCGTACAACTGTGTCAATGGGAATGGCAAAGTTCACTCCGGAAGACATACCAGTCCCTGCAACAACAAAACTCTTCACTTTAAGATCTGATTCATGTTGGAAGAACAGAGTTTTGGTTATGGTAAAAGGGAACATCATCAACCTTTGCGGGTGAATGTGGCAGTGTTGACGCCTATGGTATGGCCATAAGAATCAAGCAATGGCCCTCCAGAATTGCCAGAGTTAATGTCAGCATCTGTTTGAATAGCTTCTCGAATACTCTTCCCGTTGGGTGAAGGTATCTCTCTTCCCAACCCACTCACTACCTACACCATCCCCATGATAACCAAACAATCAAAATCCCCTTATAAGTGAAATGTTCATATAAAAAATCTAGGGATCTTCTTCTAACGCTTACCCCTATTGTCAAAGTGTTTTCATATCCATACGGATTCCCTATCGCAAAGCAACTCTGACCTACGCGTAGATCACTGGAGGTACCAAGAGCAACAGGTTTCAACTCACGTCCCTCGGTTTCAATCTGAGTGCATAACAGCAGTTAAGAAGGGACAATGCATACAAGTATATGACTCAAATTGTCTGAAAATAAGATTACCTTCAAAACAGCAAGATCATTGTCTGGATCAAGACCCACAATTTTCCCATCCTTGGTAAATCTTGTCCCCATGGCATCAACTAGAGATACCTGCACGAGAACCATAAAGTTACTTACTTGGCTTTGTGTTTTTTTTGTGCGTGTGCTGCAAATGGATAAAAGAAGATGGAGACCTTACAACGTTGTAATCCACTTTGATCTGTAGCTAACTTGGCAATCACATGATAATTTGTCACCTACAATTGTACAAGAAACAAGCTGTTTCAGTTTTACAAAGATTCAGACAAGAGACTGAGGTTTGGTAAGTTTTTTTTTTGTTTGTGCGTACAATGTGACCAAGCTTGTCCCAAACGAAGCCAGAACCTGTCCCTTCGATCTTTGCATTATCCTCAACATTGGATTCATCAGAGGAAGTTTTGGGAAGCTCAATGTCTTCGATGTACACAACAGAAGGCGAAGTTTTCTGTCAAAACAGAAAAAGTTGAGATTTTTATTTTCTACCGACAAAAGAAAAGGAGTTTCGAGATTGTCAAAAAACCTGGAAGAGATTGACATTTCTCTCTTCTTCTTCCTCAAGCTCCTCTTCTTTCAGTTGTTCCAAAGCGATCGCAGATTCCACTGGAAAACTCTGTTGATTGGAAGCGAGCAGAGACGAGGCGAGGGCTAAGCTCGAACCAAAGATCACGGTTCTTCTTCTCTGATCAGGATTCGAACCGGAGCAAGCTAACACTGAATTCGACCGGCTGAATGGAGTGAAAGTATAGGAGATTGAGTAACAAGCTTTGGAAGAAGCAAGAGCCACGTCCATCATGGCTTCTTCTTCCTTCTTGAAACTCTCTTACAATGGCTCGCACTCGCTTAACCACCACCAACTTACACACAGAGGAGATAAGGCGGATTCGAATAGGCTCGTTTTCTTCCCGGTTCGGTACAGAAACGGTTCTGTGGTTTTGGTTTTAATTTATCCTTTACAATGTCTTAACCGGGTTAATCTTAAGTAACCTTTGGTTCTGTGGGCTGCATGACATCATATTCTAAGAGCATCCACAATGGAGATTTATCACAAGTCCGTAGCACAAAATTCTAGGTTAATATGAATACAATAATATTATAAAACTTAAGTTAGCTAATAATTGGTCCTTAATTAAGGATTATAAAAATTTGGTCCTTAAAGACGTGGTATCGTGCTATTGGGTCGGTAGAAACTTTCATTTCACATGTTTTAAAATTTAAAATTTTATCTTTATATTTAATCATGTATCTTTATATTTAATCATGTAATAAATAAAAATTTTAATGGAGTTAAATCTAGAGCGATTTGCACATAAAATACCACATAATTTGATAATTTGCAAAACTGGAAAAAATGCTGGCCCAACCGTAAAGCCCAACTCCAGACCTTGCAAAATGACCATAATGACCCTATTCCTTTGTTTGTTCACTTGTGAAGCGCAAGAATTTTGTAATGATGAAATGCATATAATGATGACTTAATCTATATATACAAGCAACGTAGGCATTGGTGTAGCCCGTACAGGCCTGTTAAAAGCCAACAACAACTAACGAATACGGCATCACTAAATGACGACTTGCACATGAAATGGATAATAGACAGTAATTTTTTTTTAAAAAAAATAGACAGTTACTTTGTGTGTTATCCCTATTTTTTTTTACCGATTTGTAAAAATACAAATTTATACAAAACTGTATTATTACTTAAAATATTAGAAAAGTATGTGTAGCCGGTTATGGCGAATATAAAATTGATAATCAAAAATGTAGCCGGATACTAAAAATACCGATTGGTAAAAATACAAATTTATACGAAGCTGTATTATTCCTTACAATATTAGAAAGTATGTGTAGCCGGTTATGTCGAATATAAAATTGATAATCAAAAATATAGCCGGATACTAAAAACCTATTTTCTTACCAATTTGAAGAAATACAAATTTATATGAATCTGTATTATTACTTAAATATTAGAAAGTATGTTTAGCCGGCTATGTCAAATATGTAATTGGAAATAGAAAATGTAGCCGGATACTAAAATTGGCGTAGATATTTTTTTGTGCCATTGCATGTGTCATTATAATATTTACAGCATGCTAACTCTAATAAGGAAGAAATATAAAGTTTAATATCCGGATAATAAAAGCGTTGGTTCATACAAAAAACATGTAGCCGGATAATAAAATTGTTGATTCATTATAAAGTATATATAGCTGGATAAATACAAGTATGTTCGATAATGTATTTGTAGCTGTCTAGCTGGCTATGTAAGTTCATATCTCTTATCTGAGCATTTTCTTTTCTGCTTTAAGCTTCTCATCTTCCTTTCCAACGTTTTCAGGAGTTGAATTAGGACTTCGCTTGTTGGATTTTAACATATTCTCTATATCTTCGCACATGATGAGTCCTCACAGAAAAACTAGAATCATCCATATTGAAAATATTCAGTTTCTACATGCTCCAGCTATTCAAGTGTTGCAGAAATTCTGGTATGCGGAGTAGGTGAGAGAATCAGGTCTAGCGAGCTCCAATCAATGAGTTCCATCCATGGGTGGTGAGAGAGGCTGTGGCGGAGAGATGAGATACATGAGAGGAATGTGCAGAAAGCGTGAGAGTTGATTTGTGTTGAAGTTGAGTGGCTTGTTGGTTGGTGATAGGGAACGTCGCCGGAGAAGATATTGGTGTTGTCGGAACCATGGACTTACGAAGAAAAGTGTGTATATAATCAGGAGAGCCTTCAGAAAATAATAAGTGATGATACAGAAATTATGGTTATGACGGAGAACACAAAGTGATTTTGGAACGATGAGTGGTGATATGGTCGAGGAGAAACCGAAGAGGCATCGATTATATTGAATCACGCGTGTCGCGTGCTGTAGGGGATATAGAGTTTTTTGAAAAAGCGTATACGATATAGGTTTTGTAGAGAGCGTAGGGATAAAAAGGCCATTAATAAAAAACAGATCAGCAAAAAAAGTAAACTTCCATTCTCGCAAATTACGCAGTTAGTTTTGTATAGGAGTGCCAATTTCTCTTAAATCTATTTAACATTCACCAAAATTTTAAAATTTAATATTTTATCTTTATATTTTATTGTATCTTTATATTTAATCATGTAATAAATAAAAATTTTAATTTCGCATGTTTTAAAATTTTAATATTTTTTAATTCCTAAGAACTCTAAATTGAAGAATACCATTGAACATACAATTTTGATCAGAGTCCTTAACTATTCAAATAAAAAAAAATTAGAAAAAAATAGTTTAATAATGCTAAGGACTCTAATGGTGGTAGCACCATTGGAGATGCTCTAAAAGATGGCTCGTTTATATCTGATCTTCACCAAATGTTTATTTTGGTTACAAAGGTCTTTGTAGTTTGACGATACTTTTTTTTTTTTATTGAAACATTCCATCTAGGATACTACATTGTTTTTATTATCAGAATGTTATTTTTTTCCTCAAAATTTAAAGGCTGCTCAAATCAGTATGTCATATGTTTGGAACTTTCTATAACGATGAATGGTATTTCTAGCATTTTACAAGGTTTACATAACATTTAGCACCATTGCTTTCCATACCACACTAATCATCATAACAGCAGAAGAAGTTTAAAATTTGAAACAGAGAGCTGTGGGAGATGATGTTCAAAGTCTCGTATACACAGTCAGAAGCGCATTGGTCAGTCATGACGATCAAGGTAAGTGCATTTTTCTAGTTAGAAACTGATCATGCTTTGTGATTGTATCCAGTTATTGACACTTCATATAATATGGAAATATATAAGAATATAATAATGTAAAAGGTAACAAATCATCTCATTTATATAAAATTTATCTTGGGTCATGAGTAGATTATGAGCGTTCATGCATGCATTAGCTCTGTATAAAAAACAAAGAAAATAGTTGCATCACTGTTTTTTTTTTTAAGTTGCATCACTGTTAAAATATAACTTTGGGTACAGTACGTTACTTTGTGACTTCGTCTTATAGTACGCCACCTTCTCAAGAACACCAAGACGCTCTCCGTGTAATCCCGCGCAGAAATTACAAAAAAGAAATGGAGATAACGAACGTGATGGAATATGAGAAAATCGCAAAGGAGAAATTACCAAAGTTGGTATATGATTACTATGCATCTGGTGCAGAGGATCAGTGGACTCTTCAGGAGAATCGTAACGCCTTCTCCAGGATTCTGTAAGGGAACCCATATGTTCTTTTCTTTCCTCCTTATAAATTGTTTTCAAGTATTGGGGGAATGTTACTTTTCCTTTTTCATATGTTGAAAAAAAAAAGGTTTAGGCCTCGGAGTCTCATCGATGTAAGCGAGATTGATGTGAGCACAAGGGTTTTAAGGTTTAACATTTCCATGCCAACCATGGTTGCTCCTACAGCAATGCAGAAAATGGCTCACCCTGATGGTAAGTCCTTTTTGAGTTATGTTATGAGAGTAGCTTCTTGAGATGTCTTGTAAGGAAAAAGAAGCAATCTCATTTCCCTCAATGGCTTGTCATTGCAGGCGAGCTTGCAACCGCCAGAGCTACTTCCGCTGCTGGAACGATCATGGTTTTGCTTCTCTCTAGCTCTCTCTCAACATCTTATTGGCTATCTCCTTTTTACATTCATTTTAATTATTCTTTGATATTTTTTCAGACTTTATCTACATGTGCTACTTGTAGTGTTGAGGAAGTTGCTTCCACAGGACCTGGTATTCGTTTCTTCCAACTCTATGTAAGTATGCACATGACCTTTTGTCCACACGAGCTATGTATTTTCCCTTTTTGATATTTTTTGGCTATTGATTCTCTCTTGATTTCAGGTTTATAAGGACAGAAACGTGGTTAGACAGCTTGTGAAACGAGCTGAAGAAGCTGGATTCACAGCGATTGCTCTTACTGTAGATACCCCGAGGTTCGGACGCAGAGAAGCCGACATCAAAAACAGGTGATGAAACTTCACAGCATCATATAAAGTTTGTGAGATCTTTATGGATATTATCTTATGCAGATTCACGCTTCCTCGAGGTCTGACTTTGAAGAACTTTGAAGGGTTGGATCTTGGGAACATAGACAAGGTCAGTGATACAATGATATAATAAGCATACAAAATGGATCTAAAAGCTCAATATTTCAAAGATATTGTATATTTTTTCACAGACAGTTGACTCATGGCTAGCTTCTTATGCTGCAAGTCAAGTCGATCAGTCACTTAGCTCGAAGGTTAGAATATGTTTCAATATTTTTCAGTTGATAACTACTTTGTTTCAGCCTCTTTGCCCTGTTTGTTTCTTCTTCTTATAGGATATAAAGTGGCTCCAGTCAATCACAAGCTTGCCAATTCTTCTCAAGGGTGTTCTTACAGCTGAGGATGGTAATACTCTGCATCAAACTTTTTACTTGAAAATCGCAAAAAAGTTGAGAACATTCTTTTGATCATTTGAAAATTTGGCAGCAAGGATCGCGGTTGAATATGGAGCTGCAGGGATTATAGTTTCTAACCATGGAGCTCGTCAGCTCGATTATGTCCCTGCAACTATAATGGCCCTTGAAGAGGTTAACCTCTAAACGCATTTACATTTTTAAAAAATAGTTCTAAATAATGACTTCAGCTTATTTTTTCATATTTGTTTTACGGATATTTATTTTTAATTCGACCGAGCAAATTCAAAAATGGCAGGTGGTTTATGCCGTTGAGGGTCGGGTTCCGGTGTTTCTTGACGGTGGGGTTCGCCGTGGAACAGATGTATTTAAAGCATTGGCTCTAGGAGCTTCAGGTGTCTTTGTAAGTTCATTCATCAAACACACTCTTTAGCTCTTATAATTTTCCCCATGTTTTCTCTCTTTTCATATCGGTTCTGCATGAGTAGTAACACTGATTGCCTCTCCCTAATTTTTACCATTTTGAGTCAAGACTTTTTTAATTAGTCAAAAATGAACCCAAGAAAATGACTAATCCCATTGCTAGCTTATGAGTATACCCTCACTTGATTATATAATAATTCACACGACATGTAACTAACTATTACTTGTTGATTAGGTTGGGAGGCCAACCTTGTTCTCGCTTGCAGCAGACGGAGAGGCGGGAGTGAGGAAGATGCTGGAAATGCTAAGAGATGAGCTCGAGCTGACAATGGCACTAAGTGGCTGCCGTTCTCTGAGAGAGATCAGTCGAAACCACATTAAGGCCGATTCGGACTTTCCTCATTACCTCCCGGCCAAGCTATAGGGGAATCTTATTGATCACTTGGTTTAATATTCATCGAGGAAAACAAAAGAAGAGATGGATGGCTGAATTTATGAACCAATGATCTCATCAAACTAAAATAAAGTTTCCATTTGAGTAAAAAGAATTTTATTATTAAGTAATAGTCTTTAATTTTTCACAATCCCATATGTTGTACCAATCAGAACTATTTGGTTTTTCTTTCCACCTTTCTAGCGCTAGTTTGGACGAGCTTTCTCCCAATTGTGTCACGTAATAGAAGGTGACGTGTGTGAGAAGAAAGTGTTAGATACTTTCAGACTCTCTTGAGCTCTGCTCTGGTGAGATCAGAGATTTTGCCATGGCTTCTTCAGTTCTTCTGTCCAATAAGACCCTCCATTTGTTGTTCTGCAAATTTTCACCGATCCGAATTCAGGATGGCCTAGTCCATGTGGTTGATCCAATTGCGACTCTGGAGGATAGTGTTGTTGAAGCCCACAGTTTCTTCCACTCGACTGTGATACATTTTATGTTACATGGCGGGAAAGAAATCATAAGAATCATGTATTAATATCATGGAGGTCCACAGTTTCTTCCACTGTGACTCATCAAAATCGTGGACAAAACTATGAGAAAAATGGCTCTCTCTGTGCTAGATTTGGGAGGCAAAAAATATGAAGACAGCATGTCTGCATCAGATATCGGTTTGCAAAAAAAAAAAGAAGAAGAATAGCAGACCGTTACCATTTTCAGTTGGTTCTTTCAACTGACTTTTTTATTCCTTTGATTGATTTATTTCTTCTTTCAAACAAATACAACACCTTGATGTAAATAATGGTTTTTGACTGAATAAATTTCATGTTCATTAAAAAACAATAAAATAGAAAATTATGTTTGGAGAACCCATACATATGCATCAGAAACACTTAAATAGACTATAAGAGATGGTGTTCAGCGGGGCACTTCCGGTGACTATTTCTGGCTTGTTTTTTTTATGGAACTTTTAAATGAACCACTTGTATATATGTGGAGAAAAGATATGTCCATTCACCAATCCACAAAACATACCATGTCCATAGGCTTACATAGGCGTTGCTATCCAACAAATCACATGTTCTTTTGGCTCCAATAATTCTTTGGATGCTTGTGGTGTAAAATTCGAAACCATAGAGCCTAGGGTTGTCCATGAATGCAGAACAATTTTGTCTTCGAAACTGTATGCCTCGTGGTATCAGATCTTGGAGATTCTTATGGGAGAAATTTAGGGTTGGAAAAAAAGAGAGGCTGGCAAGATTTTCAGCTCAGGAGTAACCTAACATTGATCCCGCTAGATACTCGATCTTAGATATAAGATCAACTGTTGAGAACAATAGCGACGAGGAAGAGTAATATCCATTTAAACTGATCTAGTCTCCAGCCCCAGGACACTAGGGACCTATGACTTTTTTTTTGAATGAATCGGGACCGATCGACGTCTTGGATACGAGAAAGAATATTGATGACAGAAATCAAGTTGCTTCTTTCAACTATCCAATATTTCAATGGTTGGATAATTTTCACTAGATACAGTAGTCTCTAACAGTAGTATCGGCCGATATCAAATTCAAATTCCTCTTTGTTTCTTTAGGAAACTTTGAATATCTGTATAGATTATAGAATTGTGATTGTACATTATTATTTTCTTTCAATAACGTTTGTTTCCAGACGTTTCTGATTTGGAACTATATATGGAACGGAACAAAACTGATGAAGTTAATATATGGTTGTACCTTCACTGTATGACTATTTGTTTTGGATGACGACCATCAAACATAACACAATTTTGTCTAATTACTTTGGATGAAAACGAAAAATGTTACAACGTGGTTGCATTAACTATGCAACGTTTGCAAACAACATGAGGTCCATGACATCATCTTGATACATTCATCTGACAATCACACCAATTGTGTCCGTATATACATACATATATACGTAGATATCTAGGTATACGATTTTACAGTATAGTGATTATATAGTAATACATGATTCATACGTGGCTTCACTTAGTACCACGAATTTGTTGCCCATCAAATACAAATTTCGAGATCTATGGATCATATATGAACAGTCTTTTGCTGGTACGAGTAATCTACATTTGATTGTTATAATCGTCATTTCTACTGTTTCGTCATTGCGCTAGTCATCTTTTATAGTGATACAGCTAAGTTTTTTAATTCATATTCCTAACAAGAGTCGATGCATGCATGAAAGGCAAACGATAAGCAGGATCCATATACATTAGCAATTTATCTTACATGGTATAAGATAATAATTTAAAAGATCCTTATGTAAATTGATATTATTATTTTTATATTATGAAACACGACAATCAACTATAATTAACATTGTTATTGAGTTTTTTTTTTTGTTTCCACTTTAATTTGTGCTTAAGGTTTCTAAATTTTTATTTTCTTTCATATATTTATTTTGAGTTGTATTGTATATTTGTATGGTAAAGTTACGAAAATATGTCAAAACGATGCCCGTCCAGATGAGGCCAAATATTTAGAAATAATCGATATCAAAACCTACAAATTACAATAAATATTATACTTGGTCCACGAGTTCACTTGCATCCACAAACGTACCATGAAAACCGTACGGTACTCTAGACGGTAGTTTAATCGTAGCTTCAAGCTTTAAATCAACGGCGTCAATAATCTGAAGTTCCGACGTCTCTTTCTCTTCGTCGTGAACGTGACAGAATATATAACCGTCATCTTCATTATCTCCACCGTCAACGGAGCCACTAGGCAAGAAAAATGGTTCTCCGCCGTACTTCTCATCGCCGTAAACGTACTTTTCAATTTCGCCGGTGACAAGATCAACCTTAGCGAAACCGGAGACTTTCGGCCAAGGATCAGCGATAGCCAGAAACGCGAACCGGGTTTCCCTACCTAACCGGTTTCGGTTAACCATACCGATCTCTAAATTCACCTCGTCGACCAACATGGCGCGACGCGTGGATTCACGCGTCCTGAGGTTTATCCTGATCTCCGTCAAGACGCTTTTCAAGCTCTCGTCTCTCTCGTTGAAGATAGAATCCGCCGGCGACATACACGACCCGATCACCACCACTTCCTCAGTCTCCGGCGATTCCCACGCGTTCCAGAGGTGGAAACAAAACGTCTCCGGCGAATCCACCCAGATTATCTCGGAAGCCTCCGTCGCGTCTTTCGGCATTATCCCCAATCGCGAAACCTTTCCGCCGTCGAAGACCACCGGCGAGTTTCCGGCCATCATCTCCCCTAGCTTGAACACGACTTGTTGATCCGGAATCACCACGAAGTTCTCCGTTATAGCGAAATCGTGAATCATCGTCGGAGTCTCGAGCGGGATCTCTACTTCCGGTGATTTAACGCCGTCCGGCGAGAATCTGAAGTACTTCAAGTAAGGCTTTCTCACGACGTCGTAGCTTAGCGCGTGGAGCTCCTTCGTAACCGGGTCGAGTTTCGGGTGGGCGATCATCGTGGATTTTAACTGACCGTCGAAATCGTAACGCCCAACGGTTTCTAGATCCCCGGTTTGAGTTATTTTTAATTGATACGGTAAATCGTCTTCTGACATTGCTAATAGCCGGTTATTGAAGTAAACCAAACCGGCATTCGCTACACCGACGCCGTTTTGGTTGTTGACCAGACCGCAAAGCCCACGTGCGTAGAAAAGCATCAGACGTGCGATTCCCGAGTGGCCGTGAAGCTCCCCGATTGCTTTCGGGAAAACCGGTCTACCCAATCGTTTTTCCTGAATCAATCTCTCGGTTTTAGTAAACCGGCATGCGTAGCTTGCTGAACCGTTGGTTATTTTAATGGCGTGAACCATTCCGTCTCCGTCGAATAAATGGTGTCCAGCGATCGGGTCGAACATTGGATTTGCGCCGTTACGGACGTAAACTCCGTCAATGCTGTCAGGGATTGTTCCTTCGACGGTGAGAAACTGTCGGACGGGACATTCCGATACCGGAAAATAATTACCGGCGATCTGAACACTTGGATCAGCGGTTTTGGAAAGAGGAGTATCTTTCTCATGGGAGATCAACGCGCGCTCAGCCGCGTCGATAGCACTCGCCGCCGCTTTCTGGAAGATGTTTAGTCGGAGGGAATTATGCTGCGGCGGCGGCGTCGCAGTGGTTCTGGGTGTAAATGAAGAACGTTTTAGGGGTTGGTCGGTTACGTCGATGTGCACCGTGCATTTAATTTTCGGCTGTCTTTTGATGGGCCTCATGCATAAATCACTTTGGGCTTGAGGATATGTTATAGCACCGCTCGTCGACATTGTAAGCAGAGAAACCATGGCTTCTGTTTTGATCTTCGTTAGAATTTTGAGACAGTGACTGTATCTTGTGTTCTGGTTTGAAGAGCGAGAATGAGAGAGAGGAAAACAATGGAAGGTTCGATGATAAGAAAACCGAAGAAAGAGAAACTATATATATAGAGTTGGGTAAGTGAGAGAGAGTAGTCTTTACATTTATAAAATGATTTCAACCATGCCTTATATTACATGAAAATACCATAGAAACAAAATTTAAGACTAAACAGTGATGAGTGATTTATTGGTAAAATCGGGAAGTCATTAAGGCTTTTCACTAAGTCAAATTTTGTATTAGTAAACAAATCCCTTTTTGATATCATATTTAGGAAAACAATCTTTCCTTGAAAAAGATATCATTTGCTTTGTGTTAAATTTCGTTATCTATATATAATAGCAAACCTTTTTTATCCAACCCATGACGCCATCATTTTTTTATAGGAAAAAAAAATCAAAATCTAACGGTGAGTTTTGTGATTAGAATATAATCTAATGGTTACGATTTTGTTTAGGAACAAAAGTATGACGCCCTAGATTCACGATAGCAAGCGACGTCTTCATCACACCTCTTCAAAGGCGTCCCTTACATTCACCATAGCAAAAGCTGTGTTGTCATCCTTTTTTTATAGGAAAAAAAGTTTCAATCCAACGGTGACGTTTGTTCTGGATATGTAATGTAATGGATAAAATTGTGTTAAGATAAAGACTATGACGTCATTGATTTAATCACCGTTTTCAATTCACTAAAGTCGCAGCTCCTCAAAGACGCCGCTTAGACAAGCTCCAGAACCGTCATCAACTCCAAGAGTCATCTCTTTTCACAAACCTATTAATAGAATAAAACTGTACAGATTTGCAGTTTTTTGTAGTTAACTCATCTGTTTCTCTCACTCACTTTTTATCTCTTTCTGTTTTCTTAACGTCCAATTCCTGTCAAATATTTTTTGGTTCAGTTCACAGACGCAATCAATCATTCTTCGAATCTTCCATACATACATCTTCCCTAATCCATCTTTCCACCCATAATTGTCTGTAAACCATTTGTTTGTTTTAATATATCCCTAATTCGAAGAGGTTTCTTTTCCGTATTCTCGTCGTACGTCTGATTAATTTCTGCCTCTTTACTTTTGTTAATCTTCCTCCTTTTTAAGTATATTTATTTTTTCTGCAATATTTCTTATCACGGCTTGTGGCTATTTGAATTCATTGTCTCTGTGATCAGATCTCTTTTTGAATGGTTAGTCATTTCAGGGAGGAGATGGAGTGATTTGCGTCTTATTTTATAGCCGACGAACGATCCGCTTGTAACTTTCCTCTCCCAGTTTTTGTATTACAGTCTATTCGATTTGCATTGTTTTGTATTTATTTCTTAATTCTGTTTCACTCAGTGAATGGTTCGTGACGTTTCGCCAGAACTGATATGAGAATCACGAATGATTTATGCATATACTCTTAACTTGTCTGTGCATGCGTTTAAGTGGGGAAGTTTTTAAAATAATTGCGTTAGAATACCGAAATAGTTTCTTCATACAATGACGTACCCATGTATTTAATGCATTTATCTGCTTTATAGTGTTTAGAAGATGTATTATATTTAGTTGTCTCGCCCTTTGTCCCTCTAGCAGATAATACAACCGAAAAAGATATGAAGTAACCAACCATATGTTTTTTTTTGTAATTGGCCAACCAACCATGTGTTTGTAAATATATTATATGATGTTACTTTTAGATTCAGTGAAGCTTAACCTCACGTAGGATGTGAAGATGGGCAGGCGGAGTGGATATTCTGGCCGAGAGGAAGGAGAAGGTTTTCTTTAACGCACACACTATTTATTTCCGGTATCTGGACCATAATTTCCTTTGATAATCATAATAGCAATTGTATATTTTTCATTTTTGTTGGCCGTACTAAATCCAAAGAATTTAGTACTTGGGTAACTTGCACAAAATAAAAAGGTGAAATTGTAAGGTAATGGCTATTTGTGGTTATAATATAAACTTAAGATTGTATGATCATGTTCATTTAAAAAAAAGAAGTTGAACAACTCTAAATTAAATTTACCATATGAAGTTTTGATTAAAGGCTTAGTACATACTCGAGTTATATATAGTTTGTTGACAAAAAAGAGTCATATATAGTTTTGATGATGTGAATAAGTACCAGCAAAAATAAGTACCAATATGGGGGAATTTCAATACTTTAGTGAAAATTACAATATTGAGATGGTCAAATACTTAATTATGTTGAAAATAATATATTTCTAATAGCTATCACTCTGTACACACCAACAAAAAAAAAATCTAAAAGAAAAGACTGTCTTTAATCAAATCAGTATCCACATAACGGGCAACAACACACATAAGCTGCGCGAATAATTGGTTTAACTTGCGTTCAACGTAAATTCATAAACCGTTAGTTTTATAAAAAAAAATTCATGTATATGTTTATGTTTTGTAATTTACATATAGAGTAGAATATATTATTTTATAGTATAAATAATTTTTTTATTTGTACATAATATTGTGTTATAACTTGATGCAATTTGATGTAATTGTACTATTCATATATTAATCTATTGTTTTTATGTTAATTTATTTTAAAATAAAACAACATACTAAAAAATTTAATTTTTTGCATTAGTTTTCTATGAATTATTATTAATTTTATGATATTTTATTTTCTTGAAAATTGAACTCTCTAAATTTTTGTATTTGACTAAACTAAATAAGGTAATACTATATTTAAAAAAAATTATATAATATATACTATATATTTCAGTGAGTATTTTTATTTTCACCATAAATAAACAAAAACCATTGTAATTAACTAATTTAAATTGATTTTAAATGTAGTGACAAAATCTATAAATAAAAAGAAATACAAAAAGAAGTAATTATCTTTTTATAAATGCAATGGCTAAATGTGTAAATGAAATAAAGTACTTAATCTATTATCCATATTTTCAAACAGGTTTTATTTATACATCTTTCCAAACAATATCAAAATGTACTTCAGTTTTAATATTATAAATAATATTAAATTTGGTATTTTACTAATATACTTTAATTATTATCTCCAATCAAAAAATTAAAATTTTGTGTTCGTGTGTATTACATTAGTTATATATAAATATTTTTGTTTAAAATAATTTATATACTTATTTATTTATTTTTTTAGTTAATTCTTATATGTATTATAAATTAAAAATTTATACAAGTGTTTTAATTAAATTTTTAATTTAATGAAAATATTAAGTTAATATCATTATTAAATAAATAGAAAAAATATTTGATTTAATTTCGTGTGATGAATAATGTTACACCATGTTTTTATTTATGTAAAATCTCAATAGATACGCTTTATACATATGAATTGTTTTCATAATATCGTATGTAATCATATAGTTCAAATATAATACTTTTAAAATGTGGGCTTTTACTATACTTATTATGAATTTTATATTTTATAATCACTAGTTTAAAGAAAAAGACATTTTAGTATTTAAATTTTACCCTATATTTCAATACATAATCTTATTTAAAGATATTTATTAGATTGTTAGAGATAAATAAATATTTTTCAGTAGTACAAAATTAGACTTCATTCAATTTTCAACAAAATAAATTTGGAAAAAAATAACATGTGGAGAAAATGAAAAGATTGGTCAATTTTGGAGAATCTATAATGTTTTTGAATATTCAAGTGAATTATTATAACAATGGCTTTAAGTAAACAATTGTAATTGTGTAGATGAATATTTGCAATTATTTAAAAGAAATATTTAATTTTTATATAAATATTCACAACTTTTAAATGTTCCACTGTAATTTTTAATAGTTAACATTGCAATAATTGATTATTAACATTTCAACCGGTTGATTGTTGCAAACTAAAATTTTATTTTTACATTTAAATTTTAACATCATTTTTTTGCGGTAAAACATCTTTCTCCCCCGCGGACCGCGGGGGTTCGCAATCCTAGTTTATTAAATAACACTAACTGAAGTTTTTTTTAACAAAATTCATTTATAGTTACATTAAAAAGACGTAAAATATATAATGATAAATTACACATCAAACACCATTGTGCTCTTGAAAATCAAATAAGGTATTGCTGTAGAAAACAATTACGGTATTATTAAAATTTCTAAACATATTTACATCTCTCTTAATAAAGTTGTTTTGTCTTTGTGAAAACCGACTTAGGCAATTGGTTTAATTGAAGTGAAATTGCATCCCATATACATAACTTTTCCCTTAATTAACTAAATACCCTAAATCCCACAACATGATACCTTAGTTGTTAGACACACAACTTGTCACATCATGTGTATTCACCTAATTTCTAACTTCTTTGTGGTTATTTAGCTAATTGACTCAATTGAATCTGCATTAATGTTTTACGCAAGGAAATTTAATTATATTAAAAATTATACAGATTGAAAATATCATAAAAATAATGTATTATGTATTAAAATGACAAATCTATTTTTACAAAACTTATTTAAACTCTACTGTTATTGAACTTAACATTTCATAAAATATTATAAAATACACTGTTATTAAAAATATTTTATTTAAATCTCATGGTTTTAGATAATATTTAGAGTGGTTTAACAAAAATCACCCCAGATTCTCTAATTCATTGAAATCATCTAAAATTTCATTAAAAATCAAATTATCTCAAACTTTAGATTGAATACACCTCATAAATTAAATTTATAAGTTTATTAATTTACTTAGAAAATATATGTATATATCTAAAAGGTAGTACAAAATCTTTGTCGGATGTTCGCTTTATCTTATATAATCAAAATTAAAAAATAGGTATTGACATTAAATCGAATCTGTTTATCGTGTTAATTTGTTGATTTTTCATATGATTTTGTTTCTTCGTTCTGTTTTTCTTCTTTTGAGTACATGCAGATTAGTCTCAAGTTAATTTCCTTCCGAGAAGCTTATTGGTGCACCTTTATCGTAAAGAACGTTTCCGATTTCAGTATTCTGTCTATAAAGGTCCGCATTATCTTTTGACAAAAATGGTCTGCATTATCTTCATGTAGCATTATGTTTCAGATGAGGATTACATAGTGCAACAAAATGTTTATACAAAACATGCATACTTTAATGAAAACATTCTTAAACAGAAATATTACAAATCATATAGTTGCATTGAAAAAGCTATACAAGTTCATAGTTCATGATTTAAGGTTCAGTTTTTTTTTTTTGTCCAGTAGTTCAGTTTTGCTTAAAATAATTAAAATAGTTATTCTAGCTTTGAAAAATGTTCAAACTTGAAGGTTGCAAATCTTACACTAGATTCCTAACATTTTCATTTTCAATAGTATGCTACTTTTGAGAACTCACATACATATACAGTATCCATACATATTACAACTATTTAAAAAAAAAAAGAGAAATTGCATCCTATACACAAAACTTTCTTTCTTTTTTTTATTATGAGCCAATTGACTCTTTAAAAATCTTGGCAAAAGCAAATCTCATTTATCAATAAATATATGGTATACAAGGTTGAACTCAAATGCTAATTCATTGACGATAATAACACAACTATTTTCTGTCACAGGCACTATCACAACCTTAAAACTAAAAATCGTCGTTTTTTTATTTGGCAATGGCTACAATTCTCTGGTTAATTATAACCTTTATATGTAGATAAAATTGTTATAGTTTATTTTTAAATCAAAATCTAAATATTTAAACCAATAATTGTGATATATATATATATATATATATATATATATATATATATATATATATCAATTGCAGGAACAGAAAAAGACCTTGCTATGTGAATCAACGAATTAAAGCGCAAACGAGACATCACAATAATACGTAAAGAAACTGATTGTTAAATGTCAGAAAATTCAAAATACAATAAATCCAAAGAGAGAGAACGAGTCTGTCTGTACATATGAACTTTTACACCTAAAACTCATTAACCCTTAATTATCATTTTAAAAAACTCAGCAATCTAAGTTGAAATGGAGAATGTAATTTGAAACTGCTGTTGTATATTAGACCTTCACGCTACTGCAAGCAGCGTGTGATTTGTCAAGTATCAAGTATCAACATATGTATTCATATATTTTGGCAGATATAGTTTAGATTTGACCATAAATAAAAAAAATTCTAATATCTTATTTTTAGATTTGCAATAATTCAATCCAGACTATCGAAAACAATTAAATTCGAGCGAACTGCTAAACGAATATATATTGAAAAATTGGGTTTCTCTGAACTATAAATCGTATAATATCGAATCGATAAATAAATATTAGGTTCTTGTATTTATCTGGTGCTTATGGAAAGCGGATAGGCTAGAGTGCTAGACTTTGTCGAAATTCAAGTCAAATGCTTCTAGAAAATAATATTTCACATACTCCTTCGATATTTTAAAACAATAGTGATCTTTTAGTTCCTTAGTCAAACACAGTCACAGTCTCACTGATTCACAGTATGAAGTTATTATATATAGGAATCTTCAAAAAAAAAAAAGTTATTATATATAGGTATGCTTCATATTTCTATGTATATATAGTCCATTTTCTCTTCAATTAGTAAATTCTTATAGCTTCATATTTCAATACATTCTATATATAATGGAAAATTTGAAATAATATTTACATCTAACAAATGAAAGATATTAACTTATATTTGAACCGCACGTTGTTGTTATGGTGTTTAACTTGTCATATCGTCTCATATGCTTTATGTTCTGATTCAATGAAAGTAAGGAAAATTTAAAGCCTAATAGTGAAAATAACAGGTGCCATGAACTTGGTAGATTTTCTGGGTACATCTACAGAGTTTGGATATCTAGACGTGTTTCTTTCTTATCAACTAAGTGCTTACGGAAAGAAGTTTCGCCAATGCACGAAAAACAATTACACTATATATGTCTATTTTTAGTAGACTATGTCTATTTTTAGTAAGAATATAAAAGTATGTTCATGTTTACGAGTAATTTATGACAATACAACATGGGAAAAACATTCCATCTTACAAGTCAAAAGATTTGGCCAAACCCCACTATCATTGACTTAAACCCTAAAGTTTCAAACCGAGTATCATATTCATATCAAGGCATTTTAAGCGTGCCTTCACGCAAATAAACTAAGGTTTATAGTTTTAGAGGTAATCTACTTTATAAACTTGATGTTATTAAATGACTATACGTGTTTGTAAATGACTTTGGTTAATTAGTTTGCCAAACAAAGGGATCTTTCAAATAGATAAAGTTACTATTGCAATGACTAAAATGAAAAAAAAGAAGATACAAATCCTTGTTTATTTGAGAAAAGAGATAGAAGATTTAATTTAACCTTACGAAGATTTGAACCAGCTTCTAAAATTAACTTCTAAATTTTTTTTTAAACTAGAGTTAAAAAGACGTTTAGCTTAAAAAAAAAATCAGATGAACAAAGATTCATATCACATTACTGCTATTTAGTTTAATTTGTATTGTAAAATAATGTATCGCATATATAATGATTGTATTTAAATTGTTAAATGAATACAGACTATATAAAATGTTTATGTATGACTCTTGTGCATTAGATTATACATTACTTCGGTTTATATATCTTACTCGTCAGAAATTGATTTAGAATTGGTTGAAAATCTGGACTATGAAGTTCACGCTTATGTGAGTAGTATAAAGTGTAAACCACTTTTACAACCAGTGACCATTACGGGAACATTATGAATGAGTGAGAAAAAAATACAAAGAATTAATATTAGAGGAATGAAAAAGAAAATAATTTTTTATTAATTTTAGTGAAGAACAAATTTATTTTATATTCTTCTAAAATAAAAGAAATGGGAAGTAATGCAAAAAGAAAACAATTCCTTGTAAGTGGTAAAAAAAATTAAGAATTGTAATAAATGCATTATTTCTTTTCATTTATTGGTCAGTAGTTACACTCAAAAATTCCGGTTATCAAAGAAAAACTCGAAATTGCACAAAAAAAGAAGAAAGTCGGAAAATGCTATAAAACCAACATCTGCAACGGTTACCTCTGTCTTTACTCTAGAAATAGAAAAAGGTTTTTGATCCAATAATCACTTTTATTTTTTACTCTAAAAAATATTCTAAATATTCATTCTTTAGCTAGTTATTTGTTATGGTATAACCCATAGAACGTTAACATTTTACCCCTTTATTTTATTGTGTAACATCTGACAATATTACCACAATATTATTAAATCATAATGTGTTATAATAAGTTTCTTAGTTACAAGATTATTATTTTGAATCTTTTTTGTTGTTGAATATGTATTTTTAGTTTATCAATGATCATGTTATTGTATTTATAATTCAAGAGTAAATTTACTCAAAATACTAAAAGAAATTAGATATTAAGAATCTGCCTAACACAGTAAAATTTTGAGGGAAACAGTGCTGATGGAATAAGCAAAACTTTCAGGCAAAGACAATGTTGAACAATGTGTTTAGGTAGATCGCTAAGTATGGTAAATTGTGTGGGTAGGGAGTGTTAATATTCATAATTCAATATAAGTTATTAGTATATTTAAAGTTTCAACTAGTTTAATAATTAATATTATTAATTTAAATGTACGAAGTTATAACAATTTAAATAGAAAATGCAAACATATAAGAATAAGAGATCATTTTTTTTAAAAAAAGAGAGTATTAACTCTAAAAATAGAATAAATGAATAGTGTTATTCTAAATTTAGAGTAATACTGTTCATCTTTTATATTTGGTGTAAAATTTGATATATTAACAGAATAAGTTTTATTCTATATTTTTTATTTACATAACCGAAAAAGATAGAGTACTATTAGAAATGTTCTAACTAGGAAAGAGAGGAAAGAGACAAGACTTGAGTAGGTCTATACTGCATCTTTTCGGTTATGTAGGTTTATTTCACGGACCATGAATTTCGGTAAGAATATTTTCAACTGCATTCTTGTTTTTATTCAAAAATTTATTTTAGAGCATATAATTTGAATTTTATTATATTTTTATCTCCATAATAAAATAAGGATAAAATTAGATAAAAAGGTAAGTAATTATATATTCATTACTTGGTCTTTGAATGAAGGGTAAGACCAATGTAAGAAATAACTTTTCTTATTGATTTTCACTCATACATTTCGATTATATCGCATTATCTTATATAGTAGAGCATCCTAGGCTACATGATTTAAGCTACATCATCATCTAGGAGAGCAAATTTACTAGCCCGAGCTGGTGAAGAGGTTGCATTTGCTTTTACGTACGCCTACATTTTGTTTCTGTTTTGCTGTTGACCAACCTTGTTTTCTTTCTTTGTGCAGATGATCACATGACTTGTGTGTGTTTCTGAGCTGGTGAGTTGAGAATTCAACCTCCAAATGAGCTTTGATTTTTTTTTCCATGGGCTTGGATTGATTTTTAGTAGTATAAGATTAGTCAGTACTTTACTATTTTAAAAACAAACTAAAATTATAGTGAAATACAATTCTATTTCAAGATTATTATCTTTTCAAATAAAAACCGAGTAGTCTATTAGAAATCCTCTATAATTATTTTATATCGGTATATACCTAAACCAACCCGAAAACGTAGATTTAAACTGAACATTCTTGGCAATCCAATCAAGAAAAAGAAAACAAAGCAAAACTAAATGACACAGAACACACGATCTGAAATCTCAAAAAAAAAATTTAAATCTTTTTCTTTCTTGAGGATTCGGAAAATATATTTATGTCTCCCAAATTGTGTGTGTTTGTTACAAATATACACAGAGGAAATGTTAGAAGAAGAGTGTGAAAAAGGCTTAGAAACCAAGTAAAGAGATGTTCTAAGCAAGATAATCGTATATCTGAGGATTACTCTTATCTCTCTCCAAGTATTCTCGATTGATCAAACTCTCTATACTTGCGTTAACCTGCACCAAGATTTGATCAACTTAACAAGGTCATGTTATATGATTCAATAAAGTATGAAGTGAGGGAGGGGCAAAACAAACGTTTACCTTAATGTGATACAGAGGAGCTGTAAAATGGTCACTGGAAGCAAACTGCTCACCGTCCTCTAGACCTTTTCCTTTTAGAACCTACTAAGAAATTAATATAAGATCTCAAAAGTTTCTGCATAAGTAGTAAACACGGTTACAGAGTTCCAGATTTCTACCTTCAACAGACACGATTTTTTCCACATGCAAGTGACTTCAAGGTCCTTCTCAGTTCCTTGCCTTGAATGTTTGTGGAATCTTTTATGTCTTCAAAGCTAAGTTTTTATGCATCGTTAAATAACATCAATACAACGGTCTGAAATTAAACTCATGATGTTAACTACATAACATCATTACATTGAATGATGTTGTCATGCATAATATATATTTAGTGTAGCTAAGTATACATTAGTTTAGTTTGTATGGTTAGCCATGTGATGTGATGGTCACTACTTCGTTTAGTCAACGATCATTTTTCCTAAAGAGAAAACAAATCAAGAGTGTCAAAAAAGGAATATGTATCAAAATCGCTGGCAAAACCTGATAAACGTAGTTAGTTCATGCAGGAATTTTTGCGTCGATTTGTGGATATATCGGGATTTTAACAAGTTTTTAGTGTTTATCCTATCTGACGTTGATAGACACTCAAACCACATTCTAAATTCGAAAATATGGGTAGCTTAGGTGAAAGTAGGCATCAAAGTAAGAGTGTTGCCGATGTGCTATATCTGTCTTGGCACAGTTTGTTTGAGACCTCGAAACTTCCTGTCGCTAACAAACTTTACTCCTATATTCACTGTGAACTCAAGAGGAAGTGGAATCCCATAGAAGGTGCAGAGATCGTATGGGAGCTTATAGTTAGGGAAATGTAGCTCGTCCACAGTCAGTGCGTTGTTCCCCTCCCTTTATATAAGATGACCCCAAGTACTTGCCACAACTATCACTGGTCTGCGGATCAAACTGAGCTTGGCCTCACGAGAGATAAAAGAGTGAATTTATTAGTGGGTCGTGAAAGAGTTTTTCGCGACGGAGTGAGATCTTCCTCCATCGAGTAGGGTTCCTTGTCGTCGTGGTAAGCTCTGGTTTCTGGTTTACCATATCATATCAACCCTCGATTTGGTTTCGTTAACTAAAACCAAATTTCAATACCATACGATTCATTCACTAAA
The DNA here is from genome assembly GCF_020379485.1 of Brassica napus. Classification (NCBI taxonomy): domain Eukaryota; kingdom Viridiplantae; phylum Streptophyta; class Magnoliopsida; order Brassicales; family Brassicaceae; genus Brassica; species Brassica napus. The sequence continues at coordinate 5,018,891 of NC_063434.1, read as the reverse complement.
GCCCAATAAAATTATATATGTTCAGGGTTCATTCCCAAAATTGGTAGACCCAATTTTATTTTAATTTTCTGATTTCGACTATGAGGTCGGAGGTGTTAAATTCTTTTCGTTGGTGCTTTTGCCAATTTTTATATTTTGCATCTTGCTGTGTCATAAATTCGATATCCAATCATGTATTGATGTGTATGCCTAAGTTCTAGGCTATAGAAAATAAATGTAGTGGTAGAAGACTCAGCATATAACTAATACATAGTATTATTTTAAATCAATCGTTAATGAATAATAAATTAATATATATATATATATGTGTCTCATGTTTAGTACTTAAATCTTACTAATATTTTCTGAATTTTAGTGTGAAATTCTTTTTTTTTTTGAAACACAACTTTCATTAAACTCAAATTCAAGGATTACAAAACCACGAGAAAATTAAATATCCTCCTGAAAACAATTGAAAAAGTACAATAGCAACAAAAACCCAACATGATAAATCTTCATATGAAGTTGACAGCGAATTCAAGACGAAGTTTGAATGCGTCGATAAAGTTTTCAAAAAAAACTTGGATAGCTGAGACATAGTCACAAGTGACGTTGAGAGACAAAGTTCACCAACGAGAGAAACCGAAGTAGTCTCGATTGCACTTTCAGGCCACGTACAAATCGCTCCACAAAGTAACAAATTTGTGAGTAAACTGAAACTATAACTCGGAAAGTAATCCAATGATTTATCTCCATTCATTGAAAAGAGACATAGTATTGAAGTATTCTCCACAATAGAGGAGAGGATGAGAGTTGAGTACCGAAAACATGACCTTACAAGCATTTGATGGCTCAAAGTTGGATGTCGGAGTGGATTCCCACCTACATCGGACATCCGATTCTCAATCAGATGGCTCAGAGCTGGGCTCCGGACGCCAGTTTAACACACAAATAGCACAGAGCTGGACGCCGGAGTGGATTTCCACTTACATTAGATGCCAAATTAACCAAGAGTTATGAGATAAGGTATGTTTGCTGTGGTTGATGGCTTGGATCTTCAGGTTGTTTAATACCGATAGTAACATGTATGGTGTTGACAGCTAGTTCCGCAAGGTTGATGAAGATTTGATGTTCATCCCGGTGGTGAAGGGTGGTTAAAGGCGAAGCTTTATGGGTTGTCCTTATGGTGGTGACTGGTGGAGCTTTATGGCGAGATAGCTGGGGAGTCCCCCCGAGGAGACCAGATTTGAAGAGGCCGGAGAGAACAGATCCGTCACTTCTCCTCACAGAAAGGATGGTCCATGAGGGAGGCTGTCAGAGTTAGAGAGGACGGGAGCAGAGTGGCAAGCACAAGATGCGGATGTGTTGTCGGTGATACTGTTTAGACCTGTTTTTTGGGATTCCTCGGTTACCGTTGCAGTTCCTATAAGCTCGACACAGTGACCAGAGACCATAAAGGTTGTGGTAGACAGCGACGTGAGCAGACCCGGAAGTGAGTGAAAAGGAGACGACAAAGAAGGCTCAGAAGTGCGAAAAGAGAAGTGCAAAACAAAGCAGAGTACAAGCAGAGTCGGTGAAGGTTGACGCTGGTGAGCTCGTGCTCCACCGGCGTCAAAACGAAAAAAGATCTGGAGAGTCTCGATAATTGTGTTGGGACTGTTTTCAAAATTTGAAAATCTTACTAACGTGAAATTCTTCATATATTCCTTCGAGATATGATTATTTTCCGTTTATTATGAATGGTGTCTTTTTCAGAAATGACTGTAAACCCTATAACTATAATCAGGCTATTAATGGATCATGGTTAACAAACTGAACTTTGAGACCGAATTAAATTTGATGGACTTTCACCTGAAAATTAATTAACAATAAAAATTGGACTCATTTTTTAAAAATTATCCTAAGTCTCCTCATATTTCTAAAATATAATACATAGCACAAACTATACAATGTAAAAGCGAAAACAAACAAGTAATTTATTAAAACAACCAAGGGTGCAACTGGAATGCATTTTTCGGAATAGAAATTTCTTGAATGCTTAACTTCTTCTCATTTCATAAAATGTTCACCAATTGGAATAAAAAAAAAGAAATGAATATTCCATCACATTACATATTATTCCTTTTCTTTCCAAAAAAAAATAACAACATTCTTTTGTAAAATTATGTCACGTAAAAATAGTTCTGGAGCAAAATTCCATTCCATTGGATTCCACTAATCATTTTTTTTAGAGGAACCTTATTGGTAGAACTCTTCTAAAGCTCTTAAAAATTTAAAAGTAAATACATTTATTTGATAAAATCACTTTAAAATTAATCAACCATTAATATAATGACATATAAAAAAGTGGTTCTAAAAATCAGAGAAAATATATCTGCACAAAATTAGTTCTCTTTATCTCCTATTTTATTTGTACCTTTTACTTTTTATTTTATTTTTAGATACTCTATTAAAACTCATCAATGGAGCTGTTCTTAGTTCCAGTTATTCTTTTTATTAACATTCAGTTACAGTCCGAGTAACTTAATAATCCAGTAATTTTGTGATAGAGGCCCCAAAAATCAAAACTCTGTCTTTGTTTAGTTTAAAAATTTTATTTATGTTGCTTGTTTTATTTATTTAAGTTTAAAAATCCTAATCATTTTTTTTTATTTTCTCAAATATGTTTCTACAAAATCTTATTGCACTTTCATTTTATAATAAGGTTGCCTTAAGCATCTTAAAGAGCTGGCACCGCACTGTCTTGTTGTTGAGTTACTATCCAAATTCAAAAACCAACATAATCTAAATAACATAAAATTTATGAAACAAAACTAGTGACATCTTTTTTTAGGATAGTAACTAGCTGACCTAGTTGTTGTTTTTACCAAAAAAAAATTAACACAAACAGAAACAAAAAAATAATGTCTGTAAACTTAAAACAGAAGATGTGTTTCTTTACCAGAATATGCACCATGTCTAAAACTTCCGGAATGATTTTAACAAAAAAATGTATACACAAACAGAAATCCCACATACACACATGTCCTGTTAATATAAAAAGAAGCCATGCATGAGTCCATGACAATAAGTTCAGACAGCATGACACGAAAATATTCATGGTGTTATTTTTTCGGTAGGTTTGACCTCCATTTGAGAACTATATGTCGGTTCTATTACTTGTGTATATATAAATTTTCAATTTTTTTTATATACGTTTACTTTAATTGCTTGTATTTTCACTAACGTCGGCAAAAATGTCATTCCTTTAAGTTTTTGGCGGAAAGAAGTATTTCTTTTTGGGGATCTCCTTTTGTGATGCGAATCGTCACATATTATATACATATGCAAAAACGTGAATCCACACACACAGAATTCCCCTTTAAAATGTCAAGCCATGTGCCAAAAAAGCGATGGAAATGTCTACAATTTGTACTAGAATATCCATTGGATAACAATAAAGAGAAAGATGGTTCTAAGAAGTGACTACAGAAACATTTACACAACCTTTATAGATACGAAGGCTAAATACTTATTAACAAGCTTATGAAATTACAGTATAATGGAGATCAATCTCGAATCTCGGTACTCTATTCTGTTAATCCTCATCAGTTCTCACCAACTTTTTTTTTGTTGTAGTCGGACCAAAAAGTGAAACCATCTTTCTTTCTTTTTTTGCTAAAAACAACATCTTTCTTCATCTTTTAAAATCTATATATTTGCAATACGTTAACTAGTAACAAACCGTATCGTTAATTAGAGCAGTATATAGATTAAAACAAATCTAAAAGGAGAAAGGAAGAAAATGACGCACATGCATGCATGCAACACAGCATGTTGGATTTGTCATTTTAGAATGCCTTTTAGAATCTATGTTGCGCAAAAAAGAATGCCTTTTAGAATCGTCTCCCATCTTTTTTTGTCATTATGATAACAAACGTGTAATAGGTCATTTTCTGTAAAACGTTACACCGATTCAACATTGTGATTTTTTTCAATCGAATATATATAAGAAACGTCGTTATATTGCTTAATTAGTATATTTAATCATTTTTGGCTAAAAGTAAGTTACACGGTATAGAATTTTATGAATTGTAAATGCCTCAAAGCTTATATTATGACATAAGATAAGACATCAACTACACCAACCGTATATAAGCTGCTTTAAATATAAAATGTGAACATCAATATACATTTCCACTGTCTTACGTGTCTTATCCATTAATGTCGCACCCAAATTTACATACCGTTTATAAAAATGCTCAAAAATTCTCATTTTCTTGTCGTTTATACCAAAAGAAGGTGGAGGAAAAAGAGAAACATACACATAGATTAAGGCCCTTTTTACGTATGCGCGTCATAAATGAAAAACACTTTGAGTAGTTTAATTGAAAAGTTAATTTAAATTAGTAAAGGAAAAAAGCACACGTAAAAGCTTTTATCCATGCATGCACGTTGTTTACTGGTTATCGAGAAAGTAGTATCGTCGAAGGATAAGACCTTAACTTTCTTACTCGCATCATAAAGTTTTTTCTTTTTTTTTATGCAAGAGTATTGTCTCTTAATCCTTATCCATTGTCCACAAAATTCAATTTTGTAGGCAACTTTATGAAAGAAAAAAAAATCTTAATGCTTACACCATTTTGACTCGTTTTAACGCATAGAAATGGCCCACAATATCTTTTCTTTTAATATGACGTCAAATTATTATTTTCGTTAATGTATGAAGGCAATGTATAATATCTTGGTAACACGCAGTTATAGACTATGAGTGTGATTGGTTAGGTATAGTGTATGATTCTCGCTATTTCAACAGTGCGAAGAATAAATGTCAAAAGTGAACATTTCACTTGATTGGTGAATTATAAGTTAAACAGCGAGTAAATGTTATTCTGGCTGGGCATTTATCGCTATTGAGGTTGAAAAGAATGCATGAACTTTTACCAAAAAAAAAAGAATGCATGAACACTATATATCTAATTATATTTTACTTTTGACATTCAAATTTTCTTTTCGCTTTTGGTGCTTACTAGTGTAGATATGCATACACATATTGTAACTAAAAGATAAAAACATGTCCGTCCAGTCTACCTAGACTGTTCAGGCAAGTTTTGTATTGCTGGTGATTTCGCGTGATCCGTTTCATAAACAGTTGCTAATGTGCAGATTATACGGTCTCATTAACGTGAATTTATATTTGTTACTGAAGGTGGTTTTCTTTTTCCAAAACTCCAGCAAATTGTTGCGTACACATGAACGTGACACACAAACCGGTGGCCATGTATAAGAGACTTCCACTACAATCTCGTCTTCCTGACACCTTCCAATAATATCTAGCTTCCGCGCGCCAACCAACCTCCCGGCGTACATTTGTCCATATTGCAGGAGAGCTTAGGGGATTAACTGATTTATTAGTCATGGTTGGTATCAAGTCGATCTTAACAGTTGGGCGCGATACATCTTTTAAACCTGGCTGGATCTAGAAAGACGGTAATTCAGCACGGAAAAGCCGATAAAGTAAATCTTGTAAACACTCTACTTTTTAACGCACTAAAATGATTCGACACCCTTTCCTTGCAGAGATGTCTTTTAAGATTTGTTTACGAACATTTTTGTCGCTATTTTTTCTTCGTACAATTTTAAGATTATTTTCTTTTAATTATTTTCATATACGTATAGTCTTTGCTAAATAACAGGTTAAACATTTCTATTGGAAATCTCTATTGCAAACAAGAAAATTAAAATTAAAAGAAATTAATATTTTTGTTAAGTGTGTATTTTATTTTAAATAGTGAAAACCCCAATCAAAAATATCTCAAATGCAATATTTTAAAATATTTTTGGATCACCATTTAAGATCCTCATTTAATAAAATAACAGATCTTTAGAATTTTTTACTTTTCTTTAATTGTAAGAGCACCCTTATTGGTAAAAACCTTTCCCAAGTTCTTAAAAACTAAAAAACAAAGATTTATATTTAACAAAATCAATCAACCATTAGAAATATGACACGTGGAAGAAAAAGTTCTAAAAATTCAGAAAAGATATATTAGTGCAAGTGCAGAAAACTTATTTTTTTCTCTCTCTCTTCTATTTTATATGTGTTTTTTTTTTTAACTTTTAGACTTTAAGATATCTTGTTTCACCTCATTGTGAAGTGCTCTAAGTTATTAAGAACCTCACTACATAGATGTGTTTATGCTGCATATAAATTTTGTCCAGCCTAAAAAATATGGGATATCCACCGGTGCCTTAGGGGTTCTTGATTATCTGCATGATCGTTAATTTGTGTTTCTTAAAGAAGAAAAAAAGTAGAAAACATGTTTGTTTGTCCCAAATGTCAATGACGAGAAACAAAGGCTCTGAATTGTAACTGCGGTTTGAGCGGTGCGGGACAAGCGGTTTAACTGCAGTGCAGTTTTAACAGTTATAAAAACGTATAGATATATGGTATATGTAGAGATTTTTTTTATTCTTAACTGCGGTGCGGAACGAGACGGTTCGTAACATTCGAAGCCAAAAAATGTAAACTTCATGAGCTTGTGGAACGGACGTTGATTCAAAATATCTGTCAAGAAGTTTGAACAAAATAACTTGAAATCTAAAAAAATGAACTATGAAGTAAAGGTGGGACAGATCCGGATAACCAAAAAATTTAGAGTATTCGTATTTCTGAATCCGCAAGATATGTGATTTTAGTATCTGGATATGATGTGCTGGATAGACGTTACCAAAATTGGTACTGATAATTTTTCACCATCAGGATTGAACAAGATTATATGCGAGTATCCGGATCCGGATTCAGATCTGTAAAAAAAGTATATTTAAAAAAATACTAAATTCTAAGACTATAAAAATAGAAGACTAATTTTATGTATATATATATCATCTATATTTATTAATAAAATTAAAAATTTAATATATTTAAAAAGCCGGATCCAAATTTAAAAATCAAGATATTTGGATCCGGATTCGACTGATCCGAAATTTTACTATAAAGATCAAGATTCGGGTATTCCAGCTATTTTATTTTGGAACGGGTTCGGATCGGATCTTGGATCGAATCCGTATACCGGATAATAAGTCCCAGCTCTGATAGTCCTAATGTGAAGTCCTCTCCATCAATCAAAAAAAAAAATCTCGGAGAACTTTGAGAAAACCAAAAAGTTATTAATAATCAAAACTGTGTCATGTTCTCATGTACTCAGATTAATCAGATTATCATTTAATTTTAGTCATAATTTAACACAACGTATTTTAGTCGGTGAATGGAATAAGGGCATCCTCGTTGCTAGGACTTTAATTGCATATCTTAGGTTAGTTTATTAATATAATTAGATTAAGATATTTTGTTAAGATACTTGATTAAAAGTGGAGATTATTGGTAGATACTTTTGTAGGTTCTTAGCTAAATAGTAATTTTTTTTATTTTGTAAATTATTTGGTAGGACTTTATAATAAAACATATAACATTAAACATAAGAAAATAACAAAGTTGAACAAAAAAATATTCGGTTTCGATTTCGCCGAGGGGATATCGACAGAGGAGATAGACTTCTTCTTGTTTCGATTTCGCCGAGGGGATTTCAACGGAGGAGATTGGGTGAGACGGTTTTGATTTCGCCAAGGGGACATCGACAGAGGAGATGGAGTCTGACGGTTTCGATTTCGCCGAGGGGATATCGACAGAAGAGATGGGGTGAGACGGTTTCGATTTCCCCGAGGGGATTTCGACAGAGGAGATGGAGAGAGATGGTTGGAGATGGGGTGATACGGTTTCGAGAGGATTTACACAGAGAACATGCATGGAGGCGGTTTTGATTTCGACGGATTACAGCTATGGCGATTGAATCGCCGACGAGCTCGAAATAAGAAGAAGACGTCGAAAATGAAAACACCGAACACGAGTTTCCCTTCCTTTAACCCTATACACCCACTCATTTTTCTGCCACCCACTCGTTAAGGACGGAGAAAGAAACTTCTTAGTTAAGAAGTTCTTCGGCCCGTTTATAATATTTTCACCTATTTTACATTAATTTTTCGATCCAAAATAAAAAGAAATGGGCTTTAGATACCCGCGATAATCATGCCTTAAGGGCATGTCCAACCCCACTCCATATTTTATTCCAAAATTGAGAAAATGAAGTGGGAAATGGAGTGATGAACAAAAAATAAAAGCATTACTCTTTTTGTTCATCACTCCATTTCCCACTTTATTTTTTTCATTTTGGAGTAAATTATGGAGTGGGGTTGGAGATGCTCTAATAACGTCACTGGATCTATGGAACTGCCATTAGTCGACCGGTAGCCCATCCTCAACCGCATAACTAAACTTTTAAACGTCGAAAGTTTTCGGCCAACTATAAACAGGCTGATCCGGACAATTGACTGATTTTGACTCATTTTCTTATATTTAATGCTAACATCGAACGAGAAGGATTTTGAAACCACAAATAATTCAATGGCACTTTTTTACTAAAATAAATTAATGGCACTTGAGATAACTATTTATATATATATATAATTTGCATACATATGTTCAAATAAAATGGCTCTTGGTGTCTCGAAAAAGAGAAAAGATTAATATTATAGAATATAAAAGGTGACACTACGGTATTTTAGATAGATCGATGCCGCCAAAAGATTTATTAATTATATTCTAGCTAGCCAACCTTTCAAGAAAACGAATTGACTATCGTCTACGTGATCAAATTTAACTTTTTTACTTTACAACTTAAAAATATAGAAACAGAGGGAACAAAGAGGTTATAAATCTTAACATGTAGACCAAAAAAAAGAACTTAAAAATATAGTAAGTAGAAAAATATATAGTCAGTAGAAATTAACCAAATTAACAAATCAATAGCCAGCCAAACCCATGCACTTGCGTGTGTGACACTGGTCAGACACTTATTAAATTAATTTGTTTTATAGGTTTATTGAATCAAGTGGTTCAAAGAAATACCAATGTTTGAAACTGACCGACTCCCCCAAGTGTGTTCCACTGCTCCGCCAACTTGTCTTATTCTCCGCGAAAGCAACTTCGCAACACTATCCTAATTGACTGTTTTATTTTAGTTTTAGTAGCCTAATAATGCTTTTAGCTATTGTCAATATTTACTAATATGAAAACAAGATTCTTAAAATTTATTAAAGAAAAATGTTAATTACATATTAATAAAACAGATTCATAAATTATATACATTACATCTTCTTCTTTTTGTTGGATAAATCTACATATGTTGGGGATGTTAGAAAATAAACTTGAATTTTTGTCACATCAGCCATGATAAAAGTATATCATATGTTACCAAAAAAACATGGTTTATAATTTTTCTAATTTTTAAAATATTTTTCTGTTACGATACTAATATAGATGGTGATAGACTCTATTTGAAAAACATATGGTTTTTGGACTAGTTTCGGTAAAAAATATTGTCTACATTTGATAAATATATAATATTTCCCGGGAGATTTGAATATTAAACTTTATGAGTCGGAAAACTAAAAATAAACTTTCAAGGAGAAAGGAGGAGGCTTCCTTCAGTGTACCGTTGAATCCTTTGACACGTCAAGTCAAATCGGATCTCCAAATGGCTTTTGTCTCGAGAGATCCAGTCGATGTTTTTCGGTCAATATAAGGGCTAGGATACACTTGCGGTCAAGATTCATGCATCATTATCCTTCGAATCGTTTAAAATTACCATTAAAATAATTGGCAATAACATTTTCTTGGAAAATCAAAGAAAATTTTCATTAAGTAGACCAAAAATTTAAATGAGATAATAGTAATAACATTTTAAAATAGTAAGAAAATAACTACTCTTTGTGTGACTAATAATCCATTATAATTAATAATTGTAGTATCTGATTGTTTGAACTCTATGTTCAAATATACCATAGTCTATCAAACCATATACACATACGCGTATATATAAACGATTTTATCAGACATATATTTTAAGAATTTATTTCATTAGGAATTATAAGACTACAAACTAATTTATAACCAATATTAAAGAAATAATTTTAGTATATAGAAGCAAAGTTTGTTCTAATTGACCCTCACCTACTTAGTTGAAACGAACTTTCAACAAGTATTTCCGGTTCTTTATGAAAGCTTTGCAATTTTCTACTACGTCCACATGTGTATCCCATTCTTGTTCTCCTTTTTATTGTTAATTCAATAACATTGCTTACTTTCTTAAACAAAGCACTATCGCTAGCACAACTTGTAGTATACATGTAAACAAAACACACACAAATGTATTTCCATACATGTGCTTGCAAATTTTATTGTCATGGAGCCTAATATTTATTATTTTAATAAGAAATCCCTCGTCCTGGTTAATACAAATCCCTCTATGGATAAAAAAGGCATAAATGAGAAAAGCAATATAGGGAAGGCAAAGCTAAACACTAGAAACATTAGAAAACAAAAACTTCAAACCTAAACCTTTTTCATTTTATAAAATTAAAAAACCACGGAAAAAAAAAACAAAGAAGCAAAGAAAAGTATTTCAACTTGGCTGGCTTCTTGTGTAGTCTATATATATTCGCCTTAAACCCTTTCTTAAAACCCAAAAGCTTCACTTTCTCTCTCTCCTCCTCTGTCTCTCTTCCTCAATATGACATCAAGAACATTCACAAGACTTCCTAATCTTATTAACGTTCTTCTCCTGCTTTCTCTCGTTTTCTCAGGTGATTTAATTTTTGTATCATAATTTTTTTGTCAATCATTAGTTTGTCATATTTAGCATCTCCTTATCGACATCATTATCCCAATTTTAGTAATTATTTTTTGTAACCTCTATGATTTTTTTAAATGTGTTTAACATAAAGGTGTTGCATGACATTATTTTCTATAATTCTGATTCCTTGATTGGATATAACTGCAGGGAATATACTACAAAGTGTAACGTCTCTTGGCATCAACTACGGACAAGTCGGGAACAATTTGCCTTCACCGGATAAAGTTATTAACCTCTTAAGATCTCTAAGGATCACCAAAACAAGAATCTACGATACTAATCCTCAAATTCTTAGTGCCTTTGCAAATTCAAACATAGAGATCATCGTCACCATCGAAAATCAAGTTTTAACCTTGTTACAAGATCCTCAACAAGCTCTCCAATGGGTGGATTCTCACATCAAACCATATATCCCGGCCACAAGGATCACCGGGATCATGGTCGGAAACGAGCTTTTCACCGACGAAGACTCTAGTTTAATCGGGTAATTAATAATCATTGAATCTCAAATCTAATTTTTAAACTAGTTAGTAAAGTTTGGTCAATTAGAACCATCACATTAGAAAATAACTAATATTTACTATTTATCAAAACTCCACTTCAATTTGAATAATGTTAAGCAACTAAAACACGTAAAAGGTAAAAAACTCTTGATTAAATAGAACAACTAATCACAAACTAACGTATATTCACGCTGAATTTTATATAACAATTGAAATTACTTTTCAATAATACTAACTTTGATTTCATATTTTTTTTTTGCAATAGATACATGATGCCGGCGATGATAAACATCCACAAAGCCTTGGTCCAATTAGGTTTAGACAGATACGTTCAAGTCTCCTCTCCAAGCTCCCTCGCCGTCCTTGCCGAATCTTATCCTCCATCAGCCGGAAGTTTCAAGCCGGAGGTTTCCTCCGTGATGCAACAACTTCTTCAATTTTTAGAAGCCACGAGATCTCCCTTTTGGATCAATGCTTACCCTTACTTTGCCTACAAAGACAACCCCGACAAAATCCCCATCGACTACGTCCTATTCAACCGTAACGTCGGCATGACCGATCCCAACACAAGGCTACATTACGACAACATGATGTATGCTCAAGTAGACGCGCTTGCTTTCGCTGCTGCGAAACTAGGGTACCGTAACATAGAAGTTAGGGTTGCCGAAACAGGGTGGCCATCAAAAGGAGACGCTGGAGAGGTTGGAGCATCTCCTGCGAATGCTGCCACGTATAATAGGAATCTTATGATGAGACAATTCGCCGGAGAAGGCACTCCGGCTAGACGAAACTCGAGGCTAGATGTTTATATATTTGCCTTGTTCAATGAAGATATGAAACCTGGTCCTACTTCTGAGAAGAACTATGGGATATTTCGACCCGATGGATCATTGGCTTACAATTTGGGATTCTCTACGATGTCTACGACGACTGCAAATTCAGAATCTGTCACTTATTCATCATCTGCCACTAAGGTACAAATTAATGTATATTATATGGTTTTTGTTTGTTCACAATGAGTATAAATGTTGTAATAATAACGAATTCTCTGTTTTCTCTTCTTACAGGCAATGAATAGAGCCACGACGACCTTGGAGTGTTGTACAATTTTGATATTGGCGATGATTCAAGTTGTAATATCAAGACTATTTTAGAGGGAAAGTTATTGAGTATATAATATAATAATTTGAATTGGTTAGAGATATCTATGTAAACAATTTAATTATTTAAGTTCGATAAAATAATTTCATATTCGATTCAATATTCTAATCCGTAAACATGTAAATTGGTCATGTGTATATCGATAAATTAATAGTCAATAAACAAAACAGTTTATTGCTCAAGAAAAAAACCCGTTAGATTGCCGGCTTGTCGCACATGAAAAGCTTTGTGTTCCTTTGACCCTTGGGCTTAGAATCCACAAACACTAGCGGTTTGGAATCAACTACCACATATTGTTTCTCTAATTCAAGATATAGAAATAGATAATTAATAATCAAATTCTACTAATATTACTGGATGATATAACTCCTTAACTTAAGTATTTATGGTTTGAATTAGAATGCAAATCTATGGCATTGGAGTGGACGGTACGTAAAACTGGAACTGAAGCTAAGAAAAAAAAAGGCCATGAAACAAGAGCTTATGCTCACGATGCAAATTCACATGCTTATTTTCCAATTCTATCGGCTTAATATACTCTCTTGTTCTTGCCGCAAAACGATGCGTTTTGACCTTGAAAACAGAGGCAAATATGCTATTTCTCTCCATCTGTATTAATGGGTATCATCGTATTTATAGTATTATTTTACCGACCTCTTATATTTAATTCTCAGAATAAAATAGCCTAGCCGCACGTATGATAAAATAAATGTTGTTTAAATAAACTATTTACAGCTGGTTAAAGCCCTGTTCTATGCTACGTACTATATTTTCTAGTTAAGCAAAACTAGATTAACATAAATGCAATGACAAAAAGAAACTTAACATATATGCTAATTACTTTTATACATTGGACAGTGAAGAAAAGCATCGATCATTACGAATATCTCTCATTAATAGGTGAAAATTACAAAAGTGGAAGAGCAAAATCGTTTCTTGTACCGGTGATTAAAGAATCGTGAAAACCGGTTCTGGAGAACTCTAAGGTTGTTTTGAAAGATCGCAGAAGAGAGCGGAAGCGGAATTAGGGTTCTGGTTATGGCAAGGAGATGAACCGGAAGGAGGTACGAATCCTTTGGGAAGCATAACAGAAAACGTATCCGGTCGGACCGGTCGGTTAAAACCGTTACTGTTTTTCTTGGTCATCATCTTGAAGTAGTTGGCACGGTGACGAAGACCACGGCGACGAATGCTATGGCGGTAGTAGTAGTAGTGGTGGTTGTAACGAAGACGACGGTGCTGATCACGTTGCCGCGGGTTCAAGATAAACGGCGTCATTTTCTTGATGTAGACGAGTTGGTGCGGTGATTCGTCGCCGTTGAGATAGGTTTCTGTCTTTTGTGTAGATACTCTTGTTTCTTGATTCGATAATGATGACGATGATGATGATGGCGATGATGGTAATGATGATGATGATGGTGAGATAGGGAAGACGAGAATGAGAATGAGAGAGATGATGAAGCATTTGACAAGGTTGTGTTTCATCAAAACATCCATTGCGATTGAGAAAGAGAGGGAGTAGGGCTTTTGGTTTGATAGAGAGAGAGAGAGAGAGTAAAGATGAAACAAAAAGATGTGAGCGAGGCAACTATAACAAATCTTTTTTTTTTTTTTTTTTTTTTTGGCTCAACTACTACTTTTCATTCATCCCATAATGTTTGGAACTACAGTAGACAAATCTGTCTCAAACACAGATTTTAACCAAACTGGCACAATAGAATAAAGCTTAGGGACATGATTCTGTAGTGAAAAAGCCTCCTTTGCTATCCTATCTGCTGCTTTATTACTCTCTCTTGGATAATACTCGAGCCTGTAGCCAGCGTTCCCAGTGAGACAGCTTTGTATTTCCATAATGATTGGCTTGAGGTTTGGCCATATTTCTTGAGTTCCTGCAATCATTTTGACAATCAAGAGTGCATCTGTCTCAAAAATCACCTGCTTGTATCCTAGGCTGCGCATGGAGTGCATTGCCCATTTGATTCCTTCTGCTTCTGTTTCTGCTGGTGATCTCAGTCCCTGGACGCTTTTCATGCCCGCCCAGAGCAGTCTGCCATGTTCATTCCTACTTATCCAGCCCACTCCATTTTGATGTCGATCTTTCTGCCATGCTCCATCTGAGTTGCATTTTATCCAGCTAGTGGGTGGTGGTTTCCATCGATGGTGTTGACTGCTGCGGGGGGCTGTATTGGCTACAGTTTTTTCTTCCTCCTTTCTTTTCAACCATTCCTCCAAATCCTCTCTTGCTTTACTGACTGTGCTTGGCGCTGTATAGTCTATTCCTTTAAAGAGGAACTCATTTCGGTTTTTCCATATTCTCCATAGCAGCCAAGGAACGAGATCATCATACTCCTTTTCAGTAGGATCTTGATGCTCCAGGTTCATCACACGGGCCAGGTTTGCGTAGAGAGAGTCTGACAATACTCCGTTTGGTGGAGCGTGAATTGGGGACATAGCCCAAATCAACCGAGCATATGGGCATGTGAAGAGTATATGATTGATCGTCTCATCTTCCATAGCGCATCTTCCACAGCTGCCATCTTTTGCTATATGTCTGTTCCTCATGTTTGCAGCTGCAGGTAATGAGTCACTGAGACATTTCCACAGGAAGTGGTGAACTTTAGGGCTTGTATTCATCTTCCATAACCGCTGAAAGAGGCCGTCGAGGCTTGGTTGGTCCACTATCTTGTCGCTCTGGTCTGGTTTATTTATGCTTTGCTGCACCCAATACCCAGATTTGACGGTATAGTGGCCGGTCTTTGTGTATTCCCAGTAGTAGGTGTCCTCTCCGTGGCTCCCTTGTATATTTGTAGCAAGAATTTGCTCTTGGTATGGCGTCTAATTAAGACAAATCTTGGTATGGCGTCTAATTAATTCGTTTACTTATTCGATATTTATTAATTTTAGTATGATTTTTGATTGCGTATTATTTGGAAATTAGTTGGGCTTTCTGTTGGTCTCAGGCCCATTATTAATAATAGTTTTCTGGTTTCTTCATTTAGTTTTTGATTTGTTACTTGATGAGAATCTTTGTTTTTTGAACACACTTGATGAGAATCTTTGTTACTCTGATGGGATTAAGATGCCAATTTTTTTTGTTCTCTAGATTATTCTTTGATGATCTAATTTTTATATAACACTGGATTACAAAATTACATCAATGATAAAAGAACAGGCCATACTCTCCATCTTTATGGAAGGGCTAATTAACATTCATAATACAAGTCACGTCAAGAGTCTATGCTTTCAAGCTCACTGATGTAAAAATACAGATGATCACCATCTCTAATGACATTTACATCATCAATCTCTGCGTTTTCAGCACTGGTGACCATTGTAAAGCTTCTATCTCCAAATTTTTCACCTACATAATATTGCGGTTTTGTTTAATTAATTTGAGGAGCTTTTTTTTATGGAGAAGTATTCTTTTGTTCTTCACACGCTCACTTGTTTATTAGAACATTAAGAGTTGAATTTCTTACCTGCAAGTCTCATAAGATCTTCCATGGAAGCAGGTAAGATTATGAGCTTCGACAAATCTTTCCCCTGCGACTTCAAGTGGATGGTAACTCTCCTATCTTCCGGCTTAGCAGCTTCTTGTTTACTGAATTTGCAATATGGATATGTTTCCGGTGAATGAAACTTAAATGAAGTGAGATCTGCATGAGAACAACTCTTCCCATTAATATCTTTGTTTTCTTTTCCCCCTTCTTCTATCTCAACCCTATGTTCTTGAGTTCTTCTGGTTGACTCCAAATCAATACTCTCTGAATCATTTATTTGTAAATATTTGTGCCCCTTTCCTTGACCACTGGTGTTACCTTCTCCTCTCTTTGGACCACCACTAAGCCACTTCTGGAGGAGGAAGTCTGGTTGGCTGTTTGCATCATCAATTGCTATTGACTGTTGCCCTCTAAGTTTCTGAAAATTTCATCATGATAAAATGAGTTCAATATTGTGTGAAAACACCTAACATAAACTCAGTTTCTATTAGTTTCATCTTTGCTTACTTACCATGAAAAGGTTGTTCATTATGATACGTCCATCTTCAACATGAGCTCTCATAGCACTCATGAGAGATTTTTTGCTTACACGTAGTATTTGAGATAGTTCAGTTGTCCTAACTGTGAAAGGCTGTGGTGTAGAGCATAAAACAGCAATCTCTCCAAATGCATCCCCAACTACTGCTTTTCCTTGAACCTACATGAATGTAACGATTCTGGTTATTGTTACTTATTTGATCATAAAAAGATTCTTTTTGGTTAAATATTTTGTCCACGTACCTGATTTTCACCGTCAATGTAAGCAGTAAAATCCTGCATAATCACCACCAGAGAGAGAGAGAGAGAGTAAAAGATGTTAGAAGGTAACTTAAACTTTTCTTTATGTTTCAAAATAAAGTTACTCACCACTGCCCCTGAGACTAGAATGTAAAGGTCAGTAGGAGCTTCGTTCTGTAGAATCACATCTTCTCTAGGTGGGAAGTACTCAGCATCAATATCTGAAACCTTGGTCGGAAAAAGGTAAACAGAGTTGGTAACTTTGTGGGACAAAAGATTCAAGAAAGATAAAGAGTTTACAAATGAGTGTTTTACCAACTGAAAGAGGAAGTTGCGAGAAACTCCTTCAAAGAGGTACACTTTCTGAAGGATATGGAGGAAAAGATAGTTTGCAATGCTTGACCGGATCGCTTTAGGCAGACCATTCAAAGTCTCCTGCTGTTTCAGACCTTCTGTCTTGAACTTCAAGCAAATGTGTGATAACATCTGGTCTTGTATGTTTGGTGGGAGTTGGTTTCTTGATGCAAACTCCGAAGCAGCTCTAACAGTATCTCTCTGTTGAATCATCTTTTCTTATTAGTTTTAACTGAACATACGACGCGAAAGTCGAAAGAAAGTGAGTGAAACTTACAAAGGTTCTGGTGCGGCTAGTCCAGTGAACAACTAGGTTGGTCATGTTACCAATCAGGTAAGATGTGAATCCCAAGTTGAATAGCATGTAAAAGACATCAAACAACATTTCTCTTGGATTCTCAGCATGTAAGTCTCCATATCCTGTTGTTGTTAATGTTGTAATTGACCAGTAGAGAGCAGTTACATATCTGCTCCAAAGGCTTGCCTCCTTGAAATTTGGGTACACAGCTCCTATCCATGTTTTTGTTGGATCAGGATATTGTTCTGCTATGAGGTAGTTGAAGCATCCAGCACAATGCACTGCAAAGAGTGTAACCTAATATATAGACAAGTATATAGTTGTAAGTTTCTTGTTAAAGAAGAAAAGAACAGAGCTTTCATCTGTTTTTGAGACTTACTGAAATGAGCTTTGTGCAACGTGTCCAGAAGTAGTTGAAGCGGATGTCTTTCTCAAGCCTGAAGCAAAGGAACAATGAGGGAGAGAGAGAGAGAGAGAATAAGAACTCTGAATCCTATTTCGCAAAGCAGAGAAGATTTGCTCAATGGCTGTGAAAACAGACATGAGTAAAGCATATGACAGGCTAGAATGGGAGTTTATCCAACTCGTCCTTGAAAGATTGGGATTCCATCCGACATGGATAGAGTGGATAATGGAATGTGTCTCTTCAGTTACCTACGCCTTCCTCATCAACGGCTCGCCTAGAGGAAGAGTTAAACCGAGCCGGGGTATCCGTCAAGGAGATCCCCTCTCACCATACTTGTTCATTCTGTGTGGGGAAGTACTCTCGGGGTTGTGTAACAGAGCACAAATAGAGGGAGAGATGATGGGTGTCCGAGTGGCACGAGGCAGTCCGCAAGTGAACCACCTTCTCTTCGCGGACGACACTATGTTCTTTACTAGAGCAAATGCGGAAAGCGCAACAGCCCTCAAGCGGATCCTACAGCGGTATGAAACCGCCTCAGGACAGTGCATTAACACTGATAAATCGTCAGTCACTTTCTCCCGTAAAGCACCAGCATCACTGAAATCAAGCATGAAGAATATCTTGAGCATTCAAAAAGAGGGAGGGGTCGGAAAGTACCTTGGTTTGCCCGAGAGCTTTGGACGGAAGAAAAAAGATTTATTCTCGTCAATCATTGACAGAATTGTGGTGAAAGCAAAGGGGTGGTCGAATAAATATCTTACGACAGCGGGGAAGATGGTGATGCTCCAAAGTGTCCTATCTCCCATCCCATCTCACGCGATGTCTTGCTTTAAACTGCCTGTCTCACTATGTAAGCGCATTCAATCAGCTTTAACTGGTTTTTGGTGGGGTGATAAAGATGGGAAGAGGAAAATGGCATGGGTCTCTTGGGAGAAAATGACACAACCAAAGTCTGAAGGAGGCCTCGGTTTCAAAGATTTCCAGAGCTTCAATGATGCGTTCTTGGCAAAACTAAGTTGGAGATTAATTCACAACCCGACTTGTCTCCTGAGCAGAGTCCTGATGGGAAAATACTTTCCGGAGACCTCGTTCCTACAGGCTACACACAAATCAGTGGAATCTCATGGCTGGCAAGGACTCTTGATTGGCAGAGACCTCATTCTGAGCAATGCAGGCTGGGCAGTCGGTAATGGGAAATCTATACTCCTATGGAGTGATCCATGGCTGAGCTGCTCGACTCAGACTAGGCCAATGGGCCCACCTCCAATGACCCAGCTAAACCTCACGGTTGACTGCCTTCTCAGACGAGTTAGCTCACTGTTTGCTTATGTTTTAGTATTGAAAATGAACCTTGCAAACAGTGAGCTAACTCGTCTGAGACGCCAGAGCCTGAGCATGCTAAGAACTCTGAATCCTATTTCGCTTCCATTGTAGTTGAAGAGAAGACTCAGTGACTGGAATGGAGCTGTGGAGCAGACATCAAAGGCAAACCAAGTAGAAAGGTACCTGAAAAATATATGAGAATATAAGATAAAGTAATATAGAGGTTTTATCCATTTATGGGCAATTAGTTTTGTTAACAAATTATGAAACGTCTGCTTACTTTTAAACACACAAAACCTTACTAGTCTTGTGTAGATATTCTCACCTTATAGCTATTTTCTTAGGATTGTCGACAAGAAGATAAGAGTGGCTGTCTAGATAGGCAACGAAGAAGGTGAGAACAATGTCAATAGCAAAGAAGCCATTGACAATGTTGTCTACTATGAATAGTGCGTCTTTCTTGTAGGTAATGAATGCAAACTCAAAAGGACAAATCCAAGCTGAGTAAATGACAAGAATGACCAGCCACATCTCCCATGCCCTGAATCAAACGTCAAGCGACAATTTCAAGAAAACAGCAAAACAAAAGAAATATACACAAAAGAAGTGTGTCTAAAGATGATAAACACACCTGAAACGTGGATCAAAAGGAGAGATTATGTGTTTGCGAAGCTTGGTTGATTGGTTAATTCTTGCTCCAAGAGATGGCAAGAGATCAGCAGAGAGGAAACTGCTGTGTTTTCTTGCGTCCATATTGTATTCTTCGACGCAGAATCTTTCAAAGAAGTTTCTAGTGCAAGAGATTGACATCTTCTTTGTTTTGAAGTTTTGAGGGTTTTCTCTTCAGCAAGGTAGTTATAAATATAGTGAGGAAACTTGTGACAAGTATCACAAGCTAACGAACTTTTTTTTTTTCTCTCTCTCACGTTGGTTCTGACCTTTACTACATCAACTTGACCTGACCCATGTCTTAACGTTTTCTGAAAAAGAGATTAAAAAAACGAATTTTTATTTTGCAGGGAAAGGTGGTTTAACTACTTTACACAGACTCAGTGCACCATTAATGCTGCAAGAACCCACAAGAAGGCTTACACAAGAAATGATTATGAATGTGAAATTATAAGAACGGAGTAGTGTTGGTACGTTTGGAGGAAGAAAAGTTAACAAGTACTATATATTTAAGTGGCAGACATTGAGATTTTACAGCAAAAATGCTTTGGAGTTTCTTCTTTTGACAGGAAGTAAAGATTTGAAAATTTGAGAGAAGTAGGAGAAGGAGAAAGAGGACGCAATCTTGTTAATGGAGTTTCTACTTGATGAGATTGTGACTATGGTGGAATATCCATTTACTTAGCAATTGGAGGCCAATATATATACATACATACAGGAATCAAGAAATGGACCAGGTAAGGGAAAAAAGATGGTCAGAATAGAATTTTTATGGCCGAAAAAGATAAAAATACAAATGCTAGTAGTATTCGTTAAGTATCTAATAAAATACTTTACTCTGTGCATTTTCAAACACTTCTTTTAGTTGATTACTCTTGGTAACATGTTGAACGGTTTACAGGGTGAGGGACTAACCACAGAAGAAGACAAGTTCTAAAGATTCTCTTACATGGGCAGCTCATGTGTAATGATGACAAGTGGACCAGTGACAGGTTCCCACATCAGTGATTTCTTGCTTTTGACTCAGGTTAGTCATAAGCATCGATTAAACTTTTTACTTCTAGATTTATGCTTTGATATAGAATTTTATTTTTTTATTAGAAAATAAATCCCTAATTACGCGTAAACATCTAATCATGCAATAGACACACAAAAAAAACATCTAATCAGAGAATCTGACACGACATGTAAAGAACAAATACGCTAATTTAGATATTAAAAGCAGGCTACGAACTCTGTTTCACATTAGAGATTATATAGTGGAAACAGAATGAAGCAGCAACAATCAAATCATGTAGTTCAGTGATAATGTTTTCTCAATTAAGGAAATTTTCCAAAATAATATTTATAATAATCATCGTTTATTTTTTAAAAATTATATATTATTTTCTTGCAAATTGCTTTTGAGTTTCATCCAATTCTATTATAGTGTTAGTTTATATAGTTAAATTATGTGATACAGATACATACTTCAATAAAATACATAAAGAATTCAGATATGTTTCACATGATACTGATTGCATTCTCTGAAAAACTATTTGCTGTTTTGTCTTTATTTAATAAGCAATATAGACAATTTTGTTTCCGGATATATTCGTGTTCGTGTTGTTGTTGTGATTTTTCTTCGTTTTAATTCTAAAAATCTTACAACAAAATAAACTATTTTGTATCTGGCTAGTTGGCTGTGCGATTAAAATATTTTTGATGGGTTACCCAAACTTGGTTTCAAATGTTTGATACGACTTAACAAAAACCTTCATGGTTCAAATGACTTAGTTCTTCACTAGCTAAGCCTTTCTGCTGTTCAACTAGCTAATTAATTATCGTTAAGGGATATAAATCCACTCACTAACCACTCTGTCAAGACTCTGTTAAATCTTGCACATGCAAAAAGTGGCATTGGGTCCAAGTTCTTCAATAATTTTTGTCGTTACTTTTCAAATGGGAAACACAGTCTTGGAGTCAGAACCCAGATTAGGTGACATAGCATTTGAGTGAGAAATCCTTAAATCTAAACGATATTTTCTACAGATATAACCGGCACGGCGGCTTCTTAATTTAAACCCCCCCCCCCCCCCCCCCCCCCCCCCCCCCCCCAAATTATTAGTTTTAGCTTTGTGATATCAAATAATAACACAATTTTTTCGTACTTCAGTTTGTTTCATATTATCTAAAAGGATATCTGATTAAAATCCCTTTACATTTCCGTTTTGGCCTCGTAGTTTTACTGGCTTATTTTACGATAAATCATTGTTGTCATAATTAGAGTAACGTAGCATCCATATACAGGTTTATCGATGGAATATACCGAAATTATTCTCTTATCGTGATTCACCCCATGTGATTATGAAATTGACTCTGGTTAACACACGTATAAAAAAGAATAAATTGTAGTCAAGTATAGGGCTAGCTACGATCCAAATGACAGCTTTAGAAGCGGGTCGAACATACACGGTCCGGTTTCATGCATGGTCTGTCTGAACTTTGCGATTTTTGTCACGTGTGTTTTATAAGCTAGGCTTAACGTATTGCTTTCTCTCTCTTGTTCCACCTTTTCTGTATTTATTCCTATATTTTTCTTTTTAAAATGTTTATCTATAAGAAAGGTTCTATTAAAACATTGTTTGCAATCATCTTTTGACCTTTACATAATCTTTTGGACCAAATTAAATTGTATTCTTTTTTTATATCACCCAGTATTTATAACTCTCCTAATGTACATACTCAGGGTCTTCCATCGAGTGAACTTCAATGTCACGAGTTGGCGTGTAAGTTTTGAAGAGGTACTAACTCAATCTGCAATGGTTAGTACTCCTCCAACAGATTACAGACGGAAGCCTCAGAACTTCTCCATAATATAGAAAAAAGAAGTAAAATCATGTGGATGAGATGTATTATCATATGGATATTTGATTAGCCTAATTTAGAAATAAATACCCCTCAACTAATATGTCATATATTAACTTCAACTACATGTTTTTTTTGTTCGAACATGCAATTATGAGGAATCAGTTGATATTGCAAAACCTTTTATTGCATGCATGGAAATTGAGTTGTACAAATGCTTCTAGGATCCATCTATTGCACAGTCCTACCCTGTAGGTGCTTAAAAGGGGAAGTAAAATCCATGTATATGAATCAGAACTGTTTTTTTGCCTACAAACATCTATTATATATGAAACTAAAACAGTTCAGAGATTCAAAGCGGAGATACAAATCAGCATGTATCCTTGCCAAAGGAAGATTTCGCACACTGTAGGCTAATTTGTCTGTCTGAATGTTCATTGTGGAATATGCTGGAAAGTGAAATGAGGTAGAAATCCTTTTTATCTTTAAATTTTTTCTACAAGTCTAGAGAAATTCTACCACTCTGTTGGCATATACATTCACCAATTAAAAACAATCTATTGTAAATACTTGATAAATGATAACTATCGACTTGTTTTAGATTTCAACCTTTTAAAACACTAGCAACAAAAAGAAAAAGAAAGTAATTTTTTTTAACTAAGAAAAAAGGTAAGCAATTTACAAACTGTAGTAATCAAATTAATAATGTTTTTTTAACTAGAGAGTTGTATTCTTGAGGTCGTAAAAACAAACCATAAATCCATAATATAGTTTAACTAACCAAGTAGTGGTAGTCTAGTGACAATTTCTTGGGGTATGGTGTGTATCTACATCAGTAATGGGTTCAATTCCTCCTGGAAACTAAATCATTACTTTACTAGTCTGGGTTTGGATTTCGGTCCAAATGGTTTACATGGTGGATCGTAACAGATGATGGTCCACCATCTGGCATTAGTCGGAAGGTATTCCAAACTCAGGTTAGACAGTGTGATAGCCAGTCCACTCTTTATCACTAAATGTGTTCCTCTCAGAGCCGACCAGATCGGCCGATAGGGTATATAAAAAGAGAGTATATTTCATTAACTAAGAATAAAAAACCATTCTTAACATTTTACCAGAAAAAAAAAGAATAAGAAACCATTTAAATGAAAAGAAAATCATAGAAACATAAAAGGCAAAGAGAGAATCTTGGGGGTGGATCTTAGAAGATAAAGCCAAGAGGTAAAGTGGTCCTTGGGGACAATGATGAAGGGTGTCCTCACTGCCTTCAAAGCAGCTTCTATGTTAGGCCTTCATATTCACGTGGTCCGATTGGTTTCTTATATGTTCGTATAGCCAAGTTCATGCATGAGTATCTAACAAAACTTTGCCTGTTTTTTTTTAAATTCAGAAACTGAAAAGAGCTTTAACATGACAATATAATAACATTGTTCTTTTCATATTAATACATTTTAATTTTTATGAACTAGAGTACTAGAGATGATAGGCCTTGAAAACTAATATGTTGAGAACATTTACTTAATAAGTTATGAAATAGGCATATTTTTCCAGGTGTTATTTGTAAAATAAACTGACTTTTACTGTTTTTTTTTGTCATCAATCAAACTTTTATAAGAAATTACTCTGGTTCGATCAAGCTAGCTACTAGAGCCGGCCTCGGAGAACCATAACGTTTACATCTGAGAAGGTTTGAGCTCGTGATCGTCCTCCTTTTGCTAAGGAGTCCGCACGGACTTAAAAAAAATCGAGAAATATGAGAAAACACAGCATTTTGAAATCTTGCACCAAGAAGGTTAATGTCGTCCAACTCCGGGGCTAAGGCAGGCCACTCTGTTTCTTTCAGGATGACATTAATAAGATGTTGGCAATCGGATTCTAAGAGGACACGGTCAAAACCACGATCCCTCACTTCCTTCATCGCCCATATAGGAGTCCCTCTGCTTCTGACTGGATTGGTGTCGGTGAACGTTTAGTACACTTTTGTCCATGTAGGAGCACCTCGTCTGCTTCTAGTAGGATAAAGCCCATTCCCATCCACTCGTCGTTCTCTGACTAAGATCCATTGACTTGACAGGTGTATCGGTGTCCCATGCTTACTTGCATTGAAACCTGATGTCGTTGATCTACACTTGATTCTTCTTCTACCTCCAACTGTTCTCCAAGCTGGGCTACTAACTGACTTTTAGTGTTAATTGTGTTGACATGTTTCTGAATCTAAAACGATATAATATTAAAATGTGTTTAGAAAAGGCTTGTTTTTAACATCTGATTAGTTTCACGTGCATTTTAAACATAATTAAAAGATAACTGTAATAGAGAAAGTTAGAATAAGAGAATTGTTGTTTGAAATTGAAACAACTTCAATATATATATATATATTTTTTTTTTTTGAAAAAACTTCGATATTTATTTTATAGGGATTGTAGTTTAAAATACCTTCCATATTGATTTTAGTAGTATTTAAATATAATATAGTCACATTTACCACCGAAGATAATCTAGCACACTAGATATTTATGGTTTAGAGTTTTATGGATGATTATATTACGTACTCAGATATAATCCTGGATTCCGGTTATCAAAATTTAAAAGAAAAAGTACATTGGAAGGTTGGAACCGAGAAAAGGAAATGGGTTCACGAGTTCTCTAGTAATTTTAATGGAACCATTTGTGTTGTTCATCTGAGCTTTCTTTGTCAAAAAAGAAGAAAAAATGTTTTGATCATAAAAAGAATGCTTGACAGCTCGATTGCTTATTTTGGTGTAGCTTCAGAGTATTTGAATTTGTTTCTTGTTAGTCAAAAGTAAACGATTTTATCACACGACATTATAGAAAAATACTTTTTTTTTTGTAACACCAAGAAAAATACTTCAAAAACATTTTAGAAATAAGAACGAAACCGATCCACCAAAAAGGCTGCTAGAAAGTGAATGCTTATCTTGAGATAGAAAAATTCGAAAACAACATTTGCTACACCAATATGACAATATCTATTTACTTTTGAATATAAAATAATGAGGAATAAGATATTGTATTCTCAAGATCAATGCAGTACTTTTATATTGAACGGAACAAAACTAGTGTGAACTGCGTGTATGAAGATTGATTTTTAAGTTCTGTAAATTTTTAATTTTCATCTTAGGTCAGAAAATTTATGGAATGAAATGTTGTATATTTTATGATTATAGGAGAAGTTTATCTAAATCCATGTGGAACAAGGTGTACGTACACATTATGTAATCCTGGGTTTTCTTTTGAAATATTACTCATATGATTTTATCTCTATATATATTTCTAAAGAATATAATAAAATAGAAAAGGAAAAGAAAATGGTCGATGGAAAAGTGAAGAGATCAAAGTTGATTCTAGTGTTTGTTAGATAAAAGAGGTTTAAATGAAGTTGACTTTTTGAATTCAACGAAAACTGACTTGACATCGTAAATTGATTAGCTCGAATATTATAAGATATAATCTGTTTTTGTAATGATAAATGTATGGTTTCTTTCTCCTTATCATCAAAATTCTTTACGCCATAGTTGCGGAAGATCTTAAAATATGCCATTTCCATAAGTGGTTATCATTAAAAAGTGTGTATAGTATATGTCATATAAAATACTACAATTTTGTAATGCATTGGACAGCATAATTTCTCTTTTCTTTGTTCTCAAAAGGTAAATTCAGATTCTCTATTTATTATAGTTATTTTTGGTTAAATATTCCAATATTGATATTCAAGCAACCCGTAAAGCTAGAAATAACACATCTTCCGGAAACTTATATGAATAATTGAAAAATTAATTTCACTGCGTCTTTTTTTATTTGAATTTTCAAATAATTGTACTAACTCGTACATGATCAGAATCCACTGAAATTGTTTATATTCAAAACACATGTTCGTCGTGTAAACGAATAATGTCGTATTCATGCATGATTAAAGATTTAACACTTTATCAACAAATTTTTAACTGTTAAATACGTCTATGCTTTCTTTTATATATATATACACCCTTTTGATACTACTTTGATCAGGGAAGGTATTTTTGTTTGTCAGAGAGCTTATACATACTGATCTAGCTATTGATATACGTGGCAACTAACCAACAATACTGATGCAAACTATTAAAATGCAAACCAGTACTAAACATCTGTTTGACTATTTAATATTGTTGCCTAACTTTAGTAATTTTCAAAGATGTAAGAGTATTTCCAACTCATCTCTATATTTGCTTATAAAATATTATTTAGAAACAAATTTATTCCAATTCCTTTCTATTTTTTTCACTTCTCAAAACTTCAAATTTAAAGTTTCATATTTTTATTTGTATTTTGGTCTCTACAATTACACATCACATTTATAATTTATAAATATTTTCTTGTTTATTATTTTAATCCTTATAAAAATTATATCTCATAAATATTTTAAGTTTTGTTTACAAAATTTAATTTTACACAAAAAAATAAATAAAACTTTAAAAGAAGATTTAAAATATTTAAAACTAGATTTAGATAACAAAAATATACAAAAAAAAACTTAACAAAAAAACTTTTAAAAAATTACATGAAGACATAACTATTACACAAATTTAATACAACAATCTAATAGTAAGGTAAGTTTGATCCGGAACCTTCAAAATTTTCAAATATTGTCCAATTTTTTTTTGTGTAATTGAAGATGGTTGTTGTCGTCGTTGTTGTTGTTGTTGATGATGTCTTTACATACAATTCTTTCTCGTTCAGATTCAATATATTCACGAGTATTAATATCATCAATAAAAGTTAGTCTTTTAATATTTTATGTTTCTTTTTTACTTTCTTGTTCTGATCTAATGTATTTATAAGTATTAATATCTTCCGATTTCAACAATTTTTATCTCTAATTTATAAATTAAAAATGACGAGAGCTATTTTTACTTCGAAATGCACTAGTAGATCATATATGCATTACGAAAATTACTTTATGGAATAATATGATATTTTACTTGAAGTTTAATATTAATTAAGTTATATTTTTAAAAATTTTATATTTTAATATAATATTTTATTAATTAATATTGTTGTAATATGTTTATACATGTGCTAGTTATTTACAAAAGTTTTATGAATTCAAATTAGTTATGACAAATATAAGGATCATATTATAAAATGCAAATAGTTTTGAAGTAAAGTTTGAAATTTTGTTTTTGGAGAAAAATACCTTTAAACTTTAAATATAGAATTTTGGAAACTTCAAAACAGAGTTCTTTTTTGGAGATCTCTAATCTAACCTCTTAGGATTCAGACATTCTTGGGATTTGGAGAGGGCAATTAGTCTATTTTATCAAATGTAGGGTGTGACTGTATATACCATTTAGAGTAAATATTTACTCCCAATTTAGTTTTTACTTTCATTTTTTATCTTTCACCAGTTTAATCTAAAAATAAAGGTAACTAGAATAAATTATTCCTTCACTTAAAACATTTTCTAATTTTTAAACAATTATTTCTTCTCTTTTCCACTTTCATTTTTCCACCATTTTACTTTCACATTATCTAATCACACTTGTAATACTATGTCACTTTAGTAATATTCATATCTATGGTCTCTTTTTTTTTTTTTTGAAACTCTATATCTGTGGTCTCAACTTTCTTAAATTTGGTATATTTTATCAATTAAAAAATTTACGTTTGTTTAAAATCTTATGTATATCAAATACTGATACAAAATCTAAAAGAAAATAATACTATGTATTTCCTCCTGGCAAGTTCCAAATCATTCACTTATTCACTGACTTTTTTTTTTTGAAAATGTACTTATTCACTGACTTTAGTCGCTACCACTTATTAACAAGCTCTAGACCAATGAATGCTTTATTATTTTTCTCTTCAGCTTTATGATGTTCTTGTTTCATTTTCTCATGATGATGGGCTTTAGTTTCCCCCGAGTTTCATGTGACTCAAATGTGAGATGTAAGAACTAAGAAATGGAGGTTTTTGATACGGTCAAATCTGCCATTTGCCAAATGGAAGACCAAAATCAAAGAGCACTGAGAATCGATTATTCTTTCACTATCATAAATATCCTTAATATTAGCCCAAAAAAAATTCCACAATGATTTTGCAGAACTCTTTGGGCATACTACCACTGTATGAGCAGAGCACTAAACATTACATTTTTGGATACAACATATAATAAGGGAGAATTGGAAAAATGAGACACTTTGAACTTTTGTTTGTCACAATAATAAGACTTCTCATACTTTTAGTAATTCTGGACATGTTTTATCCTTTTTAATGAGAAAAATAGTAAATTAAATTTTAAAAATGTAAAAAAGTATGAAAATTATTGGAAACATAAGTATGACAATATATATGTTTAAACTTTTTTAAAAAAAAATTTGGAATCATATTTTATTTTATCTTCTAGCTACAGTTAGAATATTCATTCTGGTAATCTACCTAGCTTATATGTCCGATTCTAAGTTTTAAACATAGATATATCAATGGTATATACCGTAAACTAACCTTTCTTGTATATTCTAGCAAAGATAGAATCAATTACGTTATAATCAAGAAAGATGTCTTCGGTCTACCTACAGCTTGATAACGATATATAGCCACAACTCAATGATATAAGTTGGTTATATTACGTGACATAACTTGTTCTGCCTTTTACCTTATATGATGCCTACAGGAAGAATACATTTCTCACCTACTATACAGTGTTCTGCTTAGTTAGTGTACATATTCTAGGCAAATCGTGAAAATATGGAAACTTCCATATTCGGTTAAAGAAGTTTTCTAAATGAAAACTAAATCTACCCTAAATCTCTCAAAATATATTTGAGAATATTTTCTCCACGTTCTTCTCCTCCCACGATCTTTTTCTCTTCGTTTGTGTTTTTCTCTTCTTCATCCACAAAGTCATCTCTTCTCTCTATCAATACAACATGGTTCTAATCTATGTTAAATCTGGTGAATGGGTACATAGTTGCAGTGAAGAGTGAAGTTTCGTGGTAGACAAAGCAAGGCGTGGTCGAAGAGTAACATTAGAAACTACTACTCCATTGGAGAATCTCAAGAGGATCGTATGAGGATTATGGGGTGGACCATAATGTTCTTAATACCGAGTTCAGTTATTTGATGGTTAATCAAAGAGGGAATTCTCCAATTATTATTATCAATGATCGGCAAGCATCTCATTGTCAAAGCTGTTCCTAAGTGTTGATACAAAACCACTCACGGGTTTTCCGTTTCATTATTCCGGTGAGAGTTTCTTCGTAGACGAGGAGGAGGAGGTGGCACTGGTTCTTGATGAAGCCTGAGATGAGGTTGGCCCCATTACTCGCAGCATTGCTTGCATCATTGGTAGAAATGGACCCTTCAAACAAGTGGATCTCGGAGGACTCGTAGATCCTTCTCTTAACCTCCCCTGATGTAGTAGCCCACCTGTGTTTGTGTGCTACCTGATTTGTAATAAAACATGATAATACAGATTGAGACAACTGGAAACTAGCATATGTTGAAGGGAGGAGATCAGAGCATACAAGTACTGTATATACCCTAACAAATATGGTATATACCCCATACAATAAGATTTTCTTCAAGACCGCTCTGTTCAGTTACAATATCTTCTTGCTTGTCTTTCTCCTTCTTTGTCATCTGAGTCCTTTGTCTCAGACTTATCCTAAAATTAGATTGTAATTGGTAAATACA
The DNA here is from genome assembly GCF_020379485.1 of Brassica napus. NCBI lineage: Eukaryota > Viridiplantae > Streptophyta > Magnoliopsida > Brassicales > Brassicaceae > Brassica > Brassica napus. Next base: position 4,988,652 of record NC_063434.1, on the reverse strand, counting down.
TGCAAGTTTTACATCCAGCTTAGTTAAGTAGATAGTTGGGGTTATATTCCTATACCATTAAGCACAGTGATGAAACATACAGATCAAGAGAGGCCAAATCATCACGACTGAAATAACGTGAAGAATTTGGATGAAGTAACTGCAATAGTGGTCTCCTACCATTCTGCAAAAAAAAATTTAAAGCCATACGTTAATACTGGAAGAACTCAACGTATTAGCCATTGAAACCCTAAGGAAAGCAAAGAGGAAAAGTCTAGTACAAATCATATATAGCCAACAAAAGGTTAGATGTTATCAAGCCGAAGAAATGAGACTAAGTACAATATTATCTTGGCATGCTTTTCAAAATCAATGTACACAAACCTTTTCCATAACAAGATCCTTTAAATTGGCCTCCAGCTCACGAACACAAAACAATATCAAAGCTTCTTCTACGGCGGAGAAGAGAAGGAGAAAAAGAAATTAGGGTATCTGCAACTCCTTTTTCTTTTTTGTTATTTTTTAAAGTTTTGTTAATTTTATTTAACTTTTAATATTTACCCATTTAAAATCAATTACGAAAATTACAATATATAATTTTAATTCAACTTAATTGATAAATTAGGGGTAGTTTGGTATTTACAGGAATAAAAATCTTATTTTCCTAAAATATCTTATACAAATCTCATTGTGACAAATCCAAGTTTAAAGTGTCCTCTTTTTCCAATTTTCTCATATAATAACCATTAGAACAATTTTGTTAGACTTGATTATCGATTGGAGTAGTAGAATTGTAGTTCTTTTTAGTAAATATGTTTAATTAGTCCTTTAGGAAGAAAAAAGCTAATGTTCTACAGTTTGGTCATTAAAAGCATAAACGTCTAAATTTTGACAAACAAAATAATTGCTTAACAGAAACATACATTTACATCCTATCATTTGGTCATTTATAAACGTTTTAAATGGTAAAACAATTTTCTAATGGATTTTGTGGTTTAATATCGGTTTTCAGCTGTATAAAAATAAAAAATTTAGTTCAATGGACATCTAAACAATCATTACAAAATACTATAAGAATGTTAAAATTAACTGGTGGTCAAATATTTTAGACGCTAAACAAAATTTGAACCTCCGATTAATATACTACGTGTTTTAGAAACCTACAAATTAATTAAATAGCTATCAATATAAAATGCTTAAGACAAGAGGATATCAATCAATAACATTCTTGATCATGCAGTGGATCAGATCTTCTACATGTACAATCATGATTAAGAAATATAACTTTGCCGATAATAATTAAGAATTTGTACTTGAAATAGACTGCATACAAATTAAGAAGAGAAAAAGAGAGGAGAAAGAGGGAGAGAGTAAAGAGAGAAATAAATGTCCCATTGATGGATATCGAGGACCAATGGGGACCCAAAACAAGTCCCCCAATTGAATTCCAAAGTGGTAAAGAGAAGTTATGGGGATGTATTTGCAAATCATGAACCAATTGATTAAGCTTTTTTCTTAACATTGGTAACAATTACATCATATAATCTCTAATTTGATTAATATGATAATTAACTACTTTCAATATATGTAATACTGATGAACAACTCTACGGATAATGATTCTATACTTTTTCCGAAACACTTGAATTGACGGACAGTTTTGCATGTACGACATCCTCGATGAATATGATTTATCTTCAGCAGACGACCACAACGAACAGTTCTACCCGCAATATTCTAAAACATCCGATAAGCCTTGCATCCTATAATATGCAAGAAATTGCGTTGTATGGAATTCGAACTCCAAACTTGGATGTAGAAACTTTTAAACCTTAACTATTAATCTAAGGTGTTTCTACAAATTAAATCATTTTTCTGTGTTATTTTTTTTAGAAAAAGCGCAAAAAATGTGTGGCCATATATTAGAAAGTAACAACACTTATATTTATCAATGAGGCACTTAAGCTTTCCTTAGGTGTTCCACAATGTTGGCTAGTGGTGTCCAAATATGAAACTCATTATCTGAGTCCCTCCTTTTTAGTTTCCGCACGGGTGGAGTATAATATATATTTTCCCATGAAATGAAAAACAAAATTCATTGGACAATTTCTCTTATCTATGTTAAGTTTCAACTACATAAATCATTAGACGCATTGATTATTGTAAAAGTTTGTTACAATTGAATACTGTTGTATGAGTTTCATCAACTTAAGAGATCAATTAATATTGTAGATTGATAGTATCATGTTAGTTACTCTCTTTGTCTCATAAAAAATGTCGTATTATTTTATTAAATAAATAATATAATTTAGAATTTAATGTAATTTATGCATTGTTAAGTCTAACATTAATTGTAAAATACATTGATTTTATATATAATTTATCATTTCAAAGACTATTAGTTAAATAGATGTAACTATTAAAAAACATAAATATTTTTCAATTATTTTTAATTTACGTGAAAGTGTCTAAATGACATTTTTTATGAAATAGATAGAATAATCAAATTTAAAGAAACTGATATTTTCTCGTTGGTTACTCAAGTATATAAAAGCTGAAAATGTAAAATTCGAGAACAATGAAATGGCCTTGGAGTAGCTTAGTATATAAGAATAAGGTATACATATTTATTTTAGAATGCATCTAGGCCGGAAAATCCATCGATGTCCAAGGATTAAGTTGTACCTTCTAAGCACTAATGATTCGTGTGCATACTTGATTAGACTATCTGGCATCTGCCCATGTATTGTTAAATATCAAATGCTTAGATGCTTTCTTTTCATTTTAAATTATCATGCGCATGTATCTTTCATGAGTTATATCAATTCAAGAAGTGATTGATTGATTCTTGGAAAACACAATGGGAACTAATGTGAATGCGAAACGGTGGTAACGTGCTGTGTTTTTTCTTCAAAACGACTGAATCAATTCATAATCACGATCTCATTGCATCATCATGTTATTAAATATTAATTATTACTATTATGGAGATTTTTGTATGACAGCAGAATTTAATTGTCGGTATGGTTTTTGCAATATTGATTTTGTGAAATCTAGCTATAAATAAAATATGGTTGTCTATGTTCTTACATTCGTCAAAAATGTTTCATATTTGTGATCAACTAAAATTGTGGCTTTGATCAAAAGCGTACAAGTATATTACCAAAAAAGCGTACAAGTACTAATTAATATTTTTCGAAGAGATAAAGCACATATATCATGCCACGTGATGACGTGAATGCAAAATGTGTGTATCCAAATCTTCAAGGGGGCCAAAATGCTCTATCGCATCCATTATTGCTGTTCCATCTTCTGTCTCCAAACCCCGACAACTTAATAACCTCAATTAATTTTGCGAAGAAGTCATAACTTAGTTCCGTGGTCACTATTATAGATTAATTGACCATTATTGATTAATCATGTGGATTATGCATTGATCAATTGCATATAATTTGTAGGACCGATACACACATTTTAATAATATACTGAAACGCAAAGCTAATACTTGACGGTTTTTGGAGTTACTTAAACTTGGTAGATATGTGGTTGATTAAATGATGTTCCAATAATTTGGTTTGATAAAAGCTCGAGTTCCTGAGGAACACCCTCTCCTTTCAGTCGAGTCATGACTTCGCCCTCAGGTGGGAGGAGAGCTTACTTAGAGAAAGATTGATTCTCCTATGGACTTGGTGGACCTTGCAATCGAGTTATTGCATAATTATCATAATTTTACAAATAGATAAATACAGCATCCATCTGGTTAAAAGGGGATCAATCCACTAACTAGATATACTTTTAATTCAGCTTATAATTTTACACGACGTACAAGTTAGTAACTAGAAACTATACACTACCGAGTTACTAATATCATACACGACGTACAAGTTAGCATCGCTTTTATACATATGTACATGACTTGTAACTTACAAGTTGTAAGCTAGATATAATATACATTCATTTTAGCTTATTGTTACATGATGGTTGTGACTCATAAGATGTGTCCCCGATATGAATAATGAGGCGATAAGGATTAATCATCTTCTATTCGCGGATGATACGATGTTCTTCCTTAGCGCAAGCAAGGATTCAACGGCTGCTCTTAGCTCGATATTGACTAAGTACCAGGAGGCTTCAGGGCAGGTTATAAACAGAGACAAATCCTCCATTACCACTACAAGAAAATGATCTTATTGTGACGAAATTTTGATGCAAAAATTATTTGTCACAAATTTGTTACTTTTTAAATACGTTATTGTGATTTAAGTTTTTTGTCACAAATGAGTAGCTTTTTCGTCGCAGTATTCTGACGATTTTAAATCGTATCTACTTTTGTCACAGCCAGTGACAAAATTGAGACAAAACTAACAGTCGTAACAATTGTGACAATATTATGACAATACACATCGTCGCAAATCAGTTACGAACCTGTGATGGAATACATAGTCTCACTATGTGACAATATGATGACAAAAGAAATAGTAATAAAATGTAACAGAAAAATATAACAAATCCGTCATATTATTAAATCGATTTCCAAATGTTTTTTATCTTCCTTTTACAAAAACATTTCTAGATTGATTTAATTATATTTTTATTAAGTCAGTGATTTTTAAAAAATATATTTTTTTTGATACTTTTTACTTGATATGTATATATTTTTATATACTTGAATATTTTTAAACTTACTTCATTTCATACTTATTTAAAATATGGTTATTTACTATCTATTTTAGATGTCACTATTTTTTAGATGTGTGTTTAAAATGATATGAAAAGCATACACTTTTCTTATTAGATATCGATCAAAATGAAAAGAGATAGAAAATAAGATCTTCAAAGCTGAAACATATTTAAAATAAATGATGCTATGTATGATCGATCCATTACGCCGAACTCAAAACTAATTACAGCCCATTAACCTATAACCCTAATCAATAATGAGGATACGTGTGTCGGTGTGTGCATATGTAAATATATATATATATCTTTCAAAAGAATAGCCGCAGCCATCACCTTAGAGAGAATGAGAAATAGAAAAAAAGTGAGAGATATGCGTTTCCGATGTTGAGCACCCTCGTTTCTGGTTTTGTGGTGGTATGTGTGTCTCGCCGTTGGGTTTTTAATAAGGAGAGGAAGAGACAGATCTTGAAAGAACTGGGCAATCAGCTGGAGGTCAGACAGAGGCAAAGAATATTTGAACCATTGGTGAGAAAACCATTGTTTTGAGATGGACACCAATCGAGAACACATCATGGAGTTGTGTCATTGCAAGAGTTTGTATGCCTTAGCCGCCATAACTTTCGATTCCTGTGCAAGAATCAACCGAAGATAAAAATTCAGGAAACCCTAACTGTTTTCTCTCGACCGCAGCCCATTACGGGAAGCTGAATGTAGTAGCATATATTATAATTTTTTGTCGATATTATAATATTCTTTTAAAGTTGTTTATACTAATTTAGTTTCAAATACTAGTTACTTTTGTATTCTTTCACTATTATTACAAATATTAACTATAAAAATAAAGCAATAGCCAATAGTTCAGTGAATTCTGAATTTATCGTGATGACAAATTGTTAACTAATTAAGTCCATAGTATATCGATGGGGTATAACAAATTTAATTTGAATCTGTGACTATATATTAGTTATAAAGTATTACAAAATTAAAGCAACTAAAAGAGTCGCAAATGAAGATGGATTAGTGATGATTCTTTACTATTAGTTTGTGACAGTTAGAGACTATATTTCAGTGGTAATCAGAGACGAAATTAGCACGTTGTGATAGTCACAAAATGTGACAAATTTGTTATGTTAATTGTAGTTGGTAATTGTAACATTTTTATTACTTTTATATATGGTTACTATTTGTGACGGAATAGTTACTATATGTAATGGTCATAACATTGTAACGGTTTTTGTTACCAACAAAATTTGTGACGACTGTATTGTAACCACTATGAAATTGTCACAAATATGTCACAATATTTTTATTGTGACGACTTGTGTTTTATTGTAACAAATAATTTGGTCACAATATAATTATTTTTTTGTAGTGTACCTTCTCTCGTAAAGCGCCACAAGACCTGAAGAAAAGGGTCCATAAAGAGTTACAAATACACAAGGAGGGTGGAGTTGGTAAATACTTAGGATTGCCGGAACACTTTGGGAGAAAAAAGAGAGATCTTTTCTCTTCGATGGTAGACCGGATTAAACAGAAAGCTAGTGGCTGGAAAAATCGACACCTCTCCGCTGCCGGGAAGCTTGTGATGCTACAGAGTGTACTCACCCCTATCCCATCTCATGCTATGTCTTGTTTTAAACTACCAATATCCCTATGTAAGCGGATCCAATCTGCTTTGACACGTTTCTGGTGGGATGGTGGAGATGGTAAAAAGAAAATGGCATGGATTTCATGGGAGAAGATGACTCTGCCAAAAGGGTACGGGGGTTTAGGAGTGAGGGATATTCAGGCTTTCAATGAAGCGTTCTTGGCAAAAATCAGTGTACGCCTCCTGGATAACCCTGAAGGGTTACTCGGTCGGACTCTCCTCCCTAAATACTGCCCGGACGGTAATCTGTTGAAATGCACCATCCCGAATGGGGCTTCTCATGGGTGGCAGAGTATTCTGGCAGGTCGTGATCTCCTCATCAAAAAGCTCGGATGGGTGATAGGGGATGGAGCTGGCGTCGGGATTTGGGATGATCCTTGGTTAAGCCTCGAGGAACCAGCTAGACCTATGGGACCTGCTACTAGAGCAACTTCTCACCTTGCGGTAAAGGATCTTCGATACCCGGACTCGGGGGAGTGGAACAGAGAAGTCATCCAGGCCATCCTGCCATTTGATGAAGAGCGGATCATGAAGTTGCAACCAAGCATTAAAGGGGCTATTGACGCATTAAAATGGCTAGGTACAAAAGATGGCAGATATTCGGTTAAATCAGGATACCATGCGGCTATGGAGGAAGCTGTGGAGGAAATACTTGAGGATGAAGCGGCGGTAGAATTTAACTGGAAAAAATCAGTATGGAATCTGAAACTAGCACCAAAAGTTAAGATGTTTACATGGAAGAGCCTGAAAGGGATCCTCCCGGTGGGAGAGAGACTGCTTGAACGCCATATTAATGTAGATCCGAGATGTAAACGGTGTGGAGCCTCGGAATCTATCAATCATCTTCTGTTTCATTGCCCCTATGCTCGAGAGGTATGGTCTCGTGCACCACTTGTAGGGAGCTTTGATGTTAGCGGATTGACAGATTTGAGAGCCGAGTGGTCGGAAAGGCACGCGGTCAAGTGCCTACCTCCAACAGCAATTATCTCTACCCCGCTTGTCCCTTGGTTACTTTGGTTTCTGTGGAAGGCGCGCAATAAATACGTGTTTGAAAACTTTGCTGGGACTCCGGCTGATACAGTTTCGCAGGCCATCGTGGCAGCAAGAGAATGGGAGATGGCGCAAGAGAAGGTGGAGAAGAAACACCCTCTACTTAAACCTCAGATGCCTACCAAGGAAGTGGTTACGGTGGCTCAATCGGACGCTGCTTGGTCAAAACTATCTAACAACGCAGGCCTGAGCTGGATAGTAACAACATCGGATCAGAGCATCGTGGGAAACAGAGGAGTGAGGTTCATCTCTTCACCACTAATTGCAGAGGGTCTTGCGTTACGAGATGCGGTTGCTAGGTGTAATAGCCAGGAAGTGAAGGAAGTGCGATTTGAATCTGACTCTGCTCAGCTCATCAAGGCCATTAACAGGAAGGAACCACCGTTGGAGCTCTATGGGATTGTGCAAGACATTCTGACTATGTCGGTCTCGTTTGATTATGTTGCTTTTACTTGGATTTCTCGGTTGAGAAATATAAATGCCGATGCAGCAGCAAAGAACACTCTGTCTTTGTTGGAACAAATTGTGGTTGTGGATGAGTTAATTCCCCCACCAAATTAATTAATGAATGAAAGTAGTTTGTGATCAAAAAAAGTACATGACTTGTAACTTACAAGTTGTAAGCTAGATATAATATACATTCATTTTAGCTTATTGTTACATGATGGTTGTGACTCATAAGATGTGAACGAAAAGGATTTTAACATAGAGCAACATTAAATGTTTTCTCATAAATTAGTTAAAATAGTTATATACACAAGACTGTACTGATTTTATTGAAAAATGTGGTTTTGGTATTGACTTGTTTGATAAGGATTTCCGGTGGGTTCACGGGGGCCTTACTCTTGCGTATAATAGCATATTATCTTGTTAAGAAGAGTTTATCGGTGGATTCACCGAGACCGTTTCCATTTCACTCTTGCTCGTCTTTTGAAGAGAGGACTTTTCCACCATACCTTCTTCCCATGGAAGAAGATGTAGATGTTTTCTCGGCTTCGCTGCCGAGTTTCGGCTTCAGCTTTATCACCAGTTTGTTATCTTGCGTAGCGGTCTGTACGGGGCCAGAAGATGCAACCGAGATTACCATGTGTTGTCTCGCAGGTGAGGGTTGGCCCTCAACGTCACATTATGTGACTAAGTTTCAGCTGTCCGGCTCTGTCGGGTATGCCCCATCGACGCATCCAAGCTTTGTCTTGAATTCGCTGTCATCTTCCTTTGAAGATTTATCTTTCTTAATTTGGTCTGTTATTGTATCTTATGCTTTTTATCAAAGAGGATGGATAATTCCCTCTAGTATTTGTATTCAAGAAAGTTGATGAATGAAAGTTAGTTGTGTTTCAAAAAAAAAGTTATATACACAAGACTAAAACTCCAAAGCTAGCTAGTGTTTTGTCGGTTTCTTCGCAAATGGTGCAGACAAAAACAAAGATTCTTTGTCATTTTCCAACTAATAATCTAGAGATCAAATATTATGAAAGTATAACTCACTTTATTATTGCTCAAGAAACTAACTCAAAACTTAAGCTTAATCTCCAATCCCTTAAGCTATGCAACACACTTGCATCTTCTTATATAGAAATTTAAAGTTCCTAATCCTAATAGGTAATACTTTTAGATAACTCCTAAACATTTAGATAACTCCTAAACATTAGTATTCCTATTATCCATAACTCGGTAGGATTAGGTAGATAAATTCTAACTCAAGTTTCCTTTTCTTTCAAGCTTAATCCAACAGTCTCCCCCTTAAGCTTGAAACCTTCTTTCGATATGTCTTGCATCCCGATGAGCTCCCTCATTTCTTTAAACTTGATCCTTCCTAATGCTTTAGTCAGGATATCAGCCTTTTGCAACTCGCCTGAAACATGTTCTACATCAACTTGTCCCTTTTCAATGCACTCTCGGATGAAGTGGTATCGCCTGTGTATGTGTTTGCTTCTGCCATGGAACACTGGGTTCTTCGTGAGGGCTATAGCAGACTGATTGTCGATTCTGATTAGTACCTTCTCAATGGGTTGCTTCGTGACTTCACTCAGCAGTTCTTGTAACCAAATGGCCTGCTTTGCAGCCTCTGTTCCGGCCATAAATTCTGCTTCACATGAAGAAAGGGCAACTGTATCTTGCTTACTTGAGTTCCACGTGATCAGAATTTTGCCTAAATAGAAAATGTGACCTCCAGTGCTTCTCCCATCATCTATATCTACGTTGTGGCTGCTATCGCTGTAACCAATAAGTTTAGGGATCCCCGGAGTTGAACGTTCAAACATAAGACCAAGTGAAGTTGTTCCTTGAAGATATCTGAGGCAATGCTTTATTGCAGATTCATGCGATGCTTTCGGATTGGTCATGTATCGGCTGAGAACTCCTACGGAGTAAGAGAGGTCTGGACGCGTATGAATCAGATACCTCAGGCAGCCGATGATTCTTCTATACTTTGTAGCATCAACATCCTTTTCTTCACTTGATTTTGATAGCTTCAAACCGATCTCCATTGGTGTATGCGTCATTTTGCAGTTTTTCATCCCACTTTCTTCTAAGATTTTAAGAGCATACCTTCTTTGATTCAAGCTGATGCGATTTTTCTCTTGGTGAACTTCAATACCGAGATAGTAACTCAGTCTTCCTAGGTCGCTCATGTCAAATTTAGAGGCCATCTCCTGTTTGAACGTATCAATGACCTTCTCGCTTGCTCTACTCACAAATAAGTCATCAACGTACACGGCTATTATGAGTATGCTTTGTTCCACCGTCTTTCGATACACAGAGTGTTCTTTTGAGCACTTCTCAAAACTAAACTCGAGCAGTATTTGATTCAGCTTATTGTTCCAAGCCCTTGGCGCTTGACGCAACCCATATAATGCTTTGTTAAGCTTGTAGACCTTTTTCTCGCTTCCCTTTATCTCAAACCACTTTGGTTGCATTACATAAACTGTCTCTTTCAACTCTCCATGAAGGAATGTCGTCTTGACGTCCAGTTGATGTACTTGCCATCCGTTTGTGGCTGCGATACTGATGAGTAGTCTGATGGTTTCAAGTCGTGCCACAGGAGCAAAAACTTCGTCAAAGTCAATCCCATGTTGCTGCACGTAACCCTTTGCCACTAGACGTGCTTTATACTTGTTGATAGAGCCATCTGAATTGCGTTTGATCTTAAAGATCCATCTGAGCCCAATGGCCTTTGCTCCCACCGGTAGATCAACCAGATTCCATACTTCATTCTTCTCGATTGACTTTAATTCATCCAAACAAGCATCTGTCCACTCCTTAAGCTCGCTTGCCTCAGTGTAATTGAAAGGCTCATCGTTCAAACAAAGTAGTAGCATCTCCCCTTCTTCTTCAGCCATCATTACGTAGTCCTCAAGGTACTTAGGTCTTGAGGTCTGTCTCTCGCTTCTTCTTAACCCTCTGTCTTCTTGTTCTTCCTCCTCCACAGATTCTGGTAAGTCTATTATCGGTTCCTCTGTTTCACCACTGGTCCCTTCATCCTTTACACTTGCAACTTCATTGTCTAGTGCGGGACCTTTCTGTTGATCATTCTCTGTAACTCCGTGATTTCCAAATTCACCGAGTGTGACCACAAAATCATTATAGTTTTCAGCCTCTGCATCGTGTTTCTTCCAGTTCAAACCTTTTGCTTCATCAAACACAACGTCTCGACTCACCACTATCTTTCGTGTTTCAGCATCCAGAAGTCTGTAAGCTTTAGACCCTGGTTCTGTTCCTAGGTGAACCAGCATTCTTGTCCTATCATCAAGCTTCTTTAGGTGGACCTTATCAACCTTAGCGTAGCCGATGCACCAAAAGATACGCAGGTGCCTTATATTTGGCTTTCTTCCGCGTAGTACTTCATAGGGTGTTTGCTCTTGCAATGATCTGGTTGATATTCGGTTAATGAGATATGTCTCGTGTCGTACCGCTTCTCCCCACAAGTAATTGGGCATGTGCATATGCTTCAGTAGACTCCTTGCCATCTCCATTAATGTTCTGTTTCTCCTCTCCACCACTCCGTTCTGTTGTGGAGTGTAAGGAGTGGTGACATGTCTTCTGATCCCTGTAATCTCGCAATATGAGTTGAACTCTGTAGAGACAAACTCTCCACCTCGGTCAGTTCTGAAAGTACCAATCTTTTCTCCAGTTTCTTGTTCCACCAGTCCTTTTAGCTTTTTGAACTTTAGGAATGCTTCACTTTTCTCCTTAAGTAAAATTGCCCACATATATCTCGAGTAGTCGTCAATCACCACGAATATATATCGATTTCCTCCTGAGGTACTTGGAGTTATTGGACCACACAAGTCTCCGTGGATCAGTTCAAGTCGCTTTGTTGCTCTGTATGAACTTGATTGAGGGAAAACCTGTCTTGCATGTTTGCCAAGTAAACACGATGGACATAGTTCCTTTATCAAGTTAATATTAGGAGCCCCAACAACTAGTCCTTTGGCTATCATCATCTTCATAGTAGCCGTGTTGACATGTCCAAGTCTGCAGTGCCATCTGTTTGACTCACTTATCTCGCTTAAGAATAGTAGAGACGCATCCCTGATTCCCATGCGGACCTTGTAAAGTCTATTTTTCGACCTGTTTGCCTTGACTAGGAGCTTGCCGTGCTGATCATGCATTGTGAGAACGTCACCTTTCAGTCTTATATCACATCCGGACTCAGTTGCTTGACCAAGGCTGATGATATTGCTTCTCAACTCAGGTATAAAGTACACATCAGTCATCTTTCTCGCCTCATTATTCATATCAGTGAAAGATATAGTACCTTTTCCTTCAATATCAATCCTAGAATCATCACCGAATCTTATCTTTCCCGTGACTGTCTCATCTATACTTGAGAAGTATCTTTTATCGCCTGTCATGTGGTTACTAGCTCCGTTATCCAAGTACCAGATGTCTCAGTATCCTTATTTGTTTCATACTTCTCTGGAATACAGTTTTTCTCATTGAGATAAACTACTTCATGCATCATCAACTCATCAGCGTCCTGTGTGTCGTTGTTTTCACTCTCAAGCGTTTCTTGTAGTTTGAGGAGACGATCCGGGCAGTCGCTGGCATAATGGCCTTGCTTATCACACCGGTAGCAAGTTACTCTAGATGTATCCATAGTTCCATTGTATCTTCCCCTGCCACGACCTCTGTAGTATGAACGTCCCCCATGTCCTCGTCCACGCTGATTCTTGTAGTCACGATTTGCTCCCTGAGACTCAAAGTTGGAGTACATTAACTTTGTTTGCTCTTCTTGTGGTTCTTCTTCATCAGCAATACGTTCTTCATACGCTTTTAGGCGTCCCATAATGTCCTCAAAGCTTGTATTGTTTAAATCCAAAATTTGCTCGAGTGAGGCCACAATGTGAATATATTTCTTCCGAGGAAGGCTACTCAAGAATTTCTTTACCAACTTTGATTCTTCTATGGTGACTCCCAAGGCTGCAGATTTTGATGTTATCTCAGCAAGTTTTCCTCCAAACACGTCAATAGACTCTGTTTCCTTCATCTTTAAACGGTCGAAGTCATTCATTAAAGTCTGTAAACGAACCTCCTTGATTCTCTCAGCTCCAACGTTTCTGGTTTTTATAGCTTCCCATACCTTTTTAGCAGTATCAAGTTCTCCGAATTGTAGTATTAGCGCCTCAGGTATGGACTGAAATAAAAGTGCTATTGCCATATTATTCTTATCTCCTTCAGTTGTTTCTTCCTCAATAGCTTCCCAGACTTTGTGTACTTTGAGAGCAATTTTCATCCTTATCGCCCACACTGTATAATTCGCAGCTCCAAGCATTGGACATTTGATGGTCGAGGAGGTTTCCCCTTCCTTTGCCGTTGCCGTCGATGTAACTATCTCACCACTCATCTTCGTAACCTGTCGCTCTGATACCAAATCTAGAGATCAAAGATTATAAAAGTATAACTCACTTTATTATTGCTCAAGAAACTAACTCAAAACTTAAGCTTAATCTCCAATCCCTTAAGCTATGCAACACACTTGCATCTTCTTATATAGAGATTTAGAGTTCCTAATCCTAATAGGTAATACTTTTAGATAACTCCTAAACATTTAGATAACTCCTAAACATTAGTATTCCTATTATCCATAACTCGGTAGGATTAGGTAGATAACTTCTAACTCAAGTTTCCTTTTCTTTCAAGCTTAATCCAACAAATAATCCTTTATTTGTTGTCAATTCCAACTAACAGATCTTTTTTATTTTTGTGTTCTACAAGTATCTTTTCCCTCTTTTTTTCTTTTTAAATTTAAACCGTTTATTGTTTTTCCACAACCTAGCTAGTGAATATATGTGCCTAGTTACCAGTCCATTTGCTTGGCATCGGATCTCTAACATATTCTTAATGGCCATTCCTCGAATTTATTATATTTATCTTCTTTTTTTTTAGAAAGGGTTTACTATTAATTTCATATATTTATCACTAAAGCTTTCCTTTGAGTCTTTTAAAAGGGTAATTAACATATTTGTGTAGTTAGCAAACAGAAAACACACATTTGAATTTATATGAGATCCTTACAATCTAATACAGTTTATATTAATGAATTTAATCCGTTTACATATTGTAAATAAAATCAATTAAAAATAGTAGCTAAGAAACAAAATACATATATAATATAATATAAAATTAATGTCACCATAAGCAACATCTACTGGTGGGTTTTAAATTTAATTATAAAACTTAATTATAACAATTTTCTGTGTAAACTAAACTAATTAAGACAAATAAAACAACACATACATACATTTATCATTAAAACAATCATCTTACACAAGTAAACACATAAATTTGAAAAAAAAGAAATATTGTTTTATGTCAAAATTACAATTTTATTAAATAATTATTAACCAAAAATACTTCTCCTAAAATTGTATTATGCTAAAATCTTTTAATATTTTTGTTTTGAATATAAATTTAGGAGTAATGTTCTTATGATTTAGTTTTTTTTTACAGATTATTCTATAAAACATTCAATTTTTTTATCAATTATAAATAGATTGAATATATCTTAAGGCATTTTATTATAAAAATATTAAAAAATTTAACTGATATGAGATAGTTTTACCAAAAAAACTAATAAGAGATAGAATTACTCTATTTAAATGTTATATTATATCAAATAAAACTAAAGCCATTTTTAAACGTATTACATAAACAAATGAGCATAACTGAAATATATTTGTACACAAATTAAATATTAAGTTACAAAACCAAAAATACATAAAGTATGTAAAAAGATTAAAAATTTTGTTAACTAAAAGTTTATATTAATATTGCTCAAGAAAATATGCTTTCACTAAATTGTTGCAGAGAGAAAATACTTGTATGTTTCATCTTTTTTTGTCTCAATATTTTCACAACTAAAAGCCCATGTTCCAAAACGCATGTTTTATTATAGATCTGTTATATTTCATTAGAACTAACAAGATTAAGAAGAATAAACAAAGAAGTTGAAAAAAAATTAAAGAGAGGAAAAATGGCCCTGAGATTTGCAGGTAAATTGTTGAAGACGAAAACATTTTAGTCATTTGACTTCATTAAACCTAGAAAAACAAAATAAAAGTTCAAAATAAACCTTTCTCATTGCGAACTGCGGCCATGCTCATTACACAATCTGATATTAACCATTGGGACAAGCACAACTACTGAAACATTGCACATATTAAATATATAATGGCTAAAATGATGTAAAGGCCCTAAAACTACTCCCAAATTAATCTCCGTATAACTTCCGTAATTTTGAACATTGCTAAAAACCTAAAAAGAAGAAAAGGAGAAACCGTAACTTTTTGTCGTGTTTGCCGTGATTCTCAAGCTTTCCAATCACATATTTAATTGGGCCATAGTAAGTCCAATCACATTATATTAATTACAAAACCGAAAGCCAAGTTCCATACCTCAGTCCTCACACTTTTTTTTTGACCGGAAAAAAAAAGTGTGAGGACTGAGGTATGGATTATAATTGCATTGTAGAGGGAGCAAAAGGAGGTTGAAATGGTTCTTGTTACATTGGATTCTTGGAACAATAGTGTCAATAGTTGGCATTATAAACATATACACAGGTATAAGGGCCTATAATAAGAAGACATCATCATCAAGCAGAGACTCAAGTCTTTGGACAATCTTGTTCACAGATCAACTATATTGTCTTATCCTCTTCTATCTAATTCAAGACAAAAGGGAGCATTTTCAAAAGCAAAGAGTTGTTCTTGATAATCATCAAAACAATAACACAAATGGAAGAAGGAGTGATATTCAAGTGGTAACAAGAAGTGACCATGAACAAAAGGTTTGGTTCCTCGACCTTGTCGCAAAAGTAACGCACTTGTGAATCTGTTTAAATCGATTTGATTAGTGTGAAAATCAATTATATAAGGACTTGACTTGATCTTTTTGGATGTAGTAGTCACTATCACATATATTTTTCATACACTTTTTATGAGGTATGCTGTTGGATCTGCTTTGGTTTGTTATTGTAAATACATTTTTTCTTCGTATATTGCATTTGAATAGTATATTGTTTAACATGATAAAATGAGAAAGTGAAAATTTGGTGATTTTCAAAGATTCAGCACTAAGGTATATCAACGTAATAAAATAAAAACAAAATTAGTTAATCAACTCAATAGGAAAACATATAGTTAAAAAATATTCAATAAAAACATCATTTTACACTAGCTTTTCTTTGGGAGGTGACGTCAACAGGCTCTTCTAGCGAGAGTGGTCCAACTCCAACATGATTTATTCAAGCTCTGTATCGGTGTCAATTAGGTGAAACAGAGATGATTTGAGAATGAGGGTTTAATAATAGGTTAAGTTTGGATGTAGATTAAGCGAAAAAGTTTGAACTTAGGATCAAGGGCATGTAGTAGGACTATGTATAGGACTTGTTCTGTATTCATTAGTTGATTTTGAGTGTGGGAACAGTGAAAAGGGACAAGGTGGAGCTCAAAGCGATTAAAGAGGGAGCAGTTAGCTACGCTTCCTTGGAGAAGAAGGCTCAGTTATATGAGAAGCTTGTAAGGGGAGAGCTTTCGGATGAACAAGGGGAAGAGAAGTACTGTGTGGATTTCTTCAGGAAAGGAGTAGAACATGGAGAAGATTTTATAATTATGGACTGTTTCATCACCACCTGAAGATTTGAAAGCAGATGGTGAACAAGATGAGGGTTCGTTGTTTGGCACGTGCGGTAGGGACAGCTGATATAATAAGCCAACATGTGCGTATGGTCAGGTAAATTCCATTGGTGACTCTCCTTTTTCTCTATAAGCAGCACAAATAGAAGAAAGCAAAGCAAGTCCGTTGTTATAGATTTTACTCTGCGTTAGTAATGAAAAATCTGTTGATGCAGAGAGGTTCATCAAGAAGTGAATCAAGCAGAGAGAAAAAGGCAACAGAGTTGAATCAAAGGAGACAAGATCAGGCAACAAATCGTCGGGAGAAACTCAAACAAGCTTATCTTCGGAAACAGCTCAATAACAACCGCAGTAACAAGATAAGGGACAAAAACTTGATTTTTCCATGTTTACACTTAGCCAAGCTTTCGGTTGTGGAGAGTTTTCTCAGGAGTCAATAATTATTGCTCTGTTTCCAATCAACTGAGAGTAAAGAAACATCATTTATTACACCAATTCTAAGTTTGCTTAAATAATACTCCCTCCGTTTTTTAATATAAGTCGCTGTAGAGAAAATGTTTTGTTCCAAATTATATGTCGTTTTCGGTTTTCTATGTAAAATTTATTAGTAATTAATGTTGTATGACCAATGGTAATATATCTTTTATTTTTCTATTAGTTGAATTGTGGTTAGGTAAATAATTAATGATGTTTTTGTTTGGAAATATAAGAAATTAATGGTTTTCTTAATCTACGTGCATAGCTGTAAAACGATTTATATAAAAAAACGGAGGGAATAGTTTTACTAGTATGTTATTATGTAAAGATAAGTAAATATTTTTCAGTGTTTGTTAATAGAGAGGATTATGCGTATAAACATATATCTATCTACCACTGATGCTTTCAAAGGGATATATATACTGTGTGTTGCTAAATTATGTCAATCAACGATTCAACACCAAGATACAGCACTCACGTTCGTAGCAAAATGCAATAGTCTATTAGTTGTGGTTAAAATGAATAATCACACGATGTTGTGCAACGGACAGTTTGGCCGAGTGGTCTAAGGCGCCAGATTTAGGCTCTGGTCCGAAAGGGCGTGGGTTCAAATCCCACAGCTGTCATATATTCATTTTTTTTGTTTATATATTTCAGAGTGAGAAATAATATCTAAGCAATAAACGAATTTGTTCGAAAAAATCAAATAAGGCAGAACCATGTTTGTTATGGTACGGCGCGTAGTTGATCTTAAATATAGTTGTGACCAAATATATGTCTCGGCGAGATTCAGACATTCAGTACAACAATCAACTATGAAAGAATCTTCAGCGCGTAGCTTGTACAACAAAAACTCAGCTGCATAAGCAAGAATTAAAAAGAAAACATATATCACGATAGGGGAAGATAATTTAAAGGAACAAACCAACAAACCCTCTACCGGCATCCGAGTTCTTCTCAGTTGCTTCCTTTTAATCAAATTACCATTCCACCTCGTTTGGAGTTTTCTCTACACCAATCCGTTTTATTTAACACCACATATATTAATCAGACGGATTCTCTAAGGAGGAGAGCCAGAGTTCATGTTACATAGACTAGCTTTTGCTCACAAGTCAGCAGAAGCATTACATGCTCTTGAATGAACGAAAAGGAACAGGCGATAAAAGAAGAAGATAGATGCTCCATATCCCATTCCATTACATCGTTGAATAACCAACTCGACTTAATTCGGTTATCTTCAACTTAACCAAACCCGAATCGGATCTCTCGTTTAACATTATCAAGAGCAATTATTCTAGAACGGAATGGTTGGAATTTTGATAAAGAATTCGCTTTAGGTCAATGTTTATTTCTTTATAAATTTTTACTAAATTATAGAGTCATGTTCCACTTACCTACGTCCCCTTGCATTATAAAATGACCATGCATGTCCAGTCTCCCGAGGATGACTTTGGTCCAGTGGACACAAATATGGACCAACGGTAGTTGAACAGAGAATTGGAAATCAAAAGAAAAAGTATTATTGGAAATCCTTTTTCTACTAAGAAATAGATCTTTGGGAATTGGGATCATGTTATGAAACTTTTTCATTCAAAAAGTTCCCGGAAAATTCCTATGAATTGTAAAAGGTAGTAGTTAAATTATTTGTTTCCTTCCTAAGTTCATATACGTATAATTATTATTTATATAATCACTAGTTGCTGACTAATTGTTTTTTTATGAACGATCTAATCACAAGTCACCCATTTCTACTAACCAACGAGGAAGAAGCAATATAACATTTTCTTATTCCCGTTTATATTATACTCCCTAGTTGGTTACTCATCTTTCGCTTTTGAACTCTTAATTATCACCATGTTCTCCTACTAACACAAACTCAGAGATTACTCTTAGTATTCAGTCTTTGCAACGTTTTATTTTATATCTCTTTATTCCAATGGCGCAGAGGTTGCAATTGATCTTCCTCCTTGCTTCATATTTGTTCTTCTCGGGTACGTTTTCTTAATTCATTTCTGAAAAAAAAAAATGAGAATGGGATGTGTTATACAGAAATCATATTAGACTCTTATGAAACATCAATAATCTTTTCTTCCCTAATTAACCTTAGTTTTTCTTATCAGGAGTGTTGTCAATAAGTATCCTTACCATAGAGAACAAATGCAACCAAACAGTTTGGCCAGTTATCTTCTCATGGAAATCACAGCTCACCACCACCGGCTTCACTCTCCGGAGAGGCGAGGCGCGTGCCCTACAAGCGCCATCGTCATGGTACGGTCTTATATCCGGTAGGACGCTTTGCTCAAACGACTCAACAGGAAACTTCACATGCGCCACGGGAGACTGCGAGTCAAACACCATCGAGTGTCTAGGCTCATACGGTTGGTCTAAGGTGACTTATGTCTACTTTAGAATCGATTACGGCGGAACCAACAGCCACATCATCAGTCTTGAGCACGGTTACAACCTTCCTGTGATGGTGGCCCCATCACAGAGTAGTCCGACGTGCTTTAGCTCGGGTTGTATGGCTGACTTGAACAGGACGTGCCCAGATAATCTTAAGATATTTGACGGTGCTAAACCAACCAGTTGTAGTAGCGCGTGCAAACAATCCCGAACACCGGAAGATTGTTGCACAAACTACTTCCAGTCAAAGCAAAACTGCAAGCCGACAGTATACACGCAGAACTTTGAGTTAGCTTGCCCATACGCATATAGCTACCCTTACAACGATAATAACAGCACATTTACATGCCCAAACTCGACTAACTACGTTATTACGTTTTGCCCATCCTCTATTCCCGACATTCCCAGGTAAAATTCTAATAAATACCTTTTTATCATGTTTTGCACCGTTTCAAATTTCATTATTTTTTTCCTATCAATTATGTGACACCAGTTGTGAATTAAATGGATACTCTATGGAAACGCCACCACGGCCCACGTAGTGTGTTATCAATCAGTCACCTTTGTACAAATAATTTATTTTATCCTAGTGGTATTAGTTCATATGAACTGGATATTTTTATAATCCTTGAAAAGTAAACAAAGAGCCTTTTCTAAAACTACCAAGTCACCAACCAAATAAAATATAGAGGTTCGTAAGTTTAATGTATTTTATTTGAAATAGGAATCATTTTTCAAACTTTGATTTTAACTTCAAACTAGAGATTGCACCGTGGTGTGTGCATATGTGATATGTATAAGTAATGATAAAAATATTATACAAAGTCTGTTCTCGTTTGTTATTTAGTTGCAAGCAGCATGAAAGTATGGATAAAATAATATATTGTTTTTTCTCCCGTAATTTTGTGAGGATCCAAGTCCTAGTAAAAATAACAATAATGGTTCAATGTTTTAGTTACTAATTTCTTTCTTCGTCTACGGTGAAAAAAATAATCTGGATCCGTGTGATAGAAGCTCAATGGCAGGAGGGAAAGGTAAGCATATTTATATTTTTCATTATCCTATAAAAACGTGTATGAATGTTTATTTTGGTTAATCATTCCTTATATTTGATACATTTGCAGAAAGTTCTGTACGGAAGTTAGGACCCATACTCGGTATCAAACTCATCCCAACCACTTCTCTTCTGGTCATAAATGTACGTAAAGCGGCTAAACCTACCTTACTTTTTTCTTGCAGGAGGTATAGCAGCTGTAGCTTTGATAATCATCATTGTTGCGATTGTGGTAGTGGTGAGAAGAAGGCGTTATTCGACCGACGAGAACATTGAAGCGGCTATAATGTTGAAACGATATAGTTACGAAAACGTCAAGGACATGACAAACTCGTTTGCTCATGTTCTAGGGAAAGGAGGATTTGGAACAGTCTATAAAGGAAAACTACCCGATGCTAGCGGCCGAGATATTGCACTAAAGATCTTGGATGATTCAAAGGGCAATGGAGAAGATTTCATCAATGAATTAGCCAGCATGAGTAGAGCATCTCATGTTAATATCGTCTCTCTGTTTGGATTCTGCTATGAAGGGAGCAAGAGAGCTATCGTCTACGAGTTCATGCCCAATGGATCACTCGACAAGTATATCTCGCAGAATATGTCAACCAAGATGGACTGGAAAAATTTATACAACATTGCGGTTGGCGTAGCTCGTGGGTTAGAGTACTTGCACAACAGTTGTGTATCGAAGATTGTGCATTTCGATATAAAGCCACAAAACATACTCATGGATGGAGATTTATGCCCGAAGATTTCAGACTTTGGCCTTGCTAAGCTATGCAAAAACAAAGAGAGTATCGTGTCGTTGCTGGACGCAAGAGGGACAATAGGTTACATTGCTCCTGAAGTGTTTTCCAAGAACTTTGGTGAAGCGTCGCATAAGTCAGATGTGTATAGCTATGGAATGGTGGTTCTCGAGATGATCGGGGCAAAGAACAAAAGAAGAGCTGAAACTTCTAGGTCCAATCCAAGTTCAATGAACTTTCCGGAATGGATCTATGATGATCTCGAGAGGAAGGAAACTGTTAGACTTGTGGGAGATCATATAATGGAAGAAGAAGAAGAGAAGATAGTGAAGAAAATGGCGTTGGTGGGTTTGTGGTGTATTCAGACCAATCCATCTGATCGTCCACCAATAAGAAAAGTCATTGGAATGTTAGAGGGAAGTCTAGAAGCTCTCCAGGTACCACCCAAGCCTCTCTTTGATTCACATCTGGTAGCGGCTTGGGAAACTATTAAGGACAGCCAAGATACTTCTAGTATCTCAACACAAAGCTTGTTAGAGAGAAAAGCTCTTAGGCCCGGCCAAGATACTTTAATCGTTTCCAGAGAAGAGGTTTAAGATAGTGTGAAACAGAAACAAGATATTTCATTTTCCTCGTACGTAAAACCAAAGCCAACAAGAAAGTCATCAAAATCTTGGGATCTGCTTGTTGGTTTCTTGATGAAACTTATATAATTTTTTGTTGATTATTAACGTTTTACAATTATTTTAGTGTGAAGTTGTGTTAGAATTATACTCCAAGATCTTCAAGATTAAATTAGTCTTCGTTCATAGTTTATGAGTGCTAGTGAAAAAAAAAATGATGCATGTTAGATTATCGAGAGAGAAAGAAACAAGTATGAAATGTTTATTAATGTATAGAATTCATTCTTCATCAAACAAAGGGAGGTGTATGAAATCTATGCTCATCAATATCTCCATCAGTCTGAACCCTATGATAATTGTCAAACCTATAAGTTGAAGATGAACACAAAACTATGTAATGGGTTACGCACAGTGAGAAACAAAATGAAGTCCAATAAAAAAACAAGGCTGCACCAAAACAGTCATTTTTTAATGGGAACTCATCAAATAAAGAAAATTTGGTATCACGCTTTGTTTTTAAGGCCAAATAAATTACATATTAGGTCTTCAATATTTGCAAGCGACTAAAAAAAGAAACCAAACCATTGCAGTGGCGAACTAAAGCAGAGTATTTAGGGATGAAATAAATATTTGCATTACATATAAAATAAGTTATAAATCCTAGAAGAGCATCTTCATCTTCTTTCACTCGTCGTCAGAGAAGGTAGTCTTCTTACCATAACCATATTCCATCACCTTTTTTATACTCAGAATGGGTTTGGGCTTCTGACCAAAAAGGCTTTTTTCGCAAAGGCTATCTTCATACCTTGATTATAAAAAACACATAATACCAAAAAAAAAGAATTCAACCAATGTGAACACAAAAAGTGAAATAGTTAAAAAGATCACTTACCAAAGTTTCTCGGCAAGGTCTGCAAGCTTGTACCTAATTAACAAAAAGAATAGTAATAGCGTTACTATATTTTGTTATGGCACAAGGGTCACAACTACATCAATAATTTAGCTTTAAAAATCAAAAAAATATAAAATTCATTTACTTGGGTTGGAAAGGATATGGAGCAGCTATCTCAGCAGCGTAAACAAAAAACTTGCTAGTGTTATAATTCTCCTGCACTGCCTACAATATTTAGCGGATTTAATCAGCAAAAATCCTTACTTATTCATCATCATAAGTATTAAACTACTTGAATACATTTCATCATATTACTATAAATGACTATCAGTACCTTCTTCGCTGCGTTAGCAGTAGCCATCTCAACAAAGCAACATCCCACATGGTCACCCCTGCCGTCTACAATAAATCGAACACGAATAATTTCTTCTCGAACATCTTTGAAGAAGTTGATGCTGTAAAAAAAAGGAGGATAATACACATGAGTCATGAAAGGCGTGCTCCAAGAACGAAAGAGGAATTAAAAGCTGCTACTTACATATCTGATATGCTTGTGTTGTAAGAGAGTCCGTCAACAAAGACCGTCTTTTTTCTTACAGTTTCCTGAATTTTAAACGAGCCAAGTGTGTTAAAACAAGACAATAAAGAGAACAAAAAGAGAAAAAGTAGAATCAACACCATAATAATACATAACAGTTGTGTAATTAAACTCTAGGCCTGACATATATTTTTGAAGATAACAAGAAGAAGAGGTACCTCAGTAAAATGGGGGGTTTCATCAAGTCCTTTTTCAACTGCCGCCACATCTTCTTTTATCTCAAGGCTTTCTCGTTGAAGGTAGTCTTGGTACCTGGAATATCAAGAGTGATCTTGTCATCTTTTCATGTAGATACCAAAAAAAAGCTTCACCCTATGTTCTCTTGCTAACAAAACTCAAGGATGCACAGAGTTAAATCTCACTTACCAAACCTTGTGATCTATGAAATACCTAATTAACAAAAAAAAAAAGAATAATAAATAACAGCGTTAATCTTGATGAAATGCACCCGAGCAATAAGACAGTAAACTTTAGTCAAAAAAAAATAAGACAGTAAACTTACTTGGGTCGTCGGTGGTATGGAGGTGTCTCAAAATAAGCAAGGAAAACATCCCTACCATTCAAATATTCACCGTTTTTCTTTTCCAGCGCCTTAAAGTAAATTAAGAGACCTAATCAGCAATTGTTACTTTCATATAACTCTACTAATTAAATACACTCTTTTCATCTCACCTTCATTGCCTCGTTAGCAGAAGCAAACTCAACAAAGCCTTTCCCGTGAAGGTTACCCCAGCGGAATACAATAAGTCGAACATGAACAACTTCTCCAACATCTTTAAAGAAATTGATGCTGAAAAAATGGAGAACAAAATATAAGTCACGAACAAAAATTCCCCCACGAGAACAGAAGTGGTAATTTGAGGTTCCTACTCACATTTCTGATATTTTGGTTTCGCGAGAGAGACCGGAAACAAAGAGCGTCTTATTTCTTACAGTGGCAGCTTCCTGAAAATAACAGCCAATTAGCGTGTCATCAAAACTCTTAAGGAGAAAAGGACTTCAATTGCACAACACAGAATAAGTCATATTTCTACTTTGTGGCAACAGTTGTGTGATTAAACAACAAGTGTTTCTTCATTCTAAGCCGCTGGACACCTTTGGAATTGACAATAAGAAGAGGGGGTACCTCAACGGAATGGGGAGTTTCATCATCAAGTCCTCTCATCAACAGAATCTTGTGATCATGCAAATATTCACCATTCAACTCTTTCAGAGCCTACAGTATAAAAAAGATTTAATCATGAGTGTTAATTTCAAATTGACTACTTACAAAATACTTAACATCATTAATACTACTAGTCTTACCTTCTCTGCTTCGTAAGAAGAATCAAATTCAACAAAGCCATAGCCCACATGCTTACACTCGTGGTCTACAATAAGGCGAACAGAAACAACACTTCCAACAACTTTGAAGAAACGGATGCTGAGGATGGAAATATCACAGTCATGAATAACTTGGAACTTGCTCCGAGAAGAAGGATATGTAAGGATATCAAAAGCGGTGCTACTTACATCTGTTCTGTTTTAGTTGTTTGGGGAGAAAGATTGGCAATAAGGAGTACTTCCTGAAATTTAACAAGCAGCAAGCGCGACTATGTTGAGAAAAGGGATTTATAGCTTTGCAATAACAGCAAAGCCAAGTAGATTCAGAGAATAAGTACCTTATTAGCAGAATGGGGAGTTTCGTCAGGTCCTTCTTCCATCGCCGCCACATCTTGGATAGAGTCTAACCGAAGGCTTTCTTCTTGAAGGTAGTCTTCTTCTTCGTACCTGCAACAGTATCAAGAACACTCTACCTTGAGATATCACTCCCAAAGAATTCAGTCAATGTGAAACAAAACTCAAGATTCTAAACTTACCAAACCTTGTGGTCTACACAAAACCTAATTAACAAAAGAAAAAAAAATAGTAGAGTTAAAACATTTGTAGTAATAGCATCAAAAACTTCTAAGAAATAGAAACAAAAAAAAAATCAACTTATTTACTTGGGTGGAATGAAAGTAGCTCCACTGCCATCAGCAAGAAAAATCTTGCGATCGTGCAAATATTCACCGTTCTTATTTTGCAGGGCCTACAAGTGGAGGAAGATTAAATCAGCAAATGGTATAAACTTGAATATCTTTTTCAATTTAATATAAACATATACTCTCTCACCTTATTTGCCTGGTTGGCAGAAGCAAAGTCAACAAAGCCACAGCCAACAAACTTGCCTCTGTCGTTGATATCAAGTCGAACACGAACAACTTGTCCAACATCTTTGAAGAAGTCGATGCTGTCAAAAATGGAGGATAAAATTATTAGGAAATGAAAAACAAAAAAGTGGAAGGAAAATGAATTTAAAAGGTTCTACTTACATATCTGATATTTCAGTTGAATAGCGAGGGAAAGAGGCAATAAACAGAGTCTTTATTGGTACGGCAGCTTCCTGAATGTGATTGGAACGTTAACTTTTCTATTAGTTCTAAGTAATGACATGATATATATATAAATTGAAGATAATAAGAAGAAGAAGAAGTAGGTACCTCAACAAAATCGGGAGCTTCATCTAGAATAATCTTGCTACAATGCAAAGATTGACGGTTCTTCCTTTCCAGCGCCTACGGTAACAAAAGATTTTAATCAGAAATCCTACTTTCAGATTAAAAAAACAAAGCTGTGCATAGCTAAATACTTTTTTTTTCTCATCAGGACTACTTAAAAACAACTCTTACCATCTTTGCTTGGTTAGAAGAAGCAAATTCAACAAAACCATAACCCACATGCTTGCCCCGGGCGTTGAGCAGAAGACGAACACGAACAACTTGTCCGACATCTTTGAAGAAATCAATGCTGCAGGGAAAAAAACAAAAAATTGTCAGTCATGAAAAAAACTTGCAGAGGGGGAAGTCAAATGTGCTACTTACATAGCTGAAGTTTCTGTTTGGGGAGAGAGATTTGCAACAAAGAGGATCTTTGAAAATTCCTGAATTGTTTAGAAGCACGAGAAAAAAAAGACATAAGCTTTTGCATCCCCCCAGAGTAAGTACGTGTTTTTTTCGAAGATAATTTATACCTCAGGAGTTTCATCAAGTCTTTCTTCCACTGCCTCCTCCTGTTACAAAGAGTAGTAAAAGAACAATATTCTAACATAGAGTGTCAACCAAAAACAGATCTTTACCTCCTTTTCTGAGATTAAATTAGACTCATCGGCCTTTGTCTCCGACAACTCTCCTGCTGTTCCTTTGAGAGTACTATCAGCTAATCCTTGCCTAGTCTCTTTCTCCTTATGCCTCCTCAGAAGCGGTTCTGTCTTCAAACCATCCTCCGCCTTTCGTTTACCCAATAAATTAGCTTTGTCGGCCATTGAAAACTGCGGCTGTCTATTTTTCCGGCAAAGAGTCGAGAGAGCAGCAATAAGTTACTTGCAGAATACGTAAACCCTGTCCAAACGATTTTATACGACTAGTTTGGGCTGTACTGGACTGGGCTTTGTTCTTAATCCTTTTTGTTGTTGTTCTTGTTACTTGTGTTTTCTTATTAATATTTTTAAAATAATTAATCTTATTATATAAAATTTTGTTATAGATTTAACAAGATTTAGAATATTATAAATTCTCAAGATATTAAGAAATAACTTATACAGACCATCTCTAAAAGCATTAAATATGTTTGAGATCTTTATATAAAATATGTATATACAAAATTACTAATTTATAATTTTAATGGGACCATATATTTATGTTGAATTTTTTTAAAAGTTATTATCTTATATTTTATTGATTTGTGTCAAATCTTGAACCGACATAAGTTCGGACCAGCGAAATTTATTAATGTATATAGACTATTAATTTATAGAGGTTCAACTGTAATATTAGTTGTCAAACAATCCATATAATCTTGCACATGATCATTTATAATAGCTAACTCAATTATGGAAAATCTGTATACTGCTTTATAATTTCTTTTTGTTCATTAAACATTTATTTATAAATTATATATGTATATTTTTAAAAGTAACTAATAAAAGCTAATATAACAGCTTTGTTTCCCTATTATAAATCAGCCTTAAGAAGTTTTATTTTATATATTAGTCATAATATACATATATTTTTAATAAAAATAATAATATATGTATATGAATGCGTTATAAGTAAGGTTCATAATATTAACATGAGTTTAAAATAATATGTGATGATTGTAATAATTTCAAAAAGTCATTTATACAAATTAATTTCTACTGGTACATAAATAATATAAAATAGTATATTTTGTAAGGTTTATAAAGATATAATCTTTAAATCCTCAATAATGAATATTCTATCATTATAAGAGTTTACAAAACAATTTATAAAGATTTATAAAGAACAATATATCATTTATAGGAATTTGTGAAACTATTTACAACAAGTATATAATATTATAAATAATTTAAAATTAAAAACCATCAATAAGTACTTATAAAAGTCTTAAATCATTGCGAAAGTTTATAATATAGAAAATGAATGGAAACATTAACCAATTATTATTTAAATATTTATATTTGTGAATGAGCACGGGATAGGTTTTTAATAACAAATAAAAGATGTAATGTTAATGTTTAAAAATAGGTTTTTTTGTAGAAGAGAAAAGATGAAAGTTATTTCAGTAAAGACTGACTTTAAATACTTGGGTAAGATAGATTGTTTTCTTAAAACAAAAAAAAAATAGTGTTTGGAAAATAAAAATGTTAGCAAACCTTTGAAAAACATACTTTTTGTTTAAAAATTCGAAATCCAGTACATTTGTTTATGGGGTTTCAACGATTATCGATGTGGGACGACGAACAACCACAAAGTCTCTTCTGTAACAACTGTTCAGGACGTATATTCAAGAAATGTATATGTGATGTATAAAAACCAAGAAGATGACCGAATCTCACCTTTATGGACATAGCCTGACTTTATTTGCCTTTCTCTCATAACCTCTCTTGCTGCGGCACCACGGCAATGTTTTTGAGAAAGAATCTTTAACCTGTACGTCTTCTTCATTAGCCCATCGCTGGAAATTAGAACAGGGAACGGGGCAACAAACTCGTAAGCACAAGTAAACTTGAAAAAAAAAACAACATTTTGAGGACACTCATTCACCTGCCCATAGAGATTCCGTCCTTTCACTAGTAAAGGGTACAACGGAGGCAATTTCTGCATCCCCTCGCACCAAAAGACTTCAATCTTCCGCAAATACACAAATGAGATGGTCAGTTTTATCGGACTGAAAACCAGAATAAAGCAGGGGCAGCTGCATAAAATGGATCCATCCATATGATAAAAAAAAAACAGTGAAAGTGTGTAGCTGTTTAGCAGTAGCGTAGCTTTCTTTAACAACCTTGCCAGCGACAGTTCTTCTCCCCATAATATCCTCACTCCCTTTCATCTTCTCATACCTGTTCAACCCCCAACTTCACATCAATATCAATATAATGAGGCTACTGAATCAAAAAGTGAGAAAAGGAAACCAGGAAGCATGAGTTATATTACTTGTGATGAACCATAACACACGAGAGTGTAAGAAGTCAGAGACACATTCATGTTTCTTTAGCATCATCCCAAACAGAGATTTTTCTTATTTCCAAAAGACAATCAAAGATGCAAAATCAATCAGATAGCGAGAACATACACACTACTTTATTGATCGATCAATTGTTTGCTTTTAACAATGTTAGGTAGGTCAATAAGAAATTGAGTTTAGGTATAAAAACGCAGTACCTGTGAAAAGAAAGAGGATTTGTACCTGTCATCAGTCAGCATCATGGCCTTTTTCGCCGGTCTTGCTATCTCAGTCGTACTCCACATCTAAGTCCGTAGCATCATAGGCTGTCTCAGTGAACAGACAACAAGCACAATCGGTAAAGATTTATAAAAAAAAACTAGTAGATTAAATAAGCCGTTGGTTCCGTTCAAAATAAAATAATAATAAAAGCTGTTAGCAAATACATTGAACTTGTTGTATCTTCTTCTCTTCCCCAAAGTGATTCTCATCACCGAAATCGTCTTTCCTCGTCTGACATGGTAGAGTAGAGATACTCGGAACAAAGAAAATTCAAAATGCAAACGCCTCTCTCTCGGGTCGTCAATTTTCCAGATCTCAGCAATTTACCTCTTTTAGATATTTTCATTATTCACCTTCTAGTTCTAATATTTACAAGATACGCCCAAATGTTTAACAACGCAAAAAACTTTTTTTTTTTTTTGTCACTGAATTTTCATTAATAAAATAGAAAGGGAATGGGCCTAAAACGGTGGCCCAATTCCAGGATCCATTACACAAACAAAGAAGAAGAAAGAGCCTTTTTGGCTATTGAATCAGCAATCTTGTTCAACAACGCAAAAAACTCTTTCATCTTTCTTGAGTTTATTTTTCTTTTTGCTTTATTTAAGAGGATAGTCCACTTTAATAGTAATTTACATATTTTTATGGAAAACAAATTTTTTTGATAAAATTTTAAGATTATAAAGCTAATATTTATAACTTTCGAAAGACAAATTATTAACATATATACGAAGTATAAACGTCACACATGGAAACTTTGTGAAACTCATCAACAAAAATGATTACTACAACTATATCATGTTTTTTAGTAAAAACCAAATGGGTCCCCAATTCTTTTTTTTTTTTATTGAGCTTACATAAAATTTTATTATTATTATCTGCCAATTAATCTGAATAATAGTGTTTAGTTATGTTAAATCCACCATTTGCATCTTTAACGATTTA
Organism: Brassica napus; assembly: GCF_020379485.1. NCBI lineage: Eukaryota > Viridiplantae > Streptophyta > Magnoliopsida > Brassicales > Brassicaceae > Brassica > Brassica napus. The sequence continues at coordinate 4,958,634 of NC_063434.1, read as the reverse complement.
TTGTACCGAATAGTCAAAATCCAGTGAGTGGCCTCTGTTTCCATCTTTAACGATTTATTGGAACTCCATTATTATCTATCTATTTATCTATGCAGTTTTATACTTTATTGTTGCTATGGATTGGTTGGCTATGTCTGAGTAGTTTTCTGTTAGGTTTAAGGTTTAAATATGTTATGAGAGATTAACCTCAACTATAGATTGGTAGTCGTGATATTCATCAATAGAATTGTCATTAATGTCTATTTCTAGATTAGCTACCTAGAACTTGACCTATGAGTTGTAGGATCAAGTGAACACTTGAGTCTCACCCTGAATCCGTCCTAATTGAACTAGGATTGCTTTAGTAAGGCGAAAGCCGATTTAGGAAGCATAGCGAGCACCATTCAATCTGCGCACCAGCTTGACTAAGAACGTGTCGATTGATATTCCTATAGAATAATCAATTGACGGAGAAAAAAGTGCATCGATTGATATTCTTCTAGAATCATCAATCGACACTATCTGGTTAATAAACAAACCTAGAAAGCGAACGCCGATCGGTTTGTTCACAAAAGTTTAAGCTTTATAATATCATGCATACAACTATCAAGCATTTATAGGATTATAATCCCGATTACCTGAATAGAAACCCCAAATCTACCTATTTCATTTAAGTGTTAAAAACTCAATCAAAACAATTGAGCAACTACCATGCTCACAACCTGTTATTTATTTTTATAGTCAACCTAGTTTAATCACTATGATTAGATTGGGAAAATTATTTTTTTAGAGCAAAAAAATGGTAACTATGTCCCTTTATACTAATCTATACTATTTTATGTCCCATTAGACTAATTTTTTTTCAAAATGGCAGTAATGCCCTTAAAGTTGTAATTTTTTATTTCTTTTTCGTTTTTTTTTTTATTTTTTTTGTTCCTTTTTCGTTTTTTTATTTTTTTTTTTAAAAATCAATTTTTTTTTTCAAAATATAAAAGTGAATATTCCCAAATATTTTGTTTTCATATTTTTAGGAACTGATTTCTTATCCGTATAATACAACTAATATGTAGAAATTGGTTTTTACAGTTTTTTAGAATTGTAGTAATGTTTAGATTTTGATTTCTACATGTTTTAGATTTATAGTAAATCTGTAGAAGTCGGTTTCTACGTGTTTTAGATTTATATTAATGTGTAGATTTTGATTTCTAAAGAGTTTAGAACGATAGGTTAAGCGCGGAATGTGTATTCTAAATATTTTTAGAATACTCCTATTTACGTAGATCACGTATTCTAAACATTGTAGATTCAATGAAAAAAGTGGATTTCGTTTTCTACTTCGTAGAAAGTCATTTCTACTTTATTTAGAACATAATATGAAATTTATAATTTTAACTTTTTTATAACTGGAAAAAATATCACTAAGTTCATATAGGTATTTTATCAAAAGTTACTATTTTTCCAAATTTTTTTGTTTGTAAAATTATTTATTAAATTTATTTTCAAAAATATTAAAGGGTGTTATAGGAAAATATGACACAAAATATAGATTAGTCTAAAGGGACATAGTTACCATTTTTTTGCTCTAAACAGTCTAAACAGTTTTTTCCCTTTAGAGCAAAAAAATGGTAACTATGTCCCTTTAGACTAATCTATATTTTGTGTCATATTTTCCTATAACACCCTTTAATATTTTTGAAAATAAATTTAATAAATAATTTTACAAACAAAAAAAATTTGGAAAAATAGTAACTTTTGATAAAATACCTATATGAACTTAGTGATATTTTTTCCAGTTATAAAAAAGTTAAAATTATAAATTTCATATTATGTTCTAAATAAAGTAGAAATGACTTTCTACGAAGTAGAAAACGAAATCCACTTTTTTCATTGAATCTACAATGTTTAGAATACGTGATCTACGTAAATAGGAGTATTCTAAAAATATTTAGAATACACATTCCGCGCTTAACCTATCGTTCTAAACTCTTTAGAAATCAAAATCTACACATTAATATAAATCTAAAACACGTAGAAACCGACTTCTACAGATTTACTATAAATCTAAAACATGTAGAAATCAAAATCTAAACATTACTACAATTCTAAAAAACTGTAAAAACCAATTTCTACATATTAGTTGTATTCTACGGATAAGAAATCAGTTCCTAAAAATATGAAAACAAAATATTTGGGAATATTCACTTTTATATTTTGAAAAAAAAAATTGATTTTTTTTAAAAAAAATAAAAAAACGAAAAAGGAACAAAAAAATAAAAAAAACGAAAAAGAAATAAAAAATTACAACTTTAAGGGCATTACTGCCATTTTGAAAAAAATTAGTCTAATGGAACATAAAGTAGTATAGATTAGTATAAAGGGACATAGTTACCATTTTTTTGCTCTAAAAAACAATTTTTCCTATGTTATTCTACTTATCTTAACGAATAATCTTCATTGAAGCTTATCCAACATTTCACACGTGCATGTCTATTATTGGGGCCATGTGTTTGTTAGAGAGTTTATAGATATGGTATAAAAATGAGAATAGGAAACCGAATCTCTTCTTTGTTCTTCATGCTTTGTGAGTGGTGATTAAAAATGCTCGCCCCAACGCGCAATTTAAACCCGGTTCTGAACTTTCGTTTTCTTTTCAGCTAAAAACCGAATTAAACCAAGATAAGTCACGTGCTTACGTCACGTGTCTTCTAAGCAATACCCAAATCCAACGTAAGAAAAATAAAGAGACAGGGCTGTGACCAATGTAAAATCAACTCCAATCCTTTCCGATTCCGTCACCGTCGCCGGTGAGCTTCTTCTTCTTCTTCCTCCCCCGTTGAACGGTAGTATATTCGTTTTTTTATTCATGTTGGTTTGAGTTTGAATCGCGAATCTAAGCTCAAAGTTGAATCCTTTTTCTAATTTCTCTAAGACCAATCTGCTTTTCTTTTGTGTTGTTTCTAAATGTTTGATTTTGATTCATAAGCTTTAGACATAGAGAGATCTCACTGAAGGAGAAGAGAGTTATAACATGGAGGAACACCACTGCTGCTTTTACTCCAAGATGCTCTCAAGATTTAGCAGCATCAGTTCCTTCATGCTTATTTTGGTGATTGTTCTAGTGGTCCGTGTACTATATGTTATGTACCAGTGTGGCAAACCCTTTCCCAAAGGAGCTTCACGATCGTTTACTACTCTTATTGTTCTTGGTTCTGGTAAGAAACAGTCATTACTTATTTTGTCATATTCAGTTAAATGTATGTGCTCATTGATTAGATGAAAATGTTGTTATGTAGGGGGACACACGGCAGAGATGTTGAGTCTCCTCTCTGTTTTGCGCATGGACAGATTCACCCCCAGGTTTTACATCGCTGCAGCTACTGATCACATGAGTCTCCACAAAGCTCGTTCCTTTGAACACTCTCTAGCTGACAAGGTATATTGGTTGTTTGCTGATTTTTCAGCATGAAACTGGATGATTCGTCAACTTATTGTTGCTGATTATGTTTTGTGACATAGCCTGTTGCTAAGGAAGCTTCCTTACAATACACGCAAATTTACCGGAGTAGAGAAGTTGGTCAGTCTTATGTGACTTCTGTTTGGACTACCATTCTTGCCACTGTTCACGCTCTCTGGCTAATGATCCGGATCAGACCCCAAGTGGTATAGCTTCTTCTTTTTTTTTTTAATCTCATTGTTTTCTTATTATCTTAAGGCTTCATAAAACTAAATGTGGTTGAAAGTTTTTCAGATTCTTTGTAATGGTCCTGGGACATGTATTCCTCTCTGTGTGATCGCTTTCTTGTTCAAGGTATACCCACTTCTGAAGTCTATCACTCTACTTTGTGTATGACCACCTTGAATGGACCACCTGTGTTTTGGATGTGATTCTTCTTATCTGTAGAATTTTCATCAAGTGCTTGTTTCTTTATTTGATTGCAGGTGGTGGGAATCAGATGGTCATCGATCTTTTATGTTGAGAGTGTAGCAAGAGTTAGGAAGCTCTCGTTAAGTGGATTGCTGCTTTACAAGTTAAGGATAGCTGATCAGTTCTTTGTTCAATGGCCACAACTGCAAAAGAACTATCCTCGGGCTCACTACGTTGGGTGCCTGATGTAAGCTGATTTTTGGGAACTATCCTTATACATAGATTGTATTACAATAACTTAGACAAAGTTTACACCCTCTCTTAATATACAATACTACTACTAGTCTTTGGTTGCTCTGAACAAAAGTATCAGTTACTGAAGTTTTGTAATCAGCTTGTTCTGAAGCTGTTGAGCTTACAATGTGATTTGGTTAGGCTTACAATGTGATTTGGTTAGTTTTCTTGAAAACTAAATCACAGTAGCTCACTATTTTCTTTAAAACTTACTAACTGTTACAACAAGGCAAAAGAGAAAAGCATCTACTAGGTGTGTGACTTCACTTGAGTTGCATAACAAATGTAGTATGTTTAATTCTTCATTATAAGTACTTAATCAGCTTGCTGAAGTCTCTATCTTCTGCACATTTGACCCTTCTGCTTCTGGTGGGACAGAGGATTCTACTCTTTGGATTCCAACACTTCTCTTCAAGCTTTTGTCATCAAGATAGTGTTGGTAGACATAGGACATGAAACCCCAAATAGCCAAGATCATAGAAATCACCTTCAACCCATTCATTTTGTCCCGGAAAATGATGACAGCCATGATAGGAACCACAGGCAGCCCCAAGACGCTTATAGCATTTGAGAACAGAGAGGAAAGCTCGAAGATCAGCCCCGTGCCGCCGATGTTGAATACTTGCCAGGTAATAGCTGTCCACACTAGGTTCATAACGTAAGAAACCTTCCCAAGCTTATAATTGTCCATCTCACTGCTCAGAGTTTTCCACTCGCTGCTAGCGAAAAGCCCCACCAAGCTAACACAACTGGCCACTAGACTCATGTAGATGATCATATCCATAACTTCTGTGAAGGTCTGCCTCTTTAGTACTCTACGGAAGGCTAGCTGTTGTAAGGATAAGACTAGACCAAATCCAGCAGAGGCGCCAATGGTGCATAAGAAGCTTGTGACATACTGTGCTTTTGTAACTTTCTGAGAGTTTGAATCCTCGTTATTGAAGGCGAGGAGGGTGGAGGATATAGTTAGGAGCAAAAGAGAATTCAAAATGATGGGAGTGAGCTTCTGTGAGTTGAGGAAATAAGAGAAGAAAGCGTTGAAAGCTAATTGAGATGCACAGATGAGTGAATAGGTTGAAACAGGTAGGTAAAGGAGTCCTATAGAGTATAGATAGCAATCTGCTCCTACAATAACTCCAAGAACTACGTAAACCAATACACGGTTCCTAAGTGAGGCTGCTTTGCCATCTATATTAGTTGTTGTATGTGTTTTGATTGACAAGAGATAATATGGAAGCAGAACAGGGAAGCCTACGAGTTGAACTACCGTTGCTAGCCATTTGCTGTTTCCTCCGTTGTCATAGTATATTCTGCCTAGAATTGTAGCAACTGATTGTCCTGAGATGACAAAGAATGTGTAGACCGCCACCCGGAGCCACCGTTTGTATGTCTTTGAGTGAGTTACTCCTGTTTGGTTTCTTTCTTCTTGTACTGTTGTGTTTGGTTCTTTTCCCTGCTGAACTGGTAAGTTAGGGAAGAAGACAACACCAAAAATTAGCTTACAGTTTTATGTATAAATCATCTTTTTCTTATGTTTACTCACCGATGACTTGAAGTTCTTGATCACCATTCATGGTGGATGTAGTATATACCTCCTTGGAGATGCACAAGGAGGAGGTTCTGAACAAATTATAAGTATAAGGTATGATCTTATTATCAAGGTCTCTTGGTAGCTTATATGCTACCAAATGATATAGCTATATATAATATATATATTCAGAGATTAGGAGTCGGTGAACGGTTAAATTTTCATTGCAACTTGGCCCCCACATTTAGTGAATGCACAGCTATAAATATCTCTTATCTTGTTAATTTTTCAAGATGCCATTATTGTTGACTAAGATATGAGTTAAGTCAAGGAGGAATATAATGTGTAGCCAATATTCATTCAGAAAGTTTTTCTTTTGCCTGTTTAGTGGAGAAACATCAACATTACGCAAGCACAACATGCAAAAGTTACACGCATACACACACAAGTTGTGTGGCCTTTTCAGGTTGAATATATTCAAGACTTCTTTTGTCTCTATGGTTGCTTGTTCCGTGTGACTATCTTTCTCTTATGATGAGACATGTGGTTTTAGGAACACATACTTTTCACATTCAGACTTGTGTATCTTCCTCAACATGGTGGAAAGTCTTCAACTTCTTTTCGTCGAGGTAATGCTGATAGACAAATGAAAGGAAGCCCCATATAGCTAAAGTAATGGAGAAGATCTTGAATGCATCCATCTTATCATGGAAAACTATCACTGCTACAACTGGAACTATAGGCAACCCCACAGCAGTTACCGTATTGGAGAACACAGAAGATGACTCAAAGATCAATCCCACAGCACCAATAGTGTAGACTTGCGAGGAAACAGCAGCTGAGGACAAAGTCCTAACGTATGACACCTTACCGAGCCTGTAGTTTCGCATCTCGCTTGCTATAAGTTTCCACTCCCCACTAGCGAAAAGCCCTATCAGAACCACACAGCATGAGACTAGTGTCTGGTAGATAGCCATGTCCATGACTGCTGAGAACGAAGGTTTCTTCAAAACTTTTGTGATGATTAGTTGTACCAGCGATAAAATCAGTCCGATCCCAGCAGAGGCACTGATGGTGCATATGAAACCTAAGGCATACTCTACTCTTGAGACATTTCTTATGTTTTGAGACTCGTTGTTGAACACAAGGAGTGCAGAGGAAACAGTAAGGAGAAAGAGAGAGTTGACAATGTAAGGAGTGAACTTTTGAGAGTTGAGGACGTAGGAGAATAAGGCTGTGAAGGCTAACTGCGAGGCGAAGATGAGGGAGAAAGTAGAAACTGGTAAGTAGAGCAACCCCACTGAAGACATGTAACTGATGGCAGATGCTAAGAGGCCAAGACATATGTAAGCTAATCCAAGAGTGGTGTTTATGAAACTTGGATCTGTTTTCTCCTGTTGTTTGTTTAGTGAAAAGAATTTGTATAGAAACAAAAGAGGGAAGCCTATGCGTTGGAGAACTGTTACCATCCATGTGCTCTTTCCACCGTTTTCATAATACAATCTGCCCAGTATTGTAGAAAGTGCTTGGCAGGTGAGGACAAGGAATACATAAATGGAGATTCTGAGCCACTTCTTGTAGTTCTTGGTTTGAGGTACCGAGGATGAGTCATTTACCTCATGGTCTATTAGGTTTGCTTCTAAGTTCTGGTCATCTGAAATGATATAACATATTTTCAGATGCATTTAAAAAGAATCTACAATATTAGATGTTTTTTTATGCTTACCGTTGACATTGAGTTCTTGAGATCTTTCCATGAGAGCTCTTAAGAACAAAACTTTTTGCTTAGCGTTGACTTTGAGTTTTCTTGGGACCCTTAATGGTAAGGTTGTTAATATAGGCTGGGCACGGAGTTCCAATCTTAAATAACTTTTTACTTCAATTTCTTTTGTTATTCTTTAGCATCTTTTGAAGTGGACTCAGACGTTAACAAAGTATACAAGAATACATGGTGGCCTTGAGCACACTTGACATTTTAAAAGTTTTCAATGTTCTTGGGGTGTGTCTACTATATATAACTGTTTAATTTAGATGCAACTGGCTATAACTTATAAAGGTTTTGCAATGTTCTTGGATCTTTGTCCAAGCCTAAATATGACTGTTGTTTTTTTTACAAAGCATAAGAAGCTAAGCCCAAATGGCCAAAATAATCAACTGAGTGAGTGGAAGCATTCTGATAACATAAGAGAAGAGCGATAGCTACTTCAGTAATCAAAAAGTTTCTGTCAAGTGGGTATGACTTCTTTGTTTATACCTCAAGTAAGGGTCGTTTATCTTCAGAGCATCTTTGGAATCAATCTCTCCACTCTCTTTTTGTGGTGTGGGTTTGGTTGCATTTTATATACAAATAGATTAATATTTAGCCAAACAGATATATCTTTTTTTTTTATTTTGGTCAAATAGTGATATCATTTATTGTAGGAGATTTGTTACATCCCACAACGGGTTTAGTTATTAAAATTTATAAAACCTTAGATCTTGGATCTCTGTCTAGTCCTTAATGTTGTTACTCTTCTCTTCTTGTGTTTCTTTTTCTTCCTCTTCACCTTGAGGAATCTCTTGCTCTTCTTCTTGTTTTGGATCATCAACATAATGCTGGTAAGCATAAGAAACAAACCCCCAGATAGCCAAAAACATTGCAATCAACTTGATTCCACTCATCTCATCTCGGAAGAAGACAACAGCAAGAACAGGAACAACAGGTAAACAAAGAGTGCTTATCACGTTTGAGAAAAGCGACGAAACCTCAAGAATCAAACCCACACTACCAATCCAACAAGCTTGCCAAGATATCACTGCACCAATATTTATCAAAATGTAAGAGTTTTTCCCTAGCCTAAACTCTTCCATCTCCGTCCTAAGCATTTTCCACCCACCACTTACAAAGAGTCCAACCACAACTGCACAAGTAGCTACCAAAGACTGATACGTGACCATGTCCAAAATAGCCTTGAAAGTGTATTTCTTCAGAATCTTTTCGAACGCATAATCTGTTAAAGAGAGCACTAGAGAATAACCAGCTGAGCTACCGATGGCACAGATGTATCCAATCACATAATTGTATTTGGACGATGGGTTTGAAGTAGAAGATTCAGACTCAGGTTGGATGACAAGAAGTGTAGAAGATGTGGTCAAGAGAACAAGTGAGTTGAGTATACATGGTGTGAACTTCTGTGAGTTAAGGAAGTAAGAGAAGACAGCATTAAAAGCTAACTGAGACGCGGAGATCAAAGAGAAAGTTGAGACAGGAAGGTAGAGTAATCCAAAGGAATACAGGACACTGTGACCAGCAGCAAGCAAGCCAAGTCCAATGTAAACCAAAGGAAGTGTCAAGAAGGAAGTTGTTGTTTTATTGGTTAAGTTATTAGTTTTGGAAGACGAGTCAGGCTTTATGTAATAATAGCAAGGAAGGGTTAAAGGAAACCCAACTAGCTGAACTAAGGTCTCGAGCCATATACTGTTGCCACCTTTGTCGTAGTAAAGTCTACCTAAGAGAGTGGCTATTGTCTCTCCAGCTAAGAGGAGAATGACGTAGAGAGACACTCTTAACCTCCATGAGTAGTTGTGACTCCTCTGTTCTGTTGAAGATTTCCTTTCAGGTTCTGATCAACACATGAAAACAGGATAATAACATAAGTAAAACAAGAACACACGAAACAGAACAAGTGGTTAAACTACTTACCGCCGTTGACATGAATATGCAGTTCTTGAGTTTCTGATTCTACTTCCATCTTAGCAACCAGGAGGGAGCAATATCTCAGGGAACAAACAAAGATGATGTGTCCTTAATTGCTTATATATAGGCAAATGCGTATGCATATATTATTGTTGTAAGCAATCTTATTATTTACTCATATTAATATATTGGTTAGTAAAATAATTATTATATGGATAAAATTTGTTAGATGCACTCTTGACATGATGCATTTCCCCCCCAATGATTTCGCATTCCATCTTTAACCTAACCAATTTTTTTACCTAACAAGTATTTTCTTGTCATTTATCTTTAAGTTAGCCAAGAACTTTTTTTTGAAAATGGAATCAGATTATCTAAAAAAATTCTCCAACGGTATATGACCCATTATGAAGAAAACTTGTGACAAGAGGCCATAACAAAGCATAGAAGTTAAATAACAAGAAAATGTTCATGCGTGATGGTAATAAAAATTAGTGACATGGAGGTGGGCTTTGAGTCCCAATGTATTTAGCTATAACGTATCTACAAGAAGAAGAGACAGCTTCAATTCCTCTGTTTCTGGTCTGCTTTTCTCCACTCCCTCCACGAGAAGAAGAAAGATAAAGATGAACATTCTCTAATTAAGTACACTTTCTTATATGGCATTCCTTTGCTACAACGCAGCTGCACCGCGACTCTTGAAGATGAAGTTCCTCTTATGTTCTTGAAGTATATCTCACTCAGCTTCACCTTAGATGCTACCGACAACAAGAAACTGAATCAGAACCATGCTCTCGGAGCCATTTCAGTAACAAATCTTAAGTAACACATTCAATGCCAATCAGATCAAGGCGGTTTGTTCTTGCTACATTTACAAAAAGGGAGATATTGCTACATTTCATGATGATTTACCTGATACCGTGACCTGGTCCACATTTGATACTTGCGATTGTGATCTGAAAATTTCCTTGTCCTATAGACACAATGTGGGTACCATCAGAGTTAGGACTATCAGAAGCACCAGTAATGTTGAGTCTTGTGCCTTTGAAGTCTCTACATTCTACTAATGCTATGTGAAAGAACTTGCTGTTCACTGAGCTCATCCTTCTTACTATTGTTCTGTTCATCCCCACAAACTTCAAGCTCTGAGAATCAACACCAAGGAACTATGCTAATGGACTTTAGATCTATGCTAATGGACTTTAGATCTATGCTAATAAAAGAAGGGACATATTTTGTTCCATATTGTACATTCTTTCAAACATCATTCGAAATGTAATTTTAACAAAAAAATCACCTATCATCATTTCATTCTGAGAAGAAAAAAATAGCTTATCAAAAAATTTGACATAACTTGAAATTTATTACGACATATGCTCTTTAAATTACTTTTAGACTTAATTGAAAACTGATTGTTTACATATTTATTTATGTATTGTCACTACATTCATTCTAAAAAAAAATTATGATTTCAAATTTATTAATGAAATTAGTATATCATTTATAAAAATTTGACTTCTTACATAATAAGATAACATATAGATTTGGCTGCATATTTAATTAAATTATACATATAATTATTATTAAAATCTTAAAATAATTTTATATAGTTGAAAGTGTAACATATTTTCCACATTAGTTCATGATTTAAAAAATAGAATAGAAAAGTTTGGTATATACAGTATATACTTTTGTTAAAACTATTTGTACAGATTCATTTGTTTCTATGTCAGATGTTGCATCTATATGCAAATGCTTAAATATTATTCAATTGGACACGATTTTATATGTATCTAAATAATGTATATGGATGCAAAATTCATAACATTTAAAAACTAGATATTTCATATGAAAAAAAATGTAGAGTTTGAATGCAAAATTTTAATCTCAGAATCCAAAATATTTAAATAACATCTATACAAATATAAAAGTAACTAGGTTTATGTTAATTATTTTTATTATTAAATATAAGTTGTAAAATAATATTTTTCTGTTAAACCCGTAAAATCAAGTTTTTTGCCAAAATTAAAAAATCATTTTTTCGTCAAAACCATAAAATCAAGTTTTTATCCAAAAATACAAAATTATGTTTTCACGTCAAACCCATAAAATTAAGTTTTTTTCGTCAAAACTACAAAATCGAATTTTTTTACCGAAACTATAAAATCAATTTTTTTTGTCAAAATAGTAAATTCAAGTTATTGCCCAAAACCATGATTTTTCACCAAACAGTAAAATCAAATTTTTCTTGTCAATTTTTTTCACCATAACAAACAAAATTAGAGTTTCTCAACCAAACTGTCAAATTGGATTTTCTTGTCAAAATCACAAAAAAATAAAAAATCATGCAATCCTTCTAAAATTATAAAATCAAACTATCCGCCAAACTACAAAACCATGTTTTACACCAAATCACGAAAAATGGATTTTATCATCAAAATCACAAAAGGATGTTTTTTTTATATCAAAACTGCAAATTTGTGTTTTATTTAGAAATGCAAAATCACATTTTCTCAAAAAATTCGCAAAAATTACCCACCAAAACCTTAAGTTATAAAATGTAAGTTTTAATTAATTATTATTTAAAAAGTTTCTGGAAATTTCGAATATAATAATTAGTTTTCTAACAAATTTAATTTTAATTTAATTTTAATTTAATTTTAAATATTATTCAAATACAATAATGAATTTATTATCAATAATATAAATTATGTCTTTCATTTTTTAACTAGTAACACTCAAATGCTATTATAAAATAAAAAACAAACAATTTAGCATCATGATGTTTGTTGTATGTATATACAATACTAATTATAAAAACAAACATATTTGAATGCAACATTCATATGTTGTATTCTGATGATGCATCCAAATACAAAAAAAAAATGGTCTAAGTATGTAACAAATGTAAAACTAACAGAATGTTGATCAAAAGGTAAAATTTCTTTGATGGCAAAATATTTTAAATTTTCATAGATAATTAGTAATACATGGATAATTTTAATTAATATTAGATGGATTGATATATGGAATTTAGTCTTTTATATATTATTTAATATTATTTTTTGATGTGGAATTTTGTTACGGTCATTTGTAGCTTGTAAGTCGAAAACGGTTCTGATGTCTTACGATAATATTTTTATACGGTCCATCTAAAGACATATTTGAACCATGTGATTCTCTGTAGATTAGTAATATTTAAATTCTTGATACGACTTGGCAGAACTTGTTATATTTTTATTTAGATCAAAAGCTTATTATTAATTTATTTGTTATATCAAAAATTCGTTAGTGGTTTTGAAGGAGCGTTCTAGATTTGTATAGTTTTTTTGGACAACTGATTTGCATAGTGTATGTATCTCTCTCCGTGTCACTGTAATTGTCTAGGTACTAGGGTCTAGGGGGTTTGGCAATTACGTGATTCGCTTCTCATTCTAAAATTATGGCATCTTTTTGTTTTTGTTAGGTAAATTTGATGTTGACCCCGAAAAGAAAAAAATATCATTATCAAGACATTTGTTTGTATCATAAAGTTTAAATATATAACCAAACTTACTAAATAAATGTTTTAACTAATGTAGATATGTGATATGTCAAATGGATTTTCCTTATATTCCAGATATGATTGGACTTGATTCATCATTTCTAAATCTATGCAGGCCAAATCATTCTCACTCAAAACATCTACAAGATTGGTCATATGTAGAACATATATACGATTTCCTTTTATGTTTGTTTATGTTAAACATATATAACATATTTTAGTAACTTACTTGATCTTTAGACGAATTATATGTTAACCGTCATTCTATGGCTCTTTTGATCGAATGTTCAAAACATTTTAAACTAAAACTCCAAATTAATTTTAAAGGTGATTTATCTCAAAACTTGAGTGGTATATATTACTAAAGTATAAACGTATTCCACAAAGCTAATGTATTTGAATTGATTATATGCAAAGTGAATAATGGATCTATAAAGCCCGACCCGCCCATGGCTAATGGGCCATCCACGCCCGCTCTCTCGGCCCGTGGGCTCCATCCCGTCTGACGGTCGGTTCGTTAATATTCCAAAGGCTCCAAATCATTGTTTACTGACCCTGCAATCACCACCCGACCTTTTCCCGTGCTTTGGCCTCATTCGCACGCTATCGCGAATCACTTCCCGATAGGTCACCCATCCTTCCACTACTCCAGCTCAAGCACGCTTAACTCTGGAGTTCTTTCAGGATGTGCTCCGGAAAAGGTAAGTCAACTTTGGTGACATAGGTAGCCAAATCAATTCTTTTAAGCCTTTTCACATATCACAACTCGGGATGTTACAATTCACCCCCTCTCAAAGAACGCAACGTCCTCGTTGCGCCCCCCGACAGGTCTCAAGACGCCTCTCAGGTCGGAACTGAGATGGCTAACCAGCTCTGATACCACTTATAAAGCCCCGACCCGCCCACGGCTAATGGGCCATCCACGCCCGCTCTCTCGGCCCGTGGGCCCCATCCCGTCTGACGGTCGGTCCGTTAATATTCCAAAGGCTCGAAATCATTGTTTACTGACCCTGCAATCACCACCCGACCTTTCCCCGTGCTTTGGCCTCACTCGCACGCTATCGCGAATCACTTCCCGATAGGTCACCCATCCTTCCACTACTCCAGCTCAAGCACGCTTAACTCTGGAGTTCTTTCAGGATGTGCTCCGGAAAAGATAAGTCAACTTTGGTGACATAGGTAGCCAAATCAATTCTCTTAAGCCTTTTCACATATCACAACTCGGGATGTTACAAGATCATGATGACAGACTAGCGATTAGACATCAGTTTAACTTCAAAATCGACATAAATTTGAAAATAGGAAAACGAAGTTACATCGGAGGTCGAATGTTAGAATTGAGAAGCCACATGATCTTATGATGCTCGCCTTAATCATAAAAGTATTTCTTGCATTTAGTGACTTTGGTATATGACATAAATGCGCTTCCAAATCCACATATATATATATACGCTGATTCGGTGATCGGCTTAAAAGCAAAAAAGAAATTGTCAGAAATTGTTGTCGTCAGAAAATACATTTATATGCTGACAAAGATAGCAATCCATCTCGAATCTAGAGCAGTATCTAAATAAATGCCACCCTTGAATGCATGTCATGTTCCAAAGTAAGTCTCCGAATGAAAGCTAAAAGATTATATTGATAGTCCAGAGTTCCATATATACTCTTTATATTGGTAACTGGTTTTCTCAAATTCACCCCAGGCTCAACCAAAGCGCATAGAATTTTCACGATCTATATGAAGAGATACTACTTGAGCAAGAAGTGAACATGGGCATCTCCATGAAAACTAAATCAATCTTAAAAAAGTTTTAGTTTCCATATTGTTTTTTAGTTAGTGGGATTCTGTTTCATTAGGTTGAGACGTGTGTTGATTAACCACGTTTCACGTAGTAATAGTTTATTTCTTTAATTTTGTATTTAAGTATGAGTTGGAAAGAGAATGAATAGAAATAGAAAATTGCAGCAACTTGTTTTTGTTTTTTTTTTTTTTTTAGTTTGTTGTTCAACAAACTCTTTTACCTTAAAGGAGAGATCTTAATTGACATCAAATAAATCTTCTGTTCTAAGGTATCAAGGGAGTGATCGGATTCACTCCTAACACTATATGTTCTCATTGAGACCGTCTTACGCCGATAGTGAAAGGATTGCGGTCGCACGGACATACATTATCACTGACGTATGAGTTTTCTCCCTAGCTAACATTTTGTTTGGGCATATGTTATTAAATCAGACCGTTAACTACAATTACCTTGAAATGACTTTTCATCCCACGTAACAAATAATTCACTTGCCCAGTACTGTGAGCAATTTCCTTTCTTTTTGAAAATTTTATGTCTTTCCAAATAATTAATTTTCTTCTTATTTTATAGGATTATGGAATATAAATATTATTTTCAGTTCTATTGGTAGGGGTAATTCTGCTGGTCCACAGTCTATGTTTCCATGTGTGTTGATAAGATAGAAAGCAGAAGCAGTCAAATCTTTCTTGGGTCCATTCTCTCTTTAAGACACAAGGACGAACTCAACTTGTTTTGCTTAATATTCACTTGTTCACACCCATTAAATATTCGACGTGCACAACTTCTTTTTTACATGTAACCCTGGTATCAAATATTTCGATTATAATTTCTTCTCTCTTGCGAGCTTTCTAATTTTAAAATGTAGTTTCCCAGAAAGCATAAGAGTATATTCTCAACATGGGAGATTTATCCTAGCTAGAAGTATGTCCTTTTTAGCTTCTAAATATGATAGTACACCTTACAGAACCTGAACCCAATAACATATCATCTCATAAAATCATCCAAATTAGAGGAACTACAATATTACAGCAAAACAAACAAACAAGGAAAATATACTGTTAACACATTAAACATATATCACTAAATCTAATCCAAGCTCAATTTCTGTCTCATTCTCTCATGAAAAATATATGTACATGCAAATAAGAGAGACAAAATAGATATTAAGTTGCATATATATTGGAATTATCTCTCCTCTCTCTTATATATGTATATAGTACTACTATATAAGTGTATATATGTAGTTTCAAGCTAGGATCAATCAAGGCTCTTGCTTGAAGAAAATAGAAGGAAATATCTCCTTCAAGAGCTCATATTCACCTCCTTGGCGATACTCTTGATGAGCGTTAGGGTTTGCATTCACACTACCATAACTACTCTGTTCATATCCGTAATCCAAAGCTGAACCGCCGCTAGTGTAAGCAGACGACCGAAACATGTCATGAGTGAAGCTTCCCGGAGTCATGAAGTCAGCGGAGTACATAGCAGCCGCGGCGGAACTTCCCCGGAGATTAGTCGGAAGCGGGTGATTGTGTTGACCCTCGTAAGTTGTAATCACAACCGTTGGATCTTGGAACGATCTCTCCACTCGCTTCTTCACATTGCACCTTTGCGTTGTACATCTATAGTAACTCCTATTTTCGTTTGCATTTGCAAAGTATTAGTTACACTACACTAATATAAATTTCATGTCTGAAACCATAAAATGCAAATGCATAAATAAATTGAATTAATACCTTGGATAAATGCTGTTTTTGACGGCCTTTTGGCCGTACTTTCTCCATCTATAACCATCTTCAAGATGATCAACTTCGCTTTTAGTCATAAACGAGACTCGTGGCTCTCTTTGTTTCTTCTCCTCCTTTTTCGTTTTACCACTGAAATAATACATCATAGATTATTACAACGTACTAGATTAAATTCCAAAATAAGGGTATCATCTGATTTTCCAAACTATTTCATCATAAAAAAGTATAATCTAAATGACTTACACTTTTTTGGAGATTCGATTTTCTTCACCTCCATATCCAACTAGCTCTCGTTTCCTCTGGCTCTTACCGGAATCTTCGCCGGGATGATCAGCCTCGCTAGAGGAAGAAGATGCTGAAACCCTAGTTGGAGTCTCACCGATAACGTCGTTAGTTACATCGTGCTTCGATTCTTGATCGACCAAAGAGTTGAAAACCTCTGAGGAAGAGGGAGAAACACCTAAAGTTTTATGAAGTAAAGAGTCGTACGCTGCTCCGGGAGAGCTTTGGAAGCAATCGGCTAAGGAGTAAGAAGATGGAACAAAACCGTTGTTTCCGTAAGAAGATGGAGTTGAAGTAGGGAGATTCATCAGTTCGTACAAAGACAAGGATGACAGGTACTGGTAGCTGTAGAGATCTTTGGATTCATTAGACATGGTGAAGAACAATGAGAGAGGAAAAACGTGGAAAGTAGTAAAGAAGATAAAAGAGGAGAAAAGCCTGGGGATTAGGTTTTTTCGTATGGGGTCTAGATTTGTGTTTGGACTTTAATTGGGTCTTCGTCTATCTTTCTCGTATTTATGCATTTTGAAACTCAAAAAAGGATGAGAGAGGGAGAGAGAAAGAGACTAATGAATAATACTATGCTTTTGGTTAATTTGATTGAGAAAGGAGTTACTTATAAAAATTATACTGGGATATAATTTCAATGCTACGTACGTGTGTGAATCCATAGTCGTGCTCATATATTTTATTTTTCTCTATTTAGTTTTTTGAACCTACTAGTATTACTATTAACTTAGTTTTTAACCTTTTCTCAATAGTATTTGTTTTTATTGCAATTTTTTGTTTCTGTTAAAATATTCACTTTAAGTTTGTTATTACCATCGTTTTATTAAATTTTCTCTCTTTATCGTTGTAACTTTAAATTAAATAAATAAGAAATATTGACAAAATAAAAATAAAACTAATAATGAAAGATAAGAAAGTTAGGGTCTGACTGGTGACCATTCGGGAATCAAGAGAAACGAATAAAAAAAGAATGTACGGGAACAAAATATCAGAAATGAAAAGGAATAGTTGTTCCCTTATCAAATTTAACAAGGAATAATTTTGTTCTTAAATTCTCTACAAAAAAAAGGAATGAAAGGGAATGAGAGGGAGTTATTATTCCTTGTGAATGATGATTTTTTTAGGAACGTTAGAGAATACATTATTCCTCACAGTTCCCTGATCACCTTTCATACCCTTAGTCTAGTTCTTCTATATTAGTATATAAATACATACTCAATGAATAATATATACTGATGTCATTTTGAATTAAAATTAATAACATCATATATATGCCTTTTGAATGACTTTTTAGTATTTGGCAATAAGCACTTTATATATAAAGCTAAGTTGACAAAACAAAAGAGTTGCAAAAGTGGCTTCTAGTGAGGAAACATACTTATGTAGGAAAGTTCATATTACAGAAAAGGGAAAATTACATATTAAAATGCAAGTCCTTATATAATAGTTCGAGTCTGGATCTCTCATTGAATTCTCTTGTATCAGAACATAGTTTCGAATATGTTAGATTATTTTTCAAAATTTTATTTCTCAAGAGATTGTTTTGACATTTTTTTATCAACGTTATATTACTGTCTTTGTAGATAATATAGAATAAACGAATTTTTAAACGAAAAAAGTACGTAATTGTTCGGGTCTTAAAATTCGTACCTTCTTTAAAATTCTCCAAAAGCTTCTTTAATTGTTTTTGCCACATTCGATAAACATATAAAACATGCAAAATCTTTGGGTTCGCTTAGCATCATGCCTTTTAATTGAGGCTAGTAAGTAAGATATGAAAAGTTCACACCTTCGACGTAATTGAAGGAGCCTTAGTCAGCGGAGACTATGGCTTACCGAGAACCGGAGACAGTCAGTCACCGGTCGCTTGGTGTGAAGAACGAAGGAAGAGGCAGTCAAAGATTCAAACGAAAATTGGTTTAAAAAATTTTGTAAAAAGAAAAAAAATACATTTGGCAGTATTCGGCGGACACATGTAAATAGTGGCACCGGCATTTGACCATAGCCGACACATGACTGGGCACGTGCTTGACTGCCCTCTCTTCTTCTTTCCTTAGTGGTCTCCAATTGAACTGCATAGTATCAATTTGATGTAAAATGAATCAGAAGTGCTTAATTTTGCACCAAACTATGTTTGATCCGACACTGCATCTAGCAACAAATATCAAATATTTTATTTTTATTTTATTTTTCTCTTAATAATATGATTAAAATATTATATATTGATAAATTAAAATTTGTAATTAAAATAAACATGCTAAAAAGATATATTCAACTGAGAGTTTTAGGTGATTTATATTAAAATGAAATTCATTGTTATTCAAATATTAATTTTAAAAACTTATTTGAAATTCACTGTTACTGATTTTGACATTTCATAATCTATTGTCATTGAAAATATTTTAAATTATAGAGATTCAAGTGATTTTATAATGTTTGGGTGAAGTTTATTAGTTAAAAAAAAATAAAATTCAAATCTCATGGTTTTAGATCATATTCTAGAGTAATTTAATAAAAATTACTTTAAACTCTCTAATTCATTGAAATCATTTCAAACCACTTTAAAAATCAAATCACCTCAAACTTTAGATCAAATACATTCCCCTAAGTTTATTTTTGTTTTTTTCATTTTAATAATATGAAACTTAGGTTTCAGTTAATAAAATTTTAAGAAATATAAAACATCAGTTTATACATTCTAAATATTTAATTAGTATGTAAACTGATTAGAATAAAAAATAGTTACAAACATCAACTAAAGCACTGAAAATATAAAATTAAAATCGGTTATACGAATCTTTAGTATTTTTAAAACTATTAAAATAAATAAATAATTATTAATCTAATGATATATTCCATCTCTTTCAATACAAAAATATTAAGATAAACATTCTTTTATAAGGAAAGAGTACTAGTATTTTTTTAATGTGATTGGTGTTGTAGTTGATAATAAGAAATTGGAAATTTTATGGTTGAAAATAGTCTTATTGTTTTTTGAACCTTATTAATTATTCATAGGTGATTTAAAATTCATAGTCAATAAGTCATAAGATACAGAGACGGACATATTTTGGGTATAATATGAACATACATATAATAGCTCAGTTTAATAAAGAAAAAATTATAATGTAATATACTGCAAACTTGTAACATTTCAAGGGAAAAAATATATTAAAAGGAAATCTGGTAATATATGGCACTGAGTGGAATGGATCGTTGTGCTGACTGATAAATGAGGTCATCATTACGCTAACGCAATTTCTTTTAACATTATAACTTTTTCCTGTCATATCCATAAAGGATCGTTTTAAATGTACAAAAGTATATTGAGGAAAAGATGGTCAAACCAATATTATTAAATGCTACTACTTATCGAAAAAAATTTAATGCTAACATTATGTAAATATGATAATGCTTTTTGTACAGTCGTGAATTTTCTTTTGTAGAGATAATCGTAAAGTCCCTTTTCATTTTCACAAAACAAAGTTGTACAATGGCTAGGTTATTACATATGCTTGTTTATTAATCCTGGATTTTTTTTAGCTAGATGATCCTAAATGAACAAAATTCCTTAAGAGCATAATGGAAAGTAAAATTATTTAAGTGTGCCATGAGTTTGCCTCATTGATAATAGCTCCTGATTAGAAGCTCAGAATCTCCTAGAAATGCAACTTGTTTATACCTCAGTCGGTGCATTTGCTGAACAGCTAACATCATTGTCATTGCTTCAGCTACCAAAGGTGTAGTGGTAGCTTTTATTGCAGCGCTTCCTTAGATTTTAAGAATGCCTTTTTTGCTTATCAAGGACCTTCCTATTCCAAATTTGTCAGTTAGAAACTTCCAAGAGGCATCTGCAATACAATAAATCTCTGTTCCTGGTGGGAGGATCTGTAATGTAGAGTTTGCCGAGACTTGTTGCTTCTTCCCATAAGTTTTTATCCATCCAAGCTTTTTGGATTACCTGCACTATATGATCTCTGTTATTTTCAAAGATAATCCTATTCCTCATTTTTCAGATTCTCCAACCTAGAAAGAAAGGCAGATTATTCCCTGACTCACTTACCACTTGATCAACTAGATTTTCGATAAATTTCAAAGTGGTGATATGTTGATTTAAGTCGGGAAGTCTATCTAGCAATGCAAGGGAATCGTAGAGTCTTTATCTGCGGTAATCGTGGGGAAGTTATTATGAACCACCTTATGCTTTTAATATTTTTATTTTTTATCTAGCTAGTAATTAATCGTTTTCAGCAAGGAAATTATAATGCCCAACCGACATGACAAAATGAGAAGGGGACATGCATCAACTTTAATGTGGTCAAAGTAAAATATTTACAAAATATGGCAACATAAGAAAAAAAATCTTGGAAATTCATTTTTACTTTATAGTCAGAACAAATTTGATTTCGCATGGTCTCACCATCCATTTCTGGTAGGTGAAGGGTTCAACTCATTTCATTCTCTTCAAGTTCCTAAGTTTTTGAACTGTAAATTACAATGGACTACGTCTGATAATCTCTGTACGTTTGACAATCTTTATATATAAGAACTAGAATGGTATGGATGGTCCGACATGACATACTTAGATATAATCACATGATTATGCTTAGCCTTAAGTTGGTGTATAATGTTTTTTATTATTGAGAAAAGTTAAACCATAATTCCCATGCTTTTAGCCCCCTTTTTGGTCAAAATATGATGGAAAACGTTTTCGAGAAAAGCAATATCAATCGAAAATTTTAAATGAGTAAATAATTCTCGATGAACCGAAAGAGACTTTAACTATTCTTAATTGACCAAAAACATCTGATCGAATTAATCTGCAATTAAGAAAATAAGCTTCAATTATTATCGGATTACACAGCTTATATATAATGATCACTAAGGACATAAATAATTTAATCTTTTATTGCACAAGTATAATGGTAGTATATGCTTCTCGTACGTATATCTATCCTCAGTGCATGCTAAGTAAATATACATAAACACACATTTATGGTTTAAGTTAGGCACAAACTGAACGCCGTAATTGGTGCCTAATCGTTTGCGCTGTCATATCCACAAAGCTTCTTCATTTGAATGTAGCCCCACATTTTTTTTAATTTTTTTTTTTTGATCAAATTTTTTTAATATTAATTATCATTAATAAACAACCCCCGGGGAAAATGGGAACTTTACAACCGCCGACACACCGGTAAACGGCCAAACTAGATTACATACGAATCCTTTTTATACGAATCCTTTTTTGTTGGTTTGCTAATTACCCAAGTGAGACCCTGTGTAGTGTGGACCTCGTATACGTGACTTTGTAAGAGCAAAGAAAACACTAGCTATATACACATATAACTAAACCGTACCTGCTGTCTGCAGATGAAATGTCTGACCTATTTTGGGGATATGTGCCTAACTTAGAAAGATATTATAAATATACTATAGCAAAAATATAAAACTATCTTGTCTATTTAAATACCAGCAAGAAAATAAAAGAAATAAGAACGAAATTTGACCCCAAAAAAGAGAATGAAAATGTAGACTTTTGACCTTTAAAGGAATAATTGGGGCAGGTGAATTGTTAGGTGTGTGGCAATATTATTATTATTAGTTGCTAGTATATATATGAACAAAAAGGAATCTCTTGTATTTTCTGTTCTTTCACACACATCCCGTTTCATGAAAGTATTTAGCTGTTAGAACTGATAAATTAAAATTTCTAATAAGATGATAATATTTGGATGAAATTATCAAGAACAGGATAATTTTCATTATTGTATGTTGAGATATTTACATCTTGAGTCTCTCATGATTAATTACATTTTTTGCCTACCACCCTAATCGAGCTTATGTTTAATTGACTGTAACACTCTTTTAATTCAAATTTTCAGAAATCTTAACTGTCATATTTTTCCATTCCTTGCGAGTAGCGACTCAAAAAAGTTCGATCAGACATTTTAAAAACCAGATTATTAAACCACATATAACTTTTGATCCTAATTAAGTTCCAAACGGGGGTCATTGACATCTCTTAATCTCTGGTTTAGATGAGAAACATATCTGACCATCGTACCAAAGTAAACCAGTGACATAACCATTTGACTCCACATGAAACCGGTTAAGAAATACCCAGAGTTCCGCCTCAGCATATTAGCGGGTCAAAGGAGAGGGTGAATACTTGGGATGTGAATCAGTGAATCCTGCTTAACCAAATTATGCAAGACATGATCAAATACTTAAAATGTTGATAATATGTAAGGCCAAAGTACAATATTTAACCAAATTATTGCAGATATGTAAGGCCAAGTACAAGTACTTGGGAGAACTGGACTCTGAATCATTATAGCCTCATCACCATCGTTGATCAGGTTTATTTATGGATCTTATGTAAAGCAAGCTAAAAAATTGTAGCAGAGGATCAATAGCCGTCACTGCTAGTAACTAAGAGATCTTTTTTTCTTGTCATCATTAAGTCAGAAATCTACAAGAACAATTTTCCATATATACATAATCAGTGCCGCTTCAAATTATTCATGGACCCGTATATTAAATGATGTAATAAAATAATTTAAAATTTATGCTCTATTTATATATCTTAAAAGTCTCGTTTGAAATTATAAGCTCTATATTTAATACTATCTAATTTTTTAAAAGTTTAAAACATAAAATATAAATTTATTTATAAAAAATCTTAGTTTTTATTTTATTTTTTTACTCGGGCTCGACCACTCTAAGTTGCTCACGCTATTAGACGGTACTGTACATAATACATGTCGTGAATCCATAAAATGCGAATGAGCCTCCCTTTAATTCGCACTCATACAAACTTTAGATAAAGCCGAAAACATCATAATCTAGAAAACCACACTGGCAAATAAACATGCTGTTAAAATCGTCACTCGGTTTTACCACGACATTATGAATGATGAACCGCAGAATCCACACATCACTCGATCTTTACGTGTATCCGTATGATTGTGAAAAGTGTGGCTTCAGCATTCAGATAAATTGGGCGAAAAGGACTGTATATAGTTTGATCGCTGAATATATTATATATATACCTATCAAATAATGCACCTGTACGAGATTTTAGAGAAGGAACTAGCATATTTATTGTCATGTCATCACACTACAAGAAAACATGTGATTTCCGACCACGGTTTGCGACCGCAGATGTAGTCGCAAAATATAACGACTCTTTGGCGACTGTTACGCGACTAATTGGCGACGCAGAAAAACGGTCGCCCATCAGCCTCAAATTAACGACTACAACAAATAATCGTAGTTTAGTCGCTAAATAACGACTGGTTAGCGACTAATACCGTGTCGGAAACATTCAGTCGCATTATAGTCGGTAAATAGCGACTGATTAACGACTGCTGTATGTGGTCATCAGTTAGTCGCTAATCAGTCGGCTAAAACTGGTACACATCACGTTTTTTACATTTTTGGTTGTTGTACCTAATATTTTACTGGCAGTCGGTCTTTAGTCGCTAATAAGTCAGACAATTCGCAATATAATATAGACGATGTCTCCCCACATTTCTGCTCAGAAACCGTAGAAACAAATTTTAAAAAAACAAAATCGTGAAAGACAAAAGAAAAAAAAGATTGTTTGAAGTGTTACAATGTCGGGAAATAACAACAATGTTAATTTTCGAGATTGGATGTACAAGAGGATCGATGAACGGACGGGAAATTTCTCGGAAGAGTTCGTAGCAGGGGTGGATCAATTCATGACATTCGCCAATAGTCAACCTCTCGCACAAAGCAATGGGGGTAAATTTTTCTGTCCATGTAGTGTTTGCAAGAACGATAAATTTCTTCCGGGGTCAAAAATTTGGAAACATATATATAGTAGAGGATTCATGCAAGATTATTATGTTTGGTATAATCATGGAGAAGAAATTGATATGGCATTAGGAACAAGTCATGTTGATCCGACACATTTTAGTGGTAATGAAGAAGTTGGTACTGAAGATATATATGTTGATATGGTAAATGATGCTTTTCGTGATAATGTGAGTTCTGACAATTATCACCAGGGTAGTAGTTACCCGGATGGTAGTTACCAGAATGTAGTAGACGATGCATGCAACCATTCAAAAAAGTTTTATGATTTGCTAGAAGGAGCAAAAAATGATACAACTTAATCTATAACTATCAATAATATTTTAAATTTTGTAGGTGTTGGATTATTTTTCCGTGACCTTTGCTCGAGAACTTTGCAGAAAGATCGTCTCCAAATTCTAAAGCAAAACATTGTTTTGATCATCTGCAATTTAGAGAAGATCTTTCCACCATCATTTTTTGATGTAATGCAGCATCTCCCTGTACACCTCCCATACGAAGCTGAACTAGGAGGACCTGTCAATTATAGGTGGATGTATGTCTTTGAAAGGAATTTCAAAAAGTTGAAAGCAAAAGCAAAGAACAAAAGATTTGCTGCTGGATCGATTGTTGAATCATATATCAATGAGGAGATAGCTTACTTTACTGAGCACTACTTTGCTGATCATATACAAACAAAATCAAGGTAAACAATTTCATTATTCTAGAGATCGATTCACTTTTTTTTTATTGTCTACTCATATTCTTATGTAATGTGGATCGTTAATTTGTGCAGGTTAACAAGATTCGATGAAGGTGAAGTTCCTGTGTATCATGTCTCCGGAGTACCTGATATATTTACGCATGCTGGTCGTCCAAGTGGGGAAATGCAAGAAATATGGCTTTCCGAGAAAGACTATAATTGCGCACATTCATATGTATTGCGAAATTGTGATTATTTTCAGCCATTTGAGAGGTATTATTTGGTAATTATCCTCTTATATTACAATATATCACAATAATTAACTATACTAATTTGTGGTGGTGAACTCATATAGGATGTTTGAAGATTATCTATCTACAAAATATCTAGACCTCTCCGAGAAAGAACTCTCCACAAAGAGAGCTGACGAATATCATACATGGGTGAAAAATTATGTATGTTTCAGCAATAATATTAGTAGAATTATTGTGTCTATAGTTATATATATTGATATTTTATATATATGCAGGTTAGTTACTGGAGTAATACACATAAGTTTCCTGTGTGGGTCAAAGATGTCGCGAGTGGACCTGTGAATAAGGCCAAAAGCTGGCCCATCTACTTCAGCAGAGGTTTCTTATTTCATACGCAGAAACATGGTGAGGGACGAAAGACTTGTAACTATGGGATATGTGTTAAAGGAGAGAGTTATACAAATGCATCAGATGAAGCTGATTACTACGGAATCTTAACTGATATCATTCAAATTGAGTATGAGGGGGCGGTGGATTTGAAAATCACACTTTTCAAGTGTAAATGGTATGACCCTAAAATTGGCAGAGGCACTCGGCGGAGCAACGGTGGCATCGTAGACATTCTTTCATCGAGGAAATACTATAAATACGAACCATTTATTCTAGGTATGTATTATTTATACATATTAATTAATGTCCATAAATATATTATTAACTTTTTATTATTTGATAACAGCATCTCAAGCACATCAAGTTTGTTACATCCCGTATCCGTATGTAAAAAAACCAAAACAGTTGTGGTACAATGTCTTAAAAGTGAATCCGAGGGGAATTATTTCAGGAGAATACGAAGACAAAGAACCGACACTGTTACAACAAGACAATGATGATGCTGTATTGATGACTACAATTGAAGATCTAGCAGTCGACCATTTGTCGCATGTTCGAAGAGAACCGATAAATCTCGATATTGATGTCGAAGATGAAGAACCCGAAGATGAATTCCAATGTAATAAATCTTCTTCTGATGATGATGATGATGGTGAAGATGGAAAAACATCATACTAAAATATTTTACAATAAATTGTAAGTCATATCCCTAAACTTATGTTATTTTTTTCCCATAATGTGATAATAATGTTATGTTAGGTGCTTTTTAATAACGT